>NC_044551.1:3134224-3506041 GCF_007565055.1 Rhinopithecus roxellana
AAACGATTCTCCTGCCTCAGCCTCCAGAGTAGCTGGAATTACAGGTGTGTGCCATCATACCCATCTAATTTTTGTGTTTTTAGTAGAGACACAATTTCACCATGTTGGCCAGGCTGGTTTCAAACTCACAACCTAAGGTGATCTGCCTGCCTCGGCCTCCCAAAGTGCTGAGATCATAGGTGTGAGCCATCGTGCCCAGCCCTCCCTTCCATTTCTTAATTAAATATTCTAAAAGCAAGTTATAAAGCACTTGTGTTTCACATATAATAAGTATTCATTTAAATGATGTTTGGCAAGTATTCTACTAACCGAGCAATTTAAAGACAAGGTATTTTACTCACAATTGCTCATAGATATTTGGTATAAATATAAATATACAAATAAAAGCTTACAAATATTGTACTCCTGTCACACATAACCACAGACTTTAAAATATCAATTTACCTTAACAGTACAAGAAGCTCATGAAAATTCATTGTCAGGGAAGAACCGAAATGAGTCAAGAGAACAATGTGTTATTTTTCTTTTACTTCAATTATCTTTACATAATTTCTAATTTTGTGATGAGTCATTTTGGAATATTGCTTTCTTAAAAATCTACTGATTGCCTCAATACCTGCCAGAGGTTCTGTGGGGTATTTAAGGAGTATGTAGGAAAGAGTAGTTCCAGTAAATTTGTTGTAAAACTTAACCTACAAATTGAATTATTTACTATGAAATAAGTAATTTTTATTTTTTGGGAAATTGACAGTCTTCAAAGCTGTCATATTCCAGAGACACTTCACACTTAAGGAAGAGGATATTTCATCCAAGTGTCAATAGCTATAACTCCAAGGATCCAGGACACTTGTGCTTCTCTCTGGACACACCTTTAGGTGTGGTGGTTTAGCAGTTACAGTGCTGCAACACAGCTGAAAACAATCTGCCACATAACAACATTTAAAATTATGCCATTAGTGCCCCTAAAACAATATCCCCGTGGGGATTCTCTGACTGTCCGTGTTTCCATCAGAAGGTGATAAACTTAAGGACTGGTTGTCCAAGAACATACCTAAAGAGACCCCAAAAAAGCAGAGATTGGAAAGAGTACAGGAAAAAGCTACTTAGTTATAAGGATGGGCTGTTGTGGCTTCTGAAATTCTGCATGATCCCTCATTGCCATGACCCTATTATGCATTTTTATGCCTTTTGTTTTGTGGCAGATGAATGCATCTGGTTTATATGCATTCTGGTTCAGTTTACCATTATTTATAGGATCAAGATACTGTTGCTACAATGACTCCAACACAAGTAAAGGAAGAGCCAAAGGGTTAGTTTTGCCCCCATCTCGGAATAAAGGACTAAATGTTTCCCTCTTAGACTAATTGTCGTGGTGACTTCTCAGTTCTATGAATATAGACCCGAAAATTCTAAACAAAATGTTAGTGAGTAAAATCCAAAAATATGTAAAAACGGATAATACATAGCAGCAATTACAGTCTTAGGTATCTACCTAAGAGAATGAAAACATATGCTCATAAAAAGACTTGTATATGAACATTAATATTATAACAGCCCCAAGTGGAAACAGCCCAAATGTCTATCCACAGGTGAATGGATACCAAAATTGTATTATTTATACAATGGAATACCACTCAGCAATAAAAAGGAACAAAGTACACAAAATAAATATGGATAAATTTCACAGACATTTTTCCGGGCAAAAGTGGCCTGGCATTTAAAAAGTGCATACTGTATGATTTCATTTAAGTAAAATTCTAGAATAGTTAAAATACATCTATGGTGATTTTTTTTTCTAAACCAGTGTTGGCCAGGCACAGTGGCTCATGCCTATAATCCCAGCACTTTGGGAGGCCGAGGCAGGCGGATCACCCTAGTTCAGGAGTTTGAGACCAGCCTGGCCAATGAGGCAAAACCCCGTCTCTATTAAAAATACAAAAATTAACCAGGTGTGGTGGCATACCCCTGTTGTCCCAGCTACTTGGGAGGCTGAGGAAGAAGGATCACATGAACCTGGGAGGCAGAGGTTGCAGTGAGTGGAGATCATGCCACTGCACTCCAGCCTGGGTGACAGAGCAAGACTCCATCTCAAAAAAAAAAAAAAAAAAAAAAAAGACCAGTGTTTCAGTGAGGTGTGGGGTGAAGGAGACTGCAAAGTGGCAAAAGTGAATTTTGGAGAGAGGGCACTCTTCTATATCTTAATTTTGATGGCAATGACATAAGTGTATAGTTTTGTCAAAAAGTCATCAACCTATATACTTAAAATATGTGAAGTTTACTATAAATTGTGCCTTAAGGAGCTTATTTAAAGAAAGAATATTATTGAAAAGTGATGGATAAACAATATCTTTTTACAGAAAGGTTTTTTATCTCAATTTCCATGATTCCACTCTCTGACTACCACCTTCCTTCTTTCCTACTCAGTCCTTACATTACCAGTGCAACAACTCTTTGTCCCCAGTGAGCTCTCCAGCTTTTCACTCTCCCTGACCTACCTCCTTGTATCCCTTATCCCACTTAAATTTCATGGTCTATAAATCACTCCCTTGCATCCTTCACCATCCTTGCTCTGCACTTCAATTGGATAGACCATTTCCCAGATTAAATCACTCTACCTACTCCACCTCCACCTAATCAGCTGAATATGGTTGAAGAAAACCACACAACCAGGCTGACAGGATTCATTCTAAATGCATGATCACCAACCCCAGGAGATCCTCACTGCTGCTGACGTTGCTCCATTTAACACTCTGCCCTGCTTTTCTCAACAACAATGTCATGTCTTTTTGGATACTCAAAACTCAAATATCTCTCTACTTCCTCACTTTCAAAGAAATTTTGCTACTTTTTGCTTAAGTAGAAGAGATCAGAGGAGAACTTCTAAGCATACTCCCAACATGAAATCTACCTGCATCTCTGCCTTCATACACTTGCTGCACACAACTGATTGTCTATGCACCTACTTAATGCCCACCCCTTTGCTTGTGGACCTGCCAAAGACATCACTCCAGCAATTGTCCTCTATCCTTCAACATCAGGCTTTTCACCTCTTCTAAATATCTCCAATTGCATACAAACACACTTCAATATCTTCCATCATTAAGAAAAACACCTTCCCTTAACTTCAGATCCCATTGCATTTCCCTGTACCCCTTCATAGAAACACTACTGGGCCCGGCACTGTGGCTCACGCCCGTAATCCCAACGCTCTGGGAGGCCAAGGTGGGCGGATCATGAGGTCAAGAGATCTAGACCATCCTGGCCAACATGGTGAAACCCTGTCTCTACTAAAAATACAAATATTAGCTGGGCATGGTGGCACGTGCCTGTAGTCCCAGCTACTTGGGAGGCTGAAGCAAGAGAATCACTTGAACCCGGAGGCGGAAGTTGCAGTGATCTGAGATCGTGCCACTGCACTCTAGCCTGGGTGACAGAGCAAGCCTCCATCTCAAAAAAAAAACAAAAAACAAAAAACAAAAAACAAAAAAAAAAGAAACACTCCTATAGAATAATTTTCTGTAATTGCCATCTCTGTTTTCTCACCTCCTTTTCTCTCTTGACCACTGAGGGCTCTTTTTCATCAGTACACTAAAATTGCTCTTGTTAAGGTCAAAGTGCCCTCCACGTAGTCAACACTTGGGTTTTTCTCAACTTCAAAGTCACAACTGATCACTTTCTTTCTTTGGCTGCCTGAATCTGTCTCAGTTCTTCTCCTACTTCTATAGCCACTCTTTTCCAGTTTCCTTTTCTACTCTTTTAAAAATTTCTCAACCTCTAAACTTGAGAGTATTCCTGGGCTCAACCATGGGACCTATTGTTTTCTCTTTATTAATTCACTAGAAATCTCCTCCCACCCCATGGCTTTCTATTCCATGTGGACATGTTTACTTTCATGTTTCTCTCCATTCCCTGAACAGCAGACTGTAGAGTCAGCTGCCTAATGGACATCCACACACGCTAACACGTCTACAATCAGAACTTTAAGTTCCCACCCAAACTCACTTCTCTCCCAGTTTTTCCCATATTGGGAAACGATGATTCCATTATATCAGCTTCTCAAGCCAAAAACCTTGATGTTATCTCAGGTAGGAATTGATTTCAGTTAAGATTATAAAACCCAAATCACTTCAACAATCATATTGCTTTTATCAAGCAATCTGTAAGTAGACAGTTCCTGGAATCTTTTTTAGTGGCTCAAGAACTAAAGACTGTATAATTATTTTGGCTTGCTCCTCATGGTTACATGACTTCCATATTCAATTGGGAGATGTAATTTTTAACTTGCCACCCCCAACAAATTCAGGATTCTACCAGTAAGGGGAAAAAAGAAGATGCATCTAGAAGTATCTGCCGTGTTACCTTTAGCTCCCCTTTTTCCTGGGTACCTCGCATCCTATCGGTTAATAATCTGGACTCTACCTTCAAAATACATCCATCATGCAATCATCTTCACCACCACATCCTGGTCTGAGCTACCATAAACTCCCACCTGGATTACTACTGCATTTTCACCTCCTAACTGGTCTCCCTACTTCATTGTTTTTCACCCACTATTTATTCTTAACAAAGCAATCAAAGTAATATCTAATTCTATTATGTCACTCCTTGGCCCAAAATGCTCTCATGGCTTCCCATCCCAGTCAGAGTAAAAGCCAAAGTCCTTACTTTTTGTCTTGTTTTGTTTTGTTTTGTTTTCTGAGACGGAGTCTTACTCTGTCGCCCAGGCTGGAGAGCAGTGGCACAATCTCGGTTCAGTGCAACCTCTGCCTCCTGGGTTCAAGTGATTCTCCTGCCTCAGCCTCCCCAGTAGCTGGGATCACAGGCACACATTGCCGCACCCAGCTGATTTTTGTATTTTTAGTAGAGACAGGGTTTCACCGTGTTGACCAGGCTGATCTTGAACCCCTGATCTCAGGTGATCCACCTGCCTCAGCCTCCCAAAGTGCTGGGTTTACAGGCATGAGCCACCGCACCTGGCCCCTTACATTGTTTTAAAAGGCCCTGAAAGATCTGGTGCTCCTGTTACCTTTGTGAATTCATCTTCTGCTAATCCCCTCTTGCCCAATCTACTTAAGCCACATTCACTTTCTTGCTGTTTTTCAAACATACCAAGACTCTTTAACCTTAGAGCCTTTGCATCTGCAGAGTCTTCTGCCTGGAATGCTCTTCCCCTCATGGGGCCCATGTGATGTGCTCTCTCACTTCATTCAGGTTTATGCTCAGGTACCACCTTATCACCCCATAGAAAATAGCAGTCTGCCTCCATCACCATCCCCTTTTTCTGCTTTATCCTTTGTATCACTTTCCACTAGCCACAAATAAAATGTTTATGTGATGGTTAATGTACTGTCTGTCTCCACTAACTAAAATGTAAACTGCATAAGAGCAGGGACTTAGTTTTTATTCACAACTGAAATTCCTGGTACTAAGACAGTGTTTGGCTCATAACAGCTACTCAATAAATATTTGTTGAATTTGAGCGAAATTTTTCCAATTCTCGATCAGAACTCACATATCTTTGGAGAAACTTTTTGCACCATTCCTGCAGGGAAAAACGTCTTTTCCCCTTCCCACAATGGCAAGGGAAATCTTCCCATGAGGTCTAGATCAAACCAATCCTCTATCCTCCTCTGGATTATTGACTCTACTCACCATAGCCACTGAGAGAACCGAGGTCTGTGAACCATACCCTGCCCTTCAGGGAATATGACCCTTTCTCCAAACCTCTGAACTTACTATGTTTTCAGTGACTCGGGGAGTGCTTGAATAGATCAGAGCATCTGCATCTCTGCTGCTCAACCCCTACTAATAACAAGCCCTGAAATTATGGTCTATCATTGTAGCAAACCAGAGCTACCCTACAGCATCCAATTTAGTACTCACAAGATCTAATGTGAGGAGGTTATCATCAGTCTATACCTTCTATACCTGCAAGAATCTCATATATAGATATACACACACACACATACATACATATATAGCCATGCACTGTATTACACCATTTTGGTCAATGATGGACAGCATAGATGATGGTGGTCCTGTAAGATTATAATACCATATTTTTACTGTACCTTTTCTGTGTTCAGATATGTTTTACCATTATGTTACACTTGTCTGCAGTATTCAGCACAGTCATGTGCTGTACAGGTTTGTGGTCTAGGAGCAATGGTTTACCATATACCCTAGGTGTGTAGACTACAGTAGTATAGTCTAGTATTATCTAATACACTCTATGATGTTCACACAACAACAAAATCACCTAATGACACATTTCACAGGATGCATCCCAATCATTAAGTGACACATGACTGTATAAACATACACATACACACACACACTATGCATGCACATACACATACATTTATATTCCTTAAATTTATTTTTGATAGCTTCTCTGGTACTTACTGACACCAATGAATGGGGCATCTAGCCTTACCTTGGATAGGTCCTAAGTAGGAAATGCAATCAAATCCACCTTAGTCAGTGCAGCCTCTACGGCTTCTGAGCTAGTACTGGAACATTACGTGGAAGGCTTATTGTCTTCTCATAAGGCAACACAGAAGCCCCACTAGTAGGCCCACTAGCACATGAACTGTCTTTCCACACGCTCCTCTCTCTCCCCAAACCCCATTCCATCATTATTCTACCACAGGAGGCCATCGTGTCTGTTTGATGCCCTGTAGTCAGGTCAGTGGGAGGCTTAACAACAAGTCCGCTCTACTCTCTGAAGCCCTAAAATGTGTTTAATGAGTGGGAGTTGTTAGGACAAGACTGATGGGTGGTGGGAGACAGATTTAATAAGTCTGCTGGAAAACTTGTCTACCCCACACTCACTATCCTGGGGCTTGTTAAGTGACAGTTTTTACCATGGCTCTCCAGAATGGTTTAGCAATTTAATTTTGCAGGAGAAAAAAGGTAATGATGCAAGAAAATGTTCACAATGTATTAGTAAATGAAAAGAACAGATTACAAAAGTACAGTATGCTCCCAGTGGCTTATATACATAGATATGTGGGATGACATAAATGAAAGTGCTTTTTCTCTGGGCGGCGGGCTTACGGGTTGACTTGTTTAGCTTTTCTCTGCGTGCTTATGCCCATGCACTTTTCAATGTCTTTCAGTTTCTCTATAAAAGGCATTTATTACTTTTATAATCAGAAAAAAAACTGCTAGAAGCATTTTTTTTCTCTTTAGTTTTGTTCCCACTATGCATAATGGTAAGAAAAGAGCAAATAAAAAAATAGAGAATAAGTCCAGGTGCAGTGACTCACACCTGTGATCTCAGCACTTCGGGAGGTCAAGGTGGGAGAATGGCTTGAGGCCAGGAGTTCAAAACCATCCTGGTCAACATAGTGAGAGCCCATCTCTACAAAAAAAGAAAAGAAAAGATAAAAAAGAAATTAAAAAGAAATAGAGAATAACAGATTTCATCATATAACCAGGACTCTTGATTGCCAAGTGTCAGAAACCCAATCAAATAAGCTTAATTGAAATTGCCCAGGCACAGCTGGACTAGAGGCTCAAAAAATGTTATTAAGGGTCTCAAGCCCTCCATCTCTCCTCTATGCCCATTCTTTTGTTTGTTGCCTCTTTCCTCCTACAATAAGCAACTTCTTCCAAATGGCTAGGGAGAATAGTTACATTGTCCTTAGAGCTCGCAATCCCAGTGGACTAGAGAATCTCCCAGATTCCACATATCAAATCCCAGGAAAGACTAATGTGCCCTGCTTGGATGATGTGCCCATATGTGAACGCAGGACAGGAAGGAGAGTATTCTGAATGGCCAGGGCTGGGTCACCTGCCTTCCTGGGGCAATGGGGAAACAGAGTGGAATAGCCTGTTGTTAGTCCCATGCTAAGGGTTCCCCATAATAAAGAAGGATTCCATAAATAGAAGGGAAATAGCGTACCAGCTAGACAAAAACAATAGTCTTCTACTCTGCTTGTTTTTAAAGTGTTGCTTTGCTAAATTATTCTTTGATATCAAATTTAGGTGTTTCTTAGTATTGCTCTAGTTTTAAACGTTAAAATTATTTCTCCCTTTTATAAAGAAAGCATCTACTTATAAATATTGAAATGACTTTACCTTTACTCAGTTGAGATTGCTTTACCTCATTTACTGGATCTTTAATCAATTCCAGATTATAGCCATTATATTGTATTCATTCTTTCTTCCTTTCTTGAGGCCAGGAATTTCATATGAAAATTTCCCTATGTTTATAACACAACAAAATCTTACAAGTTATCCCAAAAGCTTTGTCTAGAAAAAAAGAGTATATGCTCTTCTTCCTGTTTCAGTCAGGGTTTTAAGTAGCTTAAATGAAAAAGGAATTAAAGGCTGGTAGGTAGCTCACAGACGCTCTGAGAGGGCTTGAGGACAAGGCATGGATGCTGGGGAGTCAGGAACAATGTCCAATTACTCTGCAGGAGCCACTACAACCAAAACACCCCTGCTGCATGGTCAGCATCCGTACCATGACTTGCACAAATGCTGCTCAGTTCACATGGGGATTCTCAGGATCAGATGCCAGAAACCCTGGCACTGATGATCCTAAAGAGCCCCAACATCTTTGTTGCCAACCTTGCCGAAGGACAAATCCTACATGTCTCCTTTCTCCCATTGCTTGCTCACTTCTTAATGAAAGCCACACGCAAGTGCATCTGATTGGTAGAATCCAGGACACACACCTATGATTCCAAGGGCAGCTGGGAAAGAGAGTTTCCTGCTGCAACCTGGAGAAGTGGAACTCCTATGACAGGAAATTTTCCAAGCATTAAAAGAGCATTCAAGGGGTGCTGGGCAATCAGGAATGACCACAATAACAAGTGTCCACAATAAGCCCTAAAGGAGAGATTTCTCTCTGTTAGTGCTTCCTCTATGTTATAGTTGCAAAAAATACTCAGAAGATCAACTGAAAGGTGGAAGTGCTGACACCTATCAAGTACTGCAGAGTGTGCTACTTCATGGAGGAATATGTTACTGATACCAGAATAATGCAATTGGTTCTTATTTCTCCATATCCCAAATTCAGTAGGACTTAACCTGGAATCCCAACTTTAAGACAATAAAGGTACTCATATACATGAAAAGCATTTTGCACAAATCATTTACCTGTACCAAAATTCAACCATAATGCCAAAATCAGTTATATCTTAAAATCAGATTAATCTCTTGATCTTTTAATAAGTGAAATACTCTGACCACTTGAGTTTCAAGGAATAATTGTGCCTTTTACAGCTATTCTCATATTTACAAAATAGCATAATAATATTAACTTTCAATATGATCACTTCCATTCCTGTATATAAATGCCAAGATTTACTCTTGTCTGCCAGGATGCATACTTATTTCTCTCTGTACCTGTCGACAGTGCAAATAACAAAACTTATTTTCTTCACTCTTCTGTGTCAACAGCAGTTGTATAAATCATGTGGGTCTTTGAATCTCTCACTAAAATATAGAAAATTGACTTTATTTATCCCTTTTGTGTTAAAATGCTTTTAAATGTCTTTTTTGGTAGAATGTCTGCATTGCTTTGCTCATACTCCAGCTTTGGTGGCCATGCAGACACGGTTCACACTGCCACCTGGTGTGGCTGGGACAAACTTTCTTCAACTCTCTGGAAGCTACCAGAGCAGGGTGGACACACTGACCCAGCATTACTGAGTCATGCCACAGGCTGACTTTTCTTCTTGAAGAATTTGCGGCTCTACATAAATGTGGAGAGAGGTTTGGATCAACAGCAAACACAAATTATTTTATACAGGAAGGGAAAATCATGAGTCTTTAGCATTTTAATTCAGCAAATGTTTACTTAGGGCTCACTGAACTTAAAGTCTGTGTTTTGTGCCATCGGTGACACAAGAATGAGGAAGGCACAATCCCTGCCCTAGAGTATCTAGTAATTAAAGGCAGAATATAACACGAGGTAAGCATGCAATATGCTTTAGAGGGGAAGAGATCACGAAAAATAACATAAAAGCAAACAAACAAACAAAACCCAAAAATAGACGTCTTAGGGGGAGTGGCATTTGGGATAACCTTAAAGGAAGTTTGGAACTTTGCAAGGGAATCGAGGAGGATGGGGAAAAATATATACCAATAATAATAAATTAAAGCCTCTAGTTTAAAAATGAATCTTATTTTATTTTTCTCTTATTATTTTATCAGCAAAGTATACATGAGAAAATTTATAATTTTCAGAGCCATTTTGTGATTAGGATTTGATTATTAGAACGGTGGAAGATACTTAATTTGTAATACTAACAATTAAATTTTTCTTTCCTTAAAAAGTGAATCATGAGGCCAGGCGCGGTGGCTCAAGCCTGTAATCCCAGCACTTTGGGAGGCCGAGGCGGGCGGATCACGAGGTCAGGAGATCAAGACCATCCTGGCTAACCCGGTGAAACCCCGTCTCTACTAAAAAATACAAAAAACTAGCCAGGCGAGGTGGCTGGCACCTGTAGTCCCAGCTACTCGGGAGACTGAGCCAGGAGAATAGCGTGAACCCGGGAGGCGGAGCTTGCAGTGAGCTGAGATCTGGCCACTGCACTCCCGCCTGGGCCACAGAACGAGACTCCGTCTCAAAAAAAAAAAAAAAACTCAAACAAATATACAAGAAAAAAACAAACAACCCCATCAAAAAGTGGGGAAAGGATATGAACAGACATTTCTCAAAAGAAGACATTCATACAGCCAACAGACACATGAAAAAATGCTCATCATCACTGGCCATCAGAGAAATGCAAATCAAAACCACAATGAGATACCATCTCACACCAGTTAGAATGGCAATCATTAAAAAATCAGGAAACAACAGGTGTTGGAGAGGATGTGGAGAAATAGGAACACTTTTACACTGTTGGTGGGATTGTAAACTAGTTCAACCATTATGGAAAACAGTATGGCAATTCCTCAAGGATCTAGAACTAGATGTACCATATGACCCAGCCATCCCACTACTGGGTATATACCCAAAGGATTATAAATTATTCTACTACAAACACACATGCACATGTATGTTTATTGCGGCACTATTCACAATAGCAAAGACTTGGAATCAACCCAAATGTCCATCTGTGACAGACTGGATTAAGAAAATGTGGCACATATACACCATGGAATACTATGCAGCCATAAAAAAGGATGAGTTTGCGTCCTTTGTAGGGACATGGATGCAGCTGGAAACCATCATTCTTAGCAAACTATCACAAGAAGAGAAAACCAAACACCGCATGTTCTCACTCATAGGTGGGAACTGAACAATGAGCTCACTTGGACTCGAGATGGGGAACATCACACACTGGGGCCTATTATGGGGAGGGGGAGGGGGGAGGGATTGCATTGGGGAGTTATACATGATATAAATGATGAATTGATGGGTGCTGACGAGTTGATGGGTGCAGCACACCAACATGGCACAAATATACATATGTAACAAACCTGCACGTTATGCACATGTACCCTAGAACTTAAAGTATAATAAAAAAATAAAAAATAAAAAATAAAAAAAATAAAAAATAAAAAAAGATCAAAGCATAAAGAGAAAAAAAAAGTGAATCATGAATGATAAAGTTTGGTAGCAATTCTGCTACTAAGTTTTCTTCAAATCATTTTTGTCTCAAAAAAACAAAAGACAAAAAAACTCACCCAAATAAATTTTCCAAAATTTTATTAAGATAGGATGATGTATGTTAAATAAGTTATATTAAATATTCATATTATCATTATCACATAATACATATTACATTAATATATGTTACATATTCACAGGACATAAAAGAATAGTTGTTCACTTTTCAAGCTTTTTTTAAAAGATGTTCAGATAATCTATGTGACTGCTGATTCTTAGAAATTCAGCAAATCAACATCATCCTCTTTTTTATTCTTATGGTAAAATCAATGCTTTGATACTGTACTTTTTTCAGCATCTTCAATGGTGATTTCAATTATTTGAATTTTAGTCTAGACAGGGCTATGATGCACTCTTGAATTTAAATTTTGATTTTATCAAATATGTTCCTGGTATATTTTTCTTCGAATTCAGGGTATTTACATAAATTTTATAAATGTTCAATTTAATAAGAAAGCAATAACCTTTGAATTTTTATTAGAATAGTCTTCGAATATATACCGCTGTGGTCTGAATGTTTGTCTCCCCAAAATACATATTTTGAAATCTTAAAGCCCAAGGTGATGGTATTAGCAGGTGGGGTCTTTGGAAGGTGACAAAGTCATAGGATGGAGCCCTCAGGAATGGGATTAGTGCCCTATCAAAAAGACCTGAGGGAGTTTGGCTGCTCTTTCCACCATGTGAGGACACAGCTGAAAGGCACAATCTGTGAACCAGAAAGCCCTTACAAGACACTGAATCAAGCAGTGCCTTGGACTTCCCAGCCTCCAGAACTAGGAGTAAAAAATTTCCATTGTTTATAAGCCATTCAGTTTATATTTGGTTATAGCAGCCTGAATGGACTAAAACACATACACATTCATCTTGCAAAAATAATGATTTATGTAAGTTGAATAATTACCTATGCAAAATGCTTTTTAAATATAAAACTCCATCAACCCATAACTTTATTTATTTATTTATTTTTGAGACAGGGTCTCACTGTGTCACCCAGACTGGAGTGCAGTGATGCCATCACAGCTCACTACAGTCTCAACCTCACAGGCTCAAGGGATCCTCCTGCCTCAGCTACCCGAGTAACAGGGACTACAGGCACGCATCACAATGCCCGGCCAATTTTTGTTGTTTTGTTTTGTTTTGTTTTGTTTTGTTTTTGTAGAGACCGGATTTCACCATGTTGCCGAGGCTGGTCTCAAACTCATTGGCTCAAGCTGTCTGTCCACCCTGGCCTCCCAAAGTGCTGGGATTACAGGTGGAGCCACTGAACCTAGCTCAACCCATAACTTTAAAAAAAGTTTTCTTTTTTTATATTAACAAAATGTATTTAATTGTTAAAAGGATATGATCAAGCTTGTTTTACATAGTGTTAAGATTCTTTATCTTCATATCCTGAAGAATAAAAATGACATGAGGAGGAATGTGAAATCTCATTTTTAAATGTCATTTCTCCTTTGGTGCATTTCTAGAATATGAATAACCTTTATTTGATCTGGTTTTATGTATTTGCTTTTTTTCTTATTAGTAAAAATTCTAAAGGGCAAACAACATTGTATAAAATAATACTTATAATTTAGAGATACATGCACAATTTAATATTGTAATATAAAATAACAGTTAATATTGCATCACAGTTCTCCAAGTATTTTCAAACCAAATTTTTATTATGAGTATAATCTTCTGGTCCTATGGTTTAATTATGCAGAACTTTGTAACAACTATTATAGTAGCAAAATATATGTGAAATGGGCTAGCACATTGCTTGATGGATAGCAAGTACCCAAGTACTTTTTGGACTGAGTACCCAAAAAAATGTAAGAAAGTCCTCTGCCCTATCTCTGGAAATTACATCTGCTGTTCCTAGTATTTTACTATTTTCTAGGAAGAAACTCAAACTTAAATTGCTCACTCAAGATTCACATGTAGCATGACTGGAGGGTCTGGGAAGTACATCAGCAACAGTAACAGAGTTAAAACTTGTGAAGCAGGCTGGGTGTGGTGGCTCTCACCTATAATCCCAGCAATTTGGGAAGCCAAGGTGGGAGGATCACTTGAGGTCAGGAGATTGAGACCAGCCTGGCCAATGTGGCGAAACTCCATCTCTACTAAAAATACAAAAAAAATTATCTGGGCGTGGTGCACGCGCCTGTAATTCCAGCTACTCAGGAAGCCGAGGCAGGAGAATCGCTTGCAGAGGCTGCAGTGAGCGGAGATTGTGCCATTGCACTCCAGCCTGGGTGACAGAGGGAGACTCATGCCTGTAATCCCAGCACTTTGGGAGGCCAAGGCAGGCAGATCACCTGAGGTCAGGAGTTTGTAACCAGCCTGGCCAATATGGAGAAATCCCATCTCTACTAAAAATACAAAAATTAGCTAGATGTGGTGATGGGCACCTGTAATCCCAGCTACCCGGGAGGTTGAGGCAGAACTGCTTGAACCTGGGAGGTGGAGGTTGCAGTGAGCCAAGATTCCATCACCGCACTCCAGCCTGGGCAACAGAGTGAAACTCCATCTCAAAGAAAAAAAAAAAAAAAAACGTTGTAAAGCAGTTATGTGCACTCTAGCAGGTATGTGACCTCTACATAGTTTGACTCAAGAGTCTTTTTCTAGAAAGATACTTAAAGGAGTGTTAAGGCAGTCCAGGCACTTGCCAAGGGCAAAGGGCCAACGTGAAAAGAGAAAGGAAATTTTGAGTATTGCTCTTAGTGCACTCTGTGTGTGGCTTGTGCCAAGATTCTGGTAAATGAATCCTAAATGAGAACAAATGTAAGCAGCTGAGAATCGGTTAAGGTAACATTAGTTAGCTGCTGTAACAGACTTCAAATGTTCAGCAACTTGTCACAGTAGAAATGTAATTTTTAAAAATTGTGGTAAAATACACATAACACAATGATACAATTTATCATTTTAATTATTTTCAAGTATACAGACAATTTATCATTTTAATTATTTTCAAGTATACAGAAAATGTATTTTTTTTTTTTTTTTTTTTTTTTTGGAGACAGAGTCTCACTGTGTCACCCAGGCTGGAGTGCAGTTGTGTGATCTCAGCTCGCTGCAACCTCTGCCTCCCGGGTTCAAGCAATTATCCTGCCTCAGCACCTGAGTAGCTGGGATTACAGGCACACGCTGCCACACCTGACTAATTTTTTGTATTTTAATAGAGATGGGGTTTCCCTGTGTTGCCAAGGCTGGTCACAAACTCCTGAGCTCAGGCAATTCGCCCACCTCAGCCTCCCAAAGTCCTGGGATTATAGGCATGATCCACAGTGCCCAACCCAGAAAATGTATCTCTTGCTCCCAGAACAGTGCAAGGTGGATGTCCTGGCTCTTTCTGTCCCCTATTCTGACATTCCTTGAGGTATTAGAGCTGGCAGAAGAGGAAAAAGAGAATGTCAAGGAGACACACCCCACTTCTTAAACTCCTTGACCCCGAAATGAGACACATCAGCTCTGTTCACATGGGTGTGAGCTAGTCCTATGACTCCACTAAATGTAAAGGTGGGGTACAGGGGTTCCGAATGTTTTTAATGTGTGTGTGGCTACTTCTTGACACTCATTCTACATAACGGAATTTTAGCAGACAGCTAGTCATCTCTGCAAAAAGCTTCTTCACTAAATTCTCCCTGCTCACTGGCAACACCAGGAAGCATGACTTTGGAGCCCAGGAGACAAAAGACACAAAAAGCTCCTTTCCACTTCAGTAGAGAACTTACTGGTGCTTTGAAGTCTTTATCACATCAATGCCACTACCAGTGTCTGCATCAGCAGAGTGGAACACTAGCAACCTTCTCAACCAGAGATGCCAATACATGCAGCAAAGACATCAGATCTTCCACTTCCATACAAGACTTCCAGCAGTGCTACCTTCAGCAGATGAGAGAGAGCAGAGGCACTTTTTCTGGGAGTGGGAGGTTACAGCACCTTTGACAGGCACCAGCAGAGTCTCTATAGGTATCTGAGGTCAGCAGCAGGTCATCTGAGAAGGAGGAGATCCTAAAGGAGAGGAAAAATATGGCAAGCTTCTCACTGTACCTGAGAAGATGCTCTGTGTGACTGTTCATTTGTATGGACCCCTATGATTAACAGGAATTAGTTAGGAGTAAGGCTGTGATCATTAATTTTTTGTGTCAACTTGACTGGGACATGGAGTGCCCAGATATTTGGTTAAACATTATTCTGGGTGAATCTGTGAGGGTTTCTGGAAGAGTTAACATTTGAGTCGGCTGACTTAGTCTCAGATTGCCCTTCCTAATGTGGGTGGGCCTCATCTGATCCTTTGGAGGCCTGAATAGAACAAAAGGGAGAATTCATTCTCTCTGCCTGTTTTCAAGCTGGAACATCAGTCTTCTCCTGCACTTGGACTGGACACCACAGGATCTCCTGGGTCTCCAGCTTGCAGATGGCAGATTGTAAAGTTTCTCAGCCTCCATAATTGCATGAACCAATGAGCCAATTCCTTATAATGAACACACACACACACACACACACACACACACACACACACAAATTCTGTTTCTCTAGAGAACAAAGGCTTTGTTGTCAGACTGTTGGGAATCAAACAAAAGAAATATTCCTGGGACCTTGGCTTTACTCCAAAGCTGCTATCAGCCTGAAACTGCATTTCTGCAAAACCATTTCCCTGGGAGAAAGATCAATGTCTGAGTAATGGAATAGCACGTGGGACGTATCTTCACTTACAGATCTAGGAGCCGCAGTAAGCCCTGGAACCCAGTCCCCACCTTCAATTACAGCAGCTTTGAGGCAGGCGATGAACATCTGCTCAAAGCTATGCTCTGGTTTGAATGTGTCCCTGAAGTTCAAGTGCTGAAAACTTAATCCCCACCCCCATGCAGCAGTGTTGCAGGTGGGGCCTAATAAGAAGTGATTAGGTTGTGAGTGATCTGCCCTCAGGAATGGAGTGATGTTGTTATTGCAGGTGTGCGTTATCAAGAGAGTAGCCTTGTTACAAAGGCGAGTTTGGCCCCCTCTTACTCTCCTTCACTCTCTTGCCCTTCCCCTTTCCACCATGGACTAATGCAGCAAGGCTTTCACTTAATGCCAGCCCCTTAATCTTGGACTTCCCAGTCTCCAGAACTGTAATAAATAAAATCATTTTCTTTATAAAATATCCAGGCTGTGGTATTCCGTTGCAGCAACATAAAATGGACTAAGACAAGCTATGGAAGGAAAAGATGAAAAGATAAGCTATGGAAGGAAAAATGGCGCTCAGGATCACACACCCATCATGAATGAATTAGGATGAGGTGCTACTTAGAAGGGGAGGTGAAAAGCTGAGCTTCAGCAGGGTGGATTTGCTGGCCACTGAAAAGAAGAGAGGAAACTGGAATGAAGAGAGGTTGAGACTTCAAAAGCCCAGAACCCTGGAGACTTCCAACGTGCACAGCTGTCAGAACTGGACTCCACAATCGGAAGTCTGGAAGAGTGTCTTCGGGGTTTAGGGAGGAAATTTACTTCAACCTCCAGGGAACCAGCTATGAAGCTTGGAGTGTCTAGAGCAAAGTTATAGAGAGGCCTGATTGTGATAGAGTGAACAATGCTAAAGCTTAGAGCCAGAGAGAATACTGGTCTTGCTAGAAGCTAGGACCCTAATTGACCTAGGGCAAAGTGGCTCTCTGGCCAGAAGCATCAATATCACATGGGAATGTGTTTGAAATGCACATTCTTGGGCCCAACTTCAAACCTGCTTAATCAGAAACTCCCACAATGAAGCCCAGCAACCCATGTCCTAGTAAACTGTCAAGGTGAGGAAAGAAAAAGAGGTTGATCTGAGGAATGTGAGCCTTTCCAAATTATTAGGCCCAGAGAGGCACTGAAATGAGACAGCAATCACACCCTACTCCCTTCTTTGAGCTATGTATTCATCTCTTGAAACTGCTTGCTATTGCCACAAGTTGATATAAATTAACCTAATGCCACACTGGACACTAAAACCAACACCCTATAGTTTAACAATGTCTAGCCAATCACTAATCAATGTTATTTCTGTAAACCAATGAGAATTCCTGACAGATGACTTTGTATCAGCCCACTCCCTGCCCCCTCTTTCTGCCTTTAAAAATCTACTTGTATCCCAGTACTTTGGGAGGCCGAGGCGGGCGGATCACGAGGTCAGGAGATCGAGACCCTCCTGGCTAACACGGTGAAACCCCGTCTCTACTAAAAATACAAAAAACTAGCCGGGCGCGGTGGCGGGCGCCTGTAGTCCCAGCTACTCGGAGGCTGAGGCGGGAGAATGGCGGGAACCCGGGAGGCGGAGCTTGCAGTGCGCCCAGATCGCGCCACTGCACTCCAGCCTGGGCGACACAGCGAGACTC
This sequence comes from Rhinopithecus roxellana, assembly GCF_007565055.1. Lineage (NCBI taxonomy): Eukaryota > Metazoa > Chordata > Mammalia > Primates > Cercopithecidae > Rhinopithecus > Rhinopithecus roxellana. The sequence goes on from NC_044551.1 coordinate 3,152,192, forward strand.
TGTCTCAAAAAAAAAAAAAAAAAAAAAAAATCTACTTGTAACTGCTACTAATTGGAGTATACATTCAGGACAACTTGCATCTATGCTCCCAGGTTGCAATCCTCAAACTTGGCCCAAATTAACTCTCTCTGCGTATATTAATTTTGCTTTAGCTTCTTCCTTTTAGGTCAACACAGGTTATTTTGATGCACACTAGGGAACACAGGAGACTCAAGCAATGTTGGGTCAGGGAAAGTTTACATAGGGGAGGAAAATGGAGGGAAACACATGGGGGTAAGAATAACCCATTCCCAGAAGGTAGAAGCTGAAAGAATGTTCTCAAAGGGACCATCTCTCAGACCTATCCATAAAACTAACTTGTATCAACTCCAGGTTATAGTAATATTAGTTTAGTTTGGCACCTACACCAGACAAATAAGCTGATTCGCAAACCAAAAACTAGAGTCAGTATCTACCACCTCAGAACTCAGGAAATTGAAAATGGTGAATAATTACTATGAAGGTCTTTAACACTTCAGGAACTTTTGTAACTTGTACAAACTGGTTTTTAAACTCCAATCTAATTATCATAATTTATTTATGTTTTTTAAAAAATCTTTCAATGAAGAGACAGTCTATTCTTCATTAGGAGTAAAGGAAAAAACAGGGACTCTGGGGGAAAGAAAATCCTAATACATGAACAGTCTCGGAAAAAGAAGAATTCTAAGTAATAGTGATGGGCAGATATTTTTAGAAGAAAGCAAGTTAATTTTATGAAGACTCAAGACAGGAAAGGGACTTCCTTCTAAAAGATCGTTCAACAGAAGGCTGTGCTTCTGCAACATAAAATAGCACATTTCTTCATCCAAGTTAAACATAAACATTTACATAAAATAGCACATTTCTTCATCAGAGTTCAACATAAAGATTTACAAATAAAAATGGACAAATGGATTACATCAAGTTAAAAAGCTTCTGCACAGCAAAGGAAATCATCAACAAAGTGAAGAGACAACCCACAGAATGGGAGAAAATATTTGCAAATTACCCCTCTGACAAGGTATTAATAACCAGAATATATAAGGAGCCCAAACAACTCTATAGGAAAAAATCTAATAATCTAATCAAAAATGGGCAAAAGATTTTAATAGACATCTCTCAAAAGAAGACATACAGATAGCAAACAGGTATATGAAGAGGTGCTCAACATCACTCATTATCAGAGAAATGCAAATCAAAACCACAACGAGATATCATCTCACTCCAGTTAAAACGGCTTATATCCAGAAGACAGAGAATAACAAATGCTGGCGAAGATGTGGAGAAAAGGGAAGCCTTGCACACTGTTAGTGGGAATGTAAATTAGTACAACCACTATGGAGAAGAGTTTGGAAGTTCCTCAAAAAAACTAAAACTAGAGCTACCACATGATCCAGCAATCCCACTGCAGAATGTATACCCCAAATAAAGGAAATCAGCATATCAAAGATATATCTGCACTCCCATGTTTGTTGCAGCACTGCTCACCATAGCTGAGATTTGGAAGCAACCTAAGTATCCATCAACAGATGAATGAATAAGGGAAATGTGGTACATATACACAATGAAGTACTATTCAGCCAGAAAAAGGAATGAGACCCTATCATTTGCAACAACATGGATGGAACTGGAGATCATTATGCTAAGTGAAATAAGCCAGGCACAGAAAGACAAACATCACATGTTCTCACTTATCTGTGGGATCTAAAAATCAAACAATTAAACTCATGGGCATAGAGAGTAGAAGGATGGTTACCAGAGGCTGGGAAGGGTATTGAGGGGCTGGCGAGGGAGATGGGGACAGTTAATGAGTACAAAAAAATAGAAGGAATGAATAAGACCTACTATTTGATAGCACAACAGGGTGACTGTGGTCCACAATAACTTAATTGTACATTTAAAAATAACTAAAGGAGTATAATTGGATTGTTTGTAACACAAAAGATAAATGCTTGAGGGGATGGATACCCCATTCTCCATGATGTGATTATTTCACATTGCATGCCTGTATCAAAACACCTCAAGCACCCCATAAATATATACACCTACTATGTACCCACAAAAATTAAAAATTAAAAAAAACTAAAGAAAAGTCAATAAGCCATCCTCCCACAGGGTTAACAAGAATTCTAGACAGAAATATAGTTATAATTATATTAATCCAGCTGCACTTTGGCCCACTTCCTTGTAACTGAAAGTCACTAGATACTGACCATTTGTATCCCCATTGTTCCTATTGATAGAACTGCTGACATCAGAATTAAAAGCTTCTGTTTAAGGATTGCTTGAGATTTTTCAGATCCTGAGTTCCAGGGAAACAGTTCAAAGACCCTCACAGAGGAATAAGCAGGAGAATACAGTTTCTTCATCTCCCTGTCCCATGACTTCACCTTGCACTCTTCAAGCAATCAACAATCTCCACACTTTGGCCCACTCCAAGACCTTTAAAAACCCTAGCCCCAAACTCCTGGGCAGATGGATTTGAGATTTCCTCCCATCTCCTCATTTGTCTGCCCTGTAATTGAATCTCTTTCTCTTCTGCAACCCAGTGTCTCAGCATATTGACTTGCCAAATGCAATGGGCGATGATGGTCATTTACTTTAGCCATACTAATTCATCCTTTAACCAATTTCATATATTGAGTGCTAATGGATGGATTCAGGGCCATTTAAATTGAGTTTTCCATTTCTTATCACCACACTTATTCCACTAAGGCAAGTCACCTGAAGACCTTGCTAATGAAGATTAGTATCTCCATTAATCAGACTTAAAATAGACCCCAACTGGTGAGCTACAGGATGGAGACTGTGACCTAGGATCCCCAATCTCCTTTTACCTATCCTCTCACAGACTGTGAAATAGAGACATATTAAGACACACACAGGCTGTGTATAGGGAAACTAGTATTTCAACTCACACAGTAACTTGCGTGAGATTGGGAGATACAGATGCTCCAAAGGGGCCAGGAGCATGGCAGCCACAGGATATGTCTCAGAGCAGAAAACACGTATCTGTTTCCCACTAAGCTCGTCATGTCTACTCCTCTCCTGCTACCTCACCATCAATTCCCTAAGTTCAATACATTTTTTGTAGCCTCCTCTAAGTAAATAAGTGTATCACCACTCCTACCATATCATTATTTTTCTTTTTCATAGGCATTCAAGACAAAAATACAGGAAGCTTTTTTCTCATTTAGCATTATTCCTCCTGTTGGTTAAATCTACTAGCCTTGCAACAGTATGGTTTTCTACCATACTGCAAACAACGCTTGCAAACAATGTTTCAGCCCTATTATGGACTCATAATAAGATTTTCATTTTTCTGTAGGAAAATGCATTTCAAGTTACAAACAATAGATCTACAATTAAGCTTTGGGATATGTTTATAGATGTGAGGTAGACTGATTGGCATGACCCCTTGCACACAAAAGGCAACTACAAAAAAACAATTAGAATGGTGCTTTCAAAGACAGGAAACAAGTTCTTCCACAACATTTCAAATCTGCTTTAAAATACCAGATCTAGCGTCTCTTCCCTTCCTTCCATTAAAAAAAAAAAAGGGGGGGGGAGAAGAAAGGATAAAGGAAGGAAGGGTCATAATTTAGAATTGCATAGATTCTTTTTATTGAGCTGAATGACCCTGATCTGCAAACTCACCCTCAGAAGCCCTAAAGATCCAAGAATACAGCATCTGTATGGTACTCAAACTCAGTAATATTGTTCTCTGAAAAGCTAATTAATCCTGCCTCTCACAGCTAGTGCTAGAGTGTTTTATCAGGAGAAAGAAATGCTAAGGGTAAGGAAGTTTTTATATGGCTATAAGAGACAACTAGAGAGGTTTAAGAATGAGTGTTTATAATTAGGAAGAGCAGAAGGTTGATGATGAGGGCCAAGAAATGAACTCCCTTCTGCAATAACAGAGCCAGGCCTGTAGAATCCAGAGAATCAAAATACTCTGAATAAGCCCTTAGTCCACAGCAAAGCGGTGAACTGTCTCATATGTAGACCACTGTGTCCATAATAACCATCATTTACTCTACATTTTTGCCTTATTGATAGGGTCTTTCTCCTTCTGCTCTGCCTCAGTTAAATGGCTCTCAGAGTGTGAAGAGGCTGTAAATAGACTGTGTATTCTAACTACAGAAGTTCTATTTGGGACCTGTATTGTGAGCCACTTGGTCAAAATTAATTTACCACAATCTTTGCACACCGTCCTACTTGAACTCAGATTTCACCATCAAGTCACTTTTCTGACTTAGAAAAACCAGGGCATTGTTTCCAGGAGGCCAGTGCTAAAAAGTTTACGGGGAACGGAAAGCTCTAGAGGCTTTTGCTTCTCTCAACTGTGGAGATTAAGTTATTACGTCAGCCACTTGTACCCTGGAGAAACAAATTCCAGCCTGAGAGGCTAAAACAAAGGCAGGTATATTTGAATTGATGAGTGGGTAAGATGAAAAAGAAGGGAAGATAATCTGTGAGTCTAGAAGTCTGGTAGAAAAGCAGATACGGGGCTAGCTTGTAAAGAATTGAGTCCTTAAAACAGAACTACCATTCAACTCAGCAATCCCATAGCTGGGTAAATATCCGAAAGAAAATAAATTATTCTTCCAAAAAGACACCTGCACTCGTATGTTCATAAGAGCACTATTCAAAATAGCAAAGATACGGAATCAATCTAGGTGCCCATCAATGTTGGGTTGAATAAAGAAAATGCGGTACATCTACACCATGGAATACTACACAGCCATAAAAAAATAAAATCATGTCAGCGTGATGGGCTCATGTCTGTAATCCCAGGACTTTGGGAGGCCAAGATGGGAGGATCACTTGAGGCCAGGAGTTCAAGACCAGGCTGGTCAACATAACAAGACTCCATCTCTTAAAAAAAAAAAAAAAAAAAGTGTCCTTTGCAGCAACATGGATGGAGTTGGAAGCCACTATCCTAAGCAAATTAACAGAGGAACAGAAAACCGAATACTTTGTGTTCTTACTTATAAGTGGGAGCTAAACATTGGGTGTTCGTAGGTGTAAAGATGCAACATGCAACAATAGACACTGGTGGACTACTGGCAGGGTGGGGAGAAAGGGCTGAAAGACCATTGGATACTATGCTCACTACCTGCATTATGGGATCATTCATATCCCAAACCCCAGCATCATGCAATATACTCATGTAACAAACCTGCAAAGGTACCTCTTGAATCTAAAATTAAAGTTGAAATTATATTTTTTTTAAAAATCAAATTCTTAGGGAACATCACGGCAGCCTCTACCTAGATGTAGGCCCTAGTAAGGGCCCTGTCCCTAAAATCTGCACCCATCTCCACTCCCACTCCAGATCTCACTCTCTCTCTCAATCTCTCTCTCTCTTTCTCTCTCTCTCTCTCTCTCTCCAGATTTGCAACTCAAATAAAGCAAATATAGATCCCTCTTGGTCTAAATTCCTCCTTCATAAAATGAAAGTAACAGACTAGACTGTGGTTGCTACCCTGGACAGGAGTCATCAGTTTTAAAGATCCCTAGAGTGAGGAATGTTCTCTTAAAGTCCCAGCTAAACAAATAATAGGGTGAAGAGATAATATGGTGAAGGATTTTTAAGTGAATCATGGATGACCTTAAAAAGAAACAGGTTTCAAATCAGTGCGCTAACACATGTCCAGCAAAAATAACATAGGTATCAACTCTTTCCACTAATATTATTATTAATATTATAATAATAATTTCCACTAATATGATTATTATTCCACTAATAATCAGAATAATAATCATATTAGTGGAAATTATTAGATGCTTTCCAACAGGTGCCTAAAGTCATCTTAACTTTATGCCTATATCTTAGGAAAGGCTGGATCCCAGATCTCAAGAATCCAAATTCTATGTTCTTTCTACGTCACCTGGCTGCCTTACTTTAAAATTTTGCACAGCGCTTTCACATACATTACTTCTCAACAACTTTATATACCCATCTGCAGAGGTGTAGATGTGGTGTTAAAAGCCATAACAAATTGACCCTCAAATATAAGGACATTTTTAAAAATGATGCTTTCTCATACTACAGAACTAGCAGGGGAGTTATATTCCACATGGTCATGCAGCCCAACATAGTGGGAAAAGAGAAGACTTGGAGAAAGCATACCTAATGTCTTAAATCCCAGTTCAGAAAGTGGTACACTGCATTTCCACTCACACTCTATGGCTTCTGGTCTCACTTAATTGATAGGTAGGTGGAAAATGTAGTCTTGCTATGCAGCCATATGCTCAGCTTCAATTATTTTACTAGAGCAGGAGGGAACTGATATTGAGAGACAGAGAAAGAGAGGGAGACACAATAGATTTAGGTTCAGGTCCTGGTTTAGATATAGAGTTAGATTTTATATGTTCTAATACTTTCTCAATTTTAAAAAGATGAAACTCAAGCATATAAAGAATGTACACCTGTCCCAAAGTTTCCTACCTGATAAGTGGTACATGTGGGGACTCCAGCATAGTCCTTTTGGTGTTTGGTGGGGCTTGGTTTAGGAGAGCTTTGGATGCCATGCAATACCATGGAAGGCTTTTGGATAGGTGATGCAATCCAGTGCTATTTTAAGAAGATAGTTATCAGCAGTGTGAAGAATGAGTTGTAGAAAGAAGAAATGAAGGTGTACAATCAAGAAACAGTCCAAGCCAAATTCAGCAGTGGCTTAACCAAAAACATTAGAGATGGAAAGAAGACAGGCACTAGAGGACGTTCAGAACTTGGGGCCCATGGAAGGGCCAAGACATGGGGGACCTCCATATTGTCAAACACAATAGTCACTTCACTAGCATTTTACTGAAGCCTCTGCTGGTTTTCCTCCCACTTCTCCAGCACCTCCTTCTCAGTCTCCTTTGCTGGCTCCTCCATTGCTACCCAACCTCTAAACATTAGAGGACATCAGGGTTCAGTTCCAAATCCTCTTCTCTACTCATTTTGCTCTCCCCTACTAGATTGTCTCATCTAGTTCTTTGGCTTTAAATTGCATCTGTATCAGTTGTCTGTTGTCATAATAAGTTTATGTAACAAACCACCCTAAACACAGTGATTTAAACAATCAATATTAATTGAGTTCATGTCTCTGTAGGCTGTCTCGGTGGTTCTTAGATTCACACACCTGTTGGGGAGTCAAATGGCTATAGGCTGACCTAGGATGGCCTTGGCTAGGATGACTGGGGCAACTTGGCTCTACTACATATGTCTTTCATCTTCCAGTAGACTAGCCCAGGCATATTTTCCATGGTTATAACAGAGAGCAAGAGCAAGCTAAGCCAAGCACATAAGTATTTTGAAACTTCTGCTTGCATCATACTTGTTAACATTCTATTGGTCATTAGCAGAGAAGAACTCCAAGTGAGCTTACATAGCACTGGACATCAATACCTGGAGAGATGTAGAATTGGAGCCATTTTTGCAATCCTCCACAAAATCTATATGCAAAAGCCACCCAGTTTATATATCTAGGCAGCGACCTCTTTTCTGAGCTCTAGACATTAAGTTCAATGGTCTAACGGATACTCCACTTGGGTATCTCCAGGCATTTCATGTTTAAAGAATGTTTAAAATTGAATTTTGATCTTCCCCTTTCAAAACCTGCTTGTCTTCCAGTGTTTTTCTCAATATCTGATGCTGCCATCCACTCAGTTACTCAAGCGAGAAACCTGAAACCTGGAGTCCTTAACACTTTTCTCTTCTTCATCTCAGATACAGTCCAAGTCCTATCACCAAGTCCCATCAATTATACCTCCAAAACATACAGTTGGCCCCCATATCCTCAGGTTCCACATCAGTAGATTTAACCAACCATAGATCAAAATTACTCAAAAAAGTAAAAATTTTAAAGTAAAAAATAACACAAATAAAAAAATAAAATATAACAACCATTTATATACATATATTTATATTATGTTAGGTATTATAAGTAATCTAGAGATTAATATTTAAAGTATATGGGAGGATGTGTGTAGGTTATATGCAAATACTATACCATTTTATATAAGAGAATTAAGCAGCCTCAATTTTGGTATTTACATTGGCGGGGTGGGGTGGGGAGGGGAAGACAGCGGGAGTGGTCCTGGAACCAATCCCTAGGAATAGCAAGTGACAACTGTATCTCATTTCTGTCTTCTCTCCGTCTCCTTTGCCACTCCTCTAGTTCAAGTTGTCCTCATCTCTCTCCTGAACATCTAAAATACATCCCATTGAACTTAAAATCTCAAATCCTTAACAAGTCCTGCATAGTTGGGCCCCCACCTCCATCTGCAGCCTCATCCTGTGCCACTCTCTCCTCACTAAGTTCCAGTCTTACTGGTATTTGTTATTATCCAGATACCAGCCCTTTCTTACCTCAAGACCACGGCATGCTGTCCCCAACAGAACATCTTGAGTGATAAGAACATGGACTCCGACGCTGTTCTTACCAGCTGCGTGAACCTGGGCAAGCTGCATAACCTCTCCGTGCTTCAGTTTCTCTATCTGAAACATGAGGATAGGAATAGCACCCACGTTAATTTAATTCTCAGTGAGCGAATTCCTATCCTCATTTTTCAGATACAGAAACTGAGGTACAGAGACGTTATGCAGCTTGCCCAGGTTCACACAGCTGTTATATATTCCTATGTGTGGTGGATTTGTTGGTTTGATACTGGTTTTTCCCATTAGACTCTTAGTTCCATGAGGGCAGACTGTGTTTTGCTCACCACTCTCAGCACCAACAAAAATTTGCTTTGCCTATGACAGATGTTAAGTATCTGTTGAATGAATAAATAATTATGAAGAGTTCAAACTGGCAACCAAGTTATTATGGGTTTGTGGGGGCTTTAAATTCTCTCTCTCTTTCCCTCCCTCTCTAGGAACCTTGAGAAAAGATATCAGTTCTAAATTCATAACATCCAGACAAGATTCTGTCTCTTCCTCTCTACAGTTTTACAGGAGAATGGGGATTGCTGACTAAATGGTTTTCAATAAAAATCTCTCCTTCCCCAAAAGGAAGACAGAAAAGAGGAACTTGGAACCTACTGGCAGAAGGGCACCAGAAGAGTGATTCGGTATCAATTATAGTGTATGGGGTCACCAAAAGGCAATTCAATTTAAAAACAAATACTAGAACCAAGTATGAATTTGCAGCTATTAATAGGAATTTGTCCTATATAATAAGCATGGGGAAAAAAGGCGGGAGAACAAACATAACTTATGCCAAAGAAACTTCTGGTGCTCTTTCTTATTTCATTGTTTGTAGAGGTCTGGTTCTGCCAACATGAAAGTGAGACCCAGGCTACGCCATTTTTATCTACAGAAAAAAAGAAACCTTATCCTGGAGGTAACAGAAGGGAGCCTGAAAACTCACCCAGATCTCAGTATTTGTTCTTCAGACTGGAGAACCCCAGTCTGGGCTACTTAAGCACCTTTGCCATCTGGGTCCTTATACCTCTAGCCTATCTGTTGCCAATATAAGTTGAAAGACTATATGTTTGTGTGTTAGGTGTTTTAGATGTATTAATTCTTTTAATCTCCTACCACCTTACTATGTGAGTAGTATTATCCAAGTTGACAGTGAGTAGATGGTAAAGCTTATTCTAAGGTCAAAACTTCACCAGAAGGCTCTATCTTGAAGTCTGACACATTTGAGATTAGTTAAAACTAGACTGCCAATTTTGTTTTTTTGTTTGTTTGTTTTTTGAGACAGAGTCTCACTCTGTCACCCAGGCAGGAGTGCAGTAGTGGAATCTTGGTTCAATGCAATCTCCGCCTCCTGGGTTCAAGGGATTCTCCTGCCTCAGCCTTCGGAGTAGCTGGGACTACAGGCATAAGCCACCACACCTGGCTAAATTTTGTATTCTTAGTAGAGATGGGGTTTCACCATGTTGGCCAGTCTGGTCTCAAACTCCTGACCTCAGGTGATCCGCCGGCCTTGTCCTCCCAAAGTGTTGGGATTACAGGCATGAGCCAACGCGTCCAGCCTAGACTAGCAATTTCTCAAAGCGTGGTCTGCACACTCCTGCATCAGAATCACTGGCAGTGTGTATTAAAAATTCAGATTTCCTGACGGTGTCCACGACCGAAGGAATCAACACCTCTGGCCGGGCGTGGTGGCTCACGCCTGTAATCCCAGCACTTTGGGAGGCCAAGGCGGGCAGATCACCTGAGGTCAAGAGTTCGAGACCAGCCTGGCCAATACGATGAAACTCCATCTCTACTAAAAATACAAAAATTAGCCAGGCGTGGTGGCAGGCACCTGTAATCCCAGCTACTTGGGAGGCTGAGGGAGGAGGATCTCTTGAACCCGGGAGGCAGACGTTGCAGTGAGCCGAGATAGTGCCACTGCACACCAGCCTGGACGACAGAGCGAGACTCCACCTCAAAAAAAAAAAAAAAGCACCTCCAAGTGATTCTGTTGCAGGGGATCTGCGGATGATGCAGATTTTTTTGTTTTTGTTTTTAATTTTTTATAGAGAAAGGGTCTCCCTATGCTCCCCAGACTGGTCTCGAACTCCCGGGCTCAAGCGATCCTCCCACTTCGGCCTCCCAAAGTGCTGGGATTACTGGCATGAGCCAGCACACCTGGCTCAGAATTTCGTATTGTTCTTATGCAGACGAAAGCATGAGGACTCATACCTAGGCTACCGGAATTGTTGAAAGCCAACAGCACCCGGCATTAGCCATCTTCATCCCTGCTAAACAGCCTCTAAGCAAACCCCTACCGACCTGCGGAGCCAGGGGGCGGGGCTCTCCAAAGTAATTCCGGCTTCTCGCGGCACCGGCCCAAAGCCCCGCCCCCAGCTCTCGGACCAATCAAACGGCAGATTGCTGAGCCAAAGGACCAATGCACAGGGCTGTCCTTAATTCCTCCCAGCAGTTTGAAACTGTCAAGTTGCTCCCTAGGTAGCGGCTGTGCTTGCTGAGTCTGCACTTGCTGAGACTGCAGCTGCGACGCGGCTAGGAGGCGCAGAGCGAGGAGTCGGGATTTGGTCGCGAGCGGCGACGGTGGGTAGCAGCGCTCTGGGCATACCCTGCGTCCCTGCATCCCTGGCGAAAGTAGTGGAGTGCGATTTAAGGTTCCTTGGCGCGGGCTTCCTCCCCCGGGACTCTTCCCCAGACGCGGGTGATTCAGCTGTTGTGCCGGAAGGTCTCAAAGTTCCCCTCCGAGGCGTGCAGGAAGAGGAAGAGAGGTGTGAGGGATGCTGAGCGGTTACTGTCATCAGAGGCTCCTGTCTCTTAAAACGTTGAGAAAAACTAACCATGTATGAGGCTCTGTTGTGCTTAAGTAAGATTTTTCTTTAAACAGGCTGGGTCGGAAGGTGATGGAAGAAAACTTCTGGCCTTTTGCTTACTGCAATGACTTTTCTCCTCTGCTTCTAGTCCCTGCCTTGGGGAGGGGCTGGCGCACCCCCTCTCCTTGCGTGCAGCTAGGCCTGATGAAGGGCACAGGGCACATCACCCTGCTGCTAGTCTGCATGTTAATTCGCTCTTCCTTTGACTCTTGGTGGTTCCATTTGAATTCCCAGAGCCCTGTTTTCCTGTCAGTCCAGTAATTACCAAGATGTTATTTTATGTCTCTGGCAACAGAGAAGCTCACAAAAGTTTTGGTCTTGTTTTCTGATACCTTGAATTAGAAACTACTGAAAATGTAAGCAGTTTTCATTTTTCTCCTTCGTTTCTGAACCTAGAAACAGGAAAATGCTACTGTTCTAAAGTTTCAAATAACTCATACTTTGTTGGCATAAAGCAGGGCAGATGGGAGATAGCATATTTACCAAAAGTGCAGTGGGTTTTTTTGTGTCTGCAGTGTCCGTATTAAGAAACAGTTTTTGAGATCTGACCGTACTTAACTAGCTCATTTTTAAAATAATCAGCACCACCCCACTCCCCACCCGTGTTACCTACCTGGTCTCAAATCCTGAAGAAAGAAGTGAATAAAAATATAAATGGACCAAGTTATCCCAGTGGTAGATTTGAAGTCAGTGAAGCAGCCATTCTTTGCTGCAGATACATGCTCTTATTTTATCCTCCCTAATTGGCTTAACTAAAGACAGTCATGCTGAGATTTAGTTTACTTAGCATGTGTATGCACAGTGATACTCACTGGAAAAAGTTGAACTTTCCTTTCCACAATCTAGTTCCAGCCTGTGTTTCCATTCTATTTTTGCACTTTTCCCTGTATCTTACTTTTCTACTTCAATTTCCTCATCTCTCATTTATTTTTCAGCCCACTGTAACTGAGACCTGAAATTGTTTTACTTTCCACTGAAATTGTTCAAGCAAATGTCACAGCAACCGCCTAATCGCCAAATTCTATCCATTCCTCATGGTTCTTTGGCATCTAACTCTGTTCTCTTTTCAAAGTTTCTCAAAGTTGTGATGCTGCTCCCATGGTTCTAATGTTCTGACTTTGCTGACTCCTTTGCTGACTGTTCTCTTGCCCTTTAGATGTTAGTGGTTCTGGCTTTAACCCTCTTCTCATTCACAGTCATAGTCCTCAACTTTATTAGGGCTATAGTCCCCTCTGAACACATATTTAAAGCTAAAGATCTTCTTTCTAGAAAAATACACATTTGCATTTGTGATGAAAATATTACATACAAGTTGGGTGTAGGGACCTGATATGCTTAGGTTTTGTGTCCCCACTCAAATCTCATCCTCAATTGTAATCTCCACATGTAGTGGAAGGGAAGTGATTGGATTATAAGGGTGATTTCTCCCATGCTATTCTCATGATAGTGAATTCTCACGAGATCTGATTGTTTTATAAATGGAGATCTGATTGTTTTATAAATGGTAGTTTTTCCTGCACTCTCTGACTTACTCTCTTGCCTGCCACCATCTAAGATGTGCCTGCTTCCCCTTCTACCATGTTTAAGTTTCCTGAGGCCTCCCCAGACATGCGAAACTATCAGTCAATTAAAATTCTTTTCTTTATAAATTACCCAGTTTGGGGCAGTTTTTTGGGAATTTTTATGTTTGGTTTTTTTTTTTTTTTTTTTTTTTTGAGGCAGAGCCTCACACTATCACCCAGGCTGGAGAGCAGTGGCGCGATCTCAGCTCACTGCAAGCTCCGCCTCCTGTGTTCACGTCATTCTCCTGCCTCAGCCTCCTGAGTAGCTGGGACTACAGGTGCCCACCATGCCTGGCTAATTTTTTGTATTTTTAGTAGAGATGGGGTTTCACCATGTTAGCCAGGATGGTATTGATTTCCTGACCTTGTAATCTGCCCTCCTCGGCCTTCCAAAGTGCTGGGATTGCAGGTGTGAGCCACCGCACCTGACCTGGGCAGTTCTTTTTAGCAGTGTGAAAACGTACTAATACAGGACCTCAGGATAAGAGCTTTTTCTCACACTCCTTTTTTGTAGGCGACCTCATCCATTCCCTTTTTTAAGCAGTTCCCGTTATGCCAATGATTCCTCAAACTGGATCTCCAACTTATACCTTCCAATGCGGGGCTCCCACAATGCTTAACTCCAGGAAACACCATTCACAGTGTAGCCATTGTGAATGGCAGTCCTTGGAGTGGTGCACTGCATAGCCAGTGTGACCACAGACTGCAAACTTGCAGCTTTACCCTGGTGCCTCAGAGGCAACCTCACACCCAACTCACCTGATACGGAACTCATTGTCCTTCCTTGCAACCTGCTCATCTTCCTACCTTCCTTGCTTTGGTGGGTGGCACTATCCATCTAGTTACCCAAACCAGAAATCTGGAAGTCACCAACAGTTATTTTTAACCCCTTGATCTATTGATCATTTTCTCTTTCCATCACCATAACACAGTTGTGTTGTAGTCATACCCTCCATCCCCTTCCCATTGCTATTTCGTAGACTTAGATCATCATTTATCTCCTTAATTACTATCAAAGAGAGCATTTATGTCTTAGACTACTGCAGTCAGCTCTCAATTGATCTCTTTTCTTTTCTTTTCTTTTCGTTTCGTTTCGTTTCATTTCTTTCTCAGAGCCTCACTCTGTCACCCAGGCTGGAGTGCAGTGGTATGATCTCAGCTCACTGCAACCTCCACCCCCAGGGTTCTAGCTATTCTCCTGCTTCAGCTTCCCAAGTAACTGGGATTACAGGCACCTGCCATCATACTCGGCTAATTGTTTTGTATTTTTAGTAGAGACAGAGTTTCGCCATATTGGCCAGGCTGGTCTCGAACTCCTGACCTCAGGTGATCCACCCACCTTGGCCTCCCAAAGTGCTAGGATTACAAGCGTGAGCCACCGCGCCCGGCCTGATCTCTCTTTCTTAATATCCAAATTCATCCTCAGCGCTGCTGGAATGATCTTTCTGATCATGTAACTTTTAAAAAATATTTCAATAACTTGTCTAAAATAAACACCCAGATTTTTAATATGACAAATCTTGACCTTCCGTGATCTGGCTGCTCCTTACTTTTTGTTTCATCCTTAGCTAATCCTTGCTTTGCACCCATTGCTTTGGCCTTACCAAACTGCTTGCTGTTCCTGGCATACATGTCCATGACTCTGTGTCTTTGCTTACATTGCTATACTGCCTAGAATATCTTCCACTGTGTTTATACCTTTTATCCATCTTTCAGGATGAGACCTTCTCATCTTTCAGATCTCAGCACCTGGGTCATCTTCTCTAAAAACTTTCTCTGACTCCTTTCCTGCTTATTTACAGTCATGCAATCTTACTCCATGAAAAATAGCGACTCCTACCTCTCTACTTTGTATCTGTTATTTTAGGGCCTATCAGCAGTTTATTCAGCAGTCGGTCACTTATATAATATACATGCCTGGCCCTCTCTACAGATTGTAAACTCCTTAAGAATAAGGACTTCATTTTACATCCCTCACCAATGTCTTACATATTACTGATATTCAGATAGTTCGAATAGTCACTATTTGTTCTTTAAATAGTTTGGTTACTTGTTACTAAAAGTACTTTTAATAATTTTTTGATTAGGACTTTCAACAAATTATGCATGTATTTGATTCTGTTGTTCTGTATAAGCTCACTTTTCTTAAAATAATATTTCCAAAGGTAAGTTTCCCAAGAAGGGAATTTGCACAAATTGTTTGTTCTCTCTTGGTTCTGTATCTTAGAGGAAAGTACAGAGCACCCAGGTTGTCACACACTGCTCAAGAACAGTGATCACAATCTCTTATGCTCAACAGGCCCCACTGGGAATTTTTCTGAAGATCCTCTATTTTTCTGTAACCTTTCATGTATTCTCATCTCCCTGACTACATTATAAACTCACTAATATTGGGACTGGGTCTTCAATTATTTTTTGCCCAGTGATTTTTGCCTATAGGTATTCAATATGTTGAATGAATGATTTTAACATATCACATGAAGATTGCAGATTTGGATACTGTTGCACTTATATATATCTGGAAAGGATTTTATCCTAAATATCAAGGAAAAAAGCTAAAGTTAGCTTCTACTGTTTTAGAGCATTTGTGCAGAATGTCATCAGATGAGGAGAAATACTCACTTCCAGTTGTGCAAAATGACTCCAGTCCAGGCAGTTCTGTCTCTTCGAATCTTCAGGTAGGAAAAAATTTCTAAATTTATCATGATTTTTTTTATTTTAAACAAATGAATGTAAGGGAAAAGTAGGATTTTTAAAAAATTTTTTCATTCAATTTGCAAGGGAGTTTTTCAATTTATAATATCAAACTTTAGGAATTACTATACATATTTTAGGAGTTACTTTACATTGTTTTAACTTTTCAGAAAATATTGATGAACTCTTCAAACACTGTACAAAGGCTTCAACCAACACAGAGGCAAAGCCGAAATGTTCAAGAAACATTTTTTCTTTAAATTTTTTTCATTTTAGCTACCTCTCATGAATGTTACTTTCACTTTTAATGCAAATTAATACAATATCAAACCATCCAAAGTTCTAGAGCTCAAGATTCCCTTGTGTTCTACTTGCTGAGGTTTGGTCTCTGTTGTCACGACATTCAGTACAATCTGCTGCCCAGGCCCTGTACGTTGATAGATAAAATGAAATGGGTCAGTTGACTACAGCAGATGTGGTATTTGCATGAAATGTTTTAAATTTCTCTTATTTCTAAATATTTCATCATCAAAAATATGGATTTAGATTTCTAGAGTAGAGTTTAAATGAGAGAATAATGACATGGTATATTCTAAATTTTACAGTTATATTACTCAAGAGAAAAGGCTGTTTATGCCTAAGCATATGAAATTGTTATTGATTCTGTACAATATGAGAAAAGCTTTAGGAAAATATTTTATGAAACAAATTTTCTCCTTTAATTGAAATTATGGATTTCAAAATGGGAAAGGTATTGGGAAAATATCTGAATATTTACTAGGATAAAAGTAGTCTGGAGTTGTGGCAGAGCTTTTGTACTCTAGCCTTCCCTTTTGATGGTACCTCTCCCATGTAGTCCTCTCTTCAGGTGACAGTACTTCCTCCACTCTTCATCGCTCTCTGGTTGAAACTTGAAGATAGAACTGATTAACTCGTTTATACTAAAATGTAACCACCTCGTGAGCGCTCACATTGTCATTTTGTCAAGAGACAAAGCTTTAAATCAAAAGAATAAATCTCTAGAGTGGAATTTTAGAGAGATGGAAGAAGAACCTGCCAGAAATTATTTTGTGTTATTGGTTACCCACCTATAATGTAAGCCCAATTGAGAGTCTATTACTTTCAACTAATATTCCTCCTGGTTCTTGGACTGAAGTTGAAAGCCTCTCCATATTCCCTGTACATACATTGTTATTACTTTGGATTTCACTACTGGAAACACTTCAAAATATAAATACAAAAAATAATCTTAAAAATAACATAAAATACATATTTTTACATATGTAGTAAATATGTAAATCCAAACATTTAATACAAAAGCCCCTCATAAATCAATATTCCTCTTAAGGGACTTTTTTGTTACCCTGTCTGTTATGTGAATGCTTCATAAGCCAGAAGGTGGCAAATGCTGAGGGATGGGCAGCATCCATAGTGCTTATACACTGAAAATTTCCTCTGACCACAGCTCCTATCAGCCAAGTTGCTCTGACTCTAATGGTTGAGGCATGGGTGGAGCTATATTTCAGGGTCATATCAATTCAGCTCTTGGGGGTTGGGGAGGAGGCCAAAATTACAAGTTTTGAATGTTAACACAGGTTGTGTTTGGCAATTAAGAAAGGCAATATTATTTATTTTGATTCTTAATTTTGAATTCTTATTTTTAAATAACTCATTTGGCCTATCTACATATATGAAACTCTAAAATAGTCATATAAATAACTGATTTTTTAAAAAGTTTTTCTTGAAATAAGTTGGAATATATGATCCTGAAATACTATTGACATATAATTATTTATTTCCCCTGTAAGCCATAGCAATTGTGGTAAAATATATGAAATATATGAATATGTATGAAATATATGATTTGAAATATATGTTTGGATCTTTTTTTTCCTTCTCTTATCCAGAACAGAAGTCAGACTAGGGAAGCCACAAGTGAAAGCCACTGACTTCCACTTCTCCCTCCGTTCCTACAGGCTGGAGGTGGTAATAGGCTAACTCTGAGCAGAGCTGACTTGGCTAAATCTAGTTGTAACTGACACCACAGCAGGGACGTTATAAAAAGCTTATGAACCTCACAATATAAGATCACCATCATATTAATCTGCTCAGGCTACCATAACAAAATACCATAAATTCATAGGCTTAAACAGCAGACATTTTTCCTCTCACAGTTCTGGATCACAGCCCAATAGAGTCAGTTTCTAGTGAGGGCTCTCTTTGTGGATTGCAGGCAGGTGCCTTCTTGCTGTGTCTTCACATGGCCTTTCCTCAGTACAGTATGTGCAGGTGGGAGGAGAGAGAATGCAAGCTTCCTGGTGTCTCTTCTGATGAGTACATTAATGCTATCAGGACCCCGGCCGATGGCCTTATTTAACCTTAATTACTTTCTTGGAGGCCTCATCTCCAAATACAACCACACTGGCTGTTAGGGCTTCAGCATATTAATTTTGAGGGTACACAAATATTCAGAGTCCATAACTCCATAATGGCCACACTTTTATATATTCTTTTTTTTTTTTTTTTTTTTTTTGAGACGGAGTCTCGCTCTGTCACCCGGGTTGGAGTGCAATGGCCAGATCTCAGCTCACTGCAAGCTCCGCCTCCCGGGTTTACGCCATTCTCCTGCCTCAGCCCCCGGAGTAGCTGGGACTACAGGCGCCCGCCACCTCGCCCGGCTAGATTTTTGTATTTTTTTAGTAGAAACGGGGTTTCACTGTGTTAGCCAGGATGGTCTCGATCTCCTGACCTCGTGATCTGCCTGTCTCGGCCTCCCAAAGTGCTGGGATTACAGGCTTGAGCCACCGCGCCCGGCCCACACTTTTATATATTCTTAGCCAAAATCAAAAGTTTATTTTGGCTGTTTGGGAAGTATAATAGTGCTTTAACAGAAACCAAGTAAGGGTGGCTTAAGTGGGTTCCTTACAGTTTGATTCTCTCTCTCGTAAATTCTGAGCTGATACATAGTCCTGAGATCATCTGAGGACCCAATCCCTTCTCTTGTTGCTGTGCCATGAGCTGTTGACCGTGTTTGCATTGTCAGGTACTGGTGCACTGACAGTGCACCACCTCTAGCCGGTGGGAAGAGGGGACTAGAAGGAAGCAGCTTCCTTTTTAAGGACTTCACCTAAAGTTGTATGCATCATTTCCATTCGAATCTCATAGACCAGGTCTCTTGGCCACACCTAGCTGCAGAGGAGGCTGGGAAATGTAGCTGGATGGCCATTTGCCCAAATCAAACCCTGGGGCTTTATTAAGTTAAAGAAATTAAAAAGCAATGGATGCTGCTGGATTAGTTACAGCCTCTATGCACTTGAAATTTTGTGTATTAGTTTATTAGAACCAACTCACATTCAGGTTTACAGGAACTAGTAAATGTCTTGTGTATGGCCTCAATTTATCAAACTCTTTGGGAATTTCCTTTTGATAATTGGAAAACCAATATGCTTTGGAAAGTGTATTGTTTTTAACTTAAGGGTATTTAAATCTATTTAAATAACCGTAGTTACTTTTGTCAATGTAAAAATTAAATGTTGGTGCTCACTTCAGCAGCACATATACTAAAATTGGAGCCGCACAGAGATTAGCATGGTCCCTGTGCAAGGAGGACATGCAAATTCGTGAAATGTTCTATAATTTGTTAATATTTTTTAAGTTTTATAATATAAATCAATGTTGTATTGTGATATCCTAAATGATTTGTTTCCTATTAAGAGCCTTCCATCTTGGTGATAACTATTATGTAAAATACTGATTTTTATTTGCTACTAGGAAATGTTAGTTTAAAACTCAGACAGATGTTTATTGTCATGAAGGTGACATCGCTAACAAAAATGGTTAATTATAGCAATATGAAGGAGATTCTGGTTGAATTTTCTAAAGATTTTATCTTTGGAATATCTCTCTCTTCCTTTTCTGTTGTTAGCCTTAAAGTATATAAAAATCAGTATTTGCTATACCTAACATTTACTGCATGTAAGTTTCTATGTTAAATACATGAATCAGGCCGGGTGCTGTGGCTCACACCTGTAATCCTAGCACTTTGGGAGTCCAGGGCTGCAGATCAAGAGGTCAGGAGTTCGAGACCAGACTGACCAACATGGTGAAACCCCATCTCTACTAAAAGTACAAAAATTAGGCAGGCATGGTGGTACAAACCCGTAATCCCAGCTACCCAGGAGGCTGAGGCAGGAGAATTGCTTGAACCTGGGAGGCGGAGGTTGCAGTGAGCCAAGACCATGCCACTGCACTCTAGCAAGACTCCATCTCAAAAAAACAAAGAAAAAAAGAAAAAATGTAAATTAAGGTAGAAGCGCAAACCAGGTCACTCTAGTACATGTAATTGCCATAAAAGCTAGCAGTTTTCAGTATATAAAAGCATAAACCTTTTTTAAAACAATTTTACTTAAAATTCCAATATAAAAAAAGAGATGAAAACAAAACTACAGTAGTGTAGATTTATTTTGTAAATTCAAATATGTGACATTTATTTCTCACAAAGTCAGTTAATAAAAACAGTTAAGCTGCCTTGATAAATGTACATTTGAAATTGGGGGTGAATAGAAGGCCATTGTGGTTTTATAAGCTGAAATATCCAGTTTGCTTCTATATTTTGTTTGGGTTACATAATTTTTATTTAATTCTGAAAATGGTATCTTTTTAATAGCATGTCCCATCTTCAATTAAAGTGATCTGACATCTAAAATTAAGTGATAGAGCACTTTTGATTCAGTGTTGAGTCACTCACAGAATCTTATCACCTCTTCAGACTTTGTTGTTGTTTCTCCAGAGACAGGATCTTGCTCTGTCACCCAGGCTGGGGTGCAGTGGTGCCATCTTGTCTCACCGCAGCCTCCAGTTCCTAGGCTTAAGTGGTCCTCCTGCCTCAGCCTCCTGAGTAGCTAGAACTACAGGCACACACCACCACGCCTAGCAAATTTTTGTAAAACATTTTTTGTAGAGATCTCGCTTTGTTGCTCAGGCTTCAAGCCATCCTCCTGCCTCAGCCTCTCAAAGTGCTGAGTTTACAGGCATGAGTCACTGCGCCCTGCCCTCTTCAAACTGTTAATCATAAATGTGAAAATCACACAAGAAGCACTCAAAGAACTCAAGCTGGGAATAAGTGCTAAAACTTTGTAATATAATAAGCATGTGACTCTATTATGGTAATTAAATTCCTTAAAAACAAATTCAGTTGAATATAACATTGTAACTGTTACACTACATTATTGATTATTGGCCTCTCTTAGGAAGAATATGAAGAGCTGCTTCGTTATGCTATAGTGACTCCAAATATTGAACCCGGTGCTTCACAGTCATCTCATCCTAAGGAAGAATTGGTGCCAGATGTCAGAATTTCTACAATTCATGATATTCTTCATAGTCAAGGTTATATATATTTTTCAAGATATCTCTTAATTTAACATATTACTGAGTTTATTAATGATCCTGACAGGATTGTGAAAATGCCTGTCCAGATCAGGGATTCTTCTCGACCATTTGTGTGTATTAGTATCATCTAGGGGAGCTTTTTACAGTTTAATGTATTATTCCTGACTCTCATATGACAGCTTGATTTTTCTTTGAACTTCATTTGACTCTTACTTTTATGAAGAATAATAAAGTTGAAGCAACACTATGGCAACTACATGGCTTTTAGGTATGTTGTATCTCAGTACTTGTTCCAACAGTTTTATGCCAGGATTAACTTGAAAACTAAATGCCCAAGCCTAAAATTAAAGATGGTAGCCCTGAGAGTCTCTTAAATTAACTTTACGAACCTCATGCTAGTGCTTTATCAGCGGTATTTATATGGGCCTGGAGGACTGTTTGAATAATTATCACAAAGGTGAACCTATCTGTGGACCATGTCAGCAATAGAACTGAAAGCTACTACAAACCAGGATGTGTGTTGATAGATGAGTGAAAGGTGGAGGAAAGAGGATAAAGTTCCTTTAACCTCCATTCCTTATTCAGGTGAAGACAACATCCCAAACTCTAAATAAATGTTCTTTCAAAGGGCACAGAAAGCCTTCCTAAAACAGTCCTGATAAGGAACAGTTATCACACTATAGGCATAACTCCAAGGATCCCTGTCCTTGAAGGCACATGATATAGCCTACTCAGAGGCCAAAGTCTCCTGGGCTTCTGCTAAGTCATAGCTCTAGTGTCTGTTGTCTCTCACTGTCTGTAGACATGGATTTTTCACTGCCCCTCGGTCTTGGGCCTATTGCAGTGGAACAACAAATGGGACCACAGGATGAGAGCCTTAAAATATAGGCCAGGCAGTGGCTCATGCTTGTAATGCTAGTACTTTGAGAGGCTGAGGCAGGAGGATCACTTGAGCTCAGGAGTTTGAGACAAGCCTAGGCAACATAGCAAGACCCTATCTCTACAAAAAAATTAGCCAGGCAGAGCAGCCTATAGTCCCAGCACCTCGGGAGGCTGGGGTGGGAGGATTGCCTGAGCTCAGGAGTTCAAAGCTGCAGTGTGTCATGATTATGCCACTGCACTTCAGCCGGGGCAACAGAGCAAGACTCTGTTTAAAAAAAAAAAAGAAAGAAAGAAAAAAACTTTCCAGATGCTATAGTTAACAGTTCAAGGTAATCACCTGGGATTTAAGACCATTGCTCTTTTCTCTTATGTAAAATAGCATTTATTTATTCTCTGCCATTTCCAAAAAGGATTTGAGATTGAAACACACAATATGTAGTAAGTTTAGATATTCTTTAGTCATCTTGAGATTCACAAGTAGACTTTGTTAAAGTCTTCTATGTAAATTCATCATCCCACATTCTCTTTATTCTTGGTATCTCAGCTGCTTGATACAAGGCATGATATGTGGAAATTGACAACATATGTATAAGCCTCTAACAGTCATTCTTGAGAGGTTTTTCCCAGTTTCCTTTTTGCCATCTGTTGACTACAGGTTCCTGAAGTGGAAGCCAGGAAGTCCTTGTTTGGGGGAGCCGGTGCCACCTTAGTTTGATTGTGGCTAGTGAAAAGCAGTGGGCCTCTGGAAATACCCAGTGTCTTAAGAGAGCAGATCCTTTCCCAAGTTCTAATGTCATTTACCCACTTACTCTCTTAGTGTGAATTGAATGCTATAGTAGACTACATTATCTCTCATCTATATTTGGTGTGTAAGTTGGAGCTTATCAATGATCTAGTAAGTCTTTTTCTAGTCTCAGATTGTTATCTCTTCTTGTTCTTTGTTTTAGTGTTCCTATATCCCTGGCGTGTTGTATTTTGTTTGTTCTAAAATCTTTTTTATGTACTGCTACCTTATTAAATTACGTGTGATTAGACATTTTATTTAAGAGTGGTTCCGTTTAATTTTAAAAAGCTTTCCTTTTGGCAGGAAATAACTCTGAAGTAAGAGAAACTGCAATAGAAGTTGGAAAAGGATGTGATTTCAATATCTCAAGTCATTCAAAGACAGATGGTATTAATTTTCTTTAGCTTATTTGTATTAATATATAATATTTTGTGGTTTGATGAATAATATCTATGTAGTAAGAGGAATAATTTCAGCATATTACTTTTTGGCAGGATTTTAAAATGCTATTGTCAGCAATTTAAGTGATAATATTTAAAATAATTTTATAAAATTCCAAAATAGTACAACTAAGACAGGTCAATGCATTATAGTGTGTAGTATCCTTTCTTAAAATTTCTAAGTTAGAGGGCAAGTCTTTTAAAAGATTTAATGGCATATTATATAGTTTGACTAATTCAAGTTTTTATGTAAACCAATGCACTGTTTCCCAACTTTCAGGCATTTGCGTACCAATGTAAGAATTTTCATCCTATCTTTATGCCACCTGTTCTATCATTTAGTGTTTTTCTTTAAAAGTCTGCTTTGTCTTTGTTACAAGGAAAGATTAGCAAATCTTAAAGAGACTTTGGAGGGGGGGTTGTTTTTTGTTTTTGTTATTTTGTTTTGTTTTTGAGACAGGATCTCACTCTGTCACCCAGGCTAGAGTGCAGGGCTCCCTGCAACCTCAACCTGCTTGGCTCAAGTGATCCTCCTGCCTCAGCGCCCCCTCCCTCAGTAGCTGGGACTACAGGCACATGCCACCACACCCAGCTAATTTTTAAATTTTCTGTAGCACTGAGATCTCACTATGTTTTCCAGGCTGGTCTCAAATTCCTAAGATCGAGTGATCCACTTGCCTTGGCCTCCCAAAGTGCTGGAATTATAGGCATGAGCCACCATGCCTGGCTTTAAAGAGCTTTTAAAAGCATACTAGAACTGGACTGAACTTTTTTCTTGACAGTCAGAATAATTAAAATAATTAAAATGTAATATTGTGGAATATTTTTCTATTTAATGTTATTTAATGTGGTAACCGTTTTTGCCACCACATAAGTAATGCCTGTATCCCTTAGTTTCTTCACTTGTGAGTAGAAGTCTTACGCACCATAATCTCTGACAGCCCTTCCAAGTTCTGAAGTTACATGATTTGATTTCTTTTTTTTTTTTTTTTTTTTTTTTGAGACGGAGTCTTGCTCTGTCGCCCAGGCTGGAGTGCAGTGGCCGGATCTCAGCTTACTGTAAGCTCCGCCTCGCGGGTTTACGCCATTCTCCTGCCTCAGCCTCCAGAGTAGCTGGGACTATAGGCGCCCGCCACCTCGCCCGGCTAGTTTTTTTGTATTTTTTAGTAGAGACGGGGTTTCACCGTGTTAGCCAGGATGGTCTCAATCTCCTGACCTCGTGATCCACCCGTCTCAGCCTCCCAAAGTGCTGGGATTACAGGCTTGAGCCACCGCGCCCGGCCGATTTGATTTCTTAAAAGGTGAGTGTTGAGATATTTTTTAAATTGAAAAGCAGAGTCTATTGCTTTCTTTATGAGTACAGATCTAGTTGGCAAAATCAAGTAAAAGAGAATATTCATGTACATTGTCATTCCACCTGTTCTTTGGGTTTCTTCACCATCCTCAGAACATGCAGGTAGCGTTTCTAGTGTGACTAGCCCAGACCTTGTGTTGTTTTTTATACCAAACACACATCTTAAGGAATTATTTTCCCTTTTGCAAAGAAGTCTTTACATAAGCAGAATATGTTTGCAAAAAAATTAAAATCTTACAAATTTTAAAAAGGAATTCTTGAAATACTTTTAAGTAACAAGTTTTCTATCATAGATTCATCTTTCATTCAATAAGAAGAAAGCTCTTCCATCTCTGTTATTAGGATGCTCGTAGCAAATGTGAGGTATGTGACAAGTGGTGACAGATAGTCTCTAATTCTGGCATAAATATGTGAGAAAATATTAACTTTTCTTTCTCAGTACTTTTTTTTTTTTTTGAGGCAGAGTCTCGCTCTGTCACCCAGGTTAGAGTGCAGTGGCGTGGTCTCAGCTCGCTGCAACCTCAGTCTCCCAGGTTCAAGCAATTCACCTGCCTCAACCTCCCAAGTAGCTAGGACTATAGGCACATGCCACCACGCCCAGCTAATTTTTTGTATTTTTAGTAGAGATAGGGTTTCACCATGTTGGCCAGGCTGGTCTTGAACTCCTGACCTCATGATTCGCCCACCTCGGCCTCCCAAAGTGCTGGGATTACAGGCATGAGCCACCGCGCTCAGCCTTTCAGTGCTCTTTTAGAAATAGATACCAGTTCTCTTTAGGGCCCTGACTCTCCCCCACCTCCCTGTATATGGATAGGGGATGAGCGTTTTATATGTATGCACATACATACAGAGATGTGTATATTTCTCACCTATATATTGAAGCCTAACAGGGTACTTTCAACAGAGTATCTGCAAAACTAAATTATGAGTCTCTTTCTACTTATATTGTTTAATTTTAATGGGTTTTTTTTGTGGGGGTGGGGTTTGGGTTTTTTTGGAAACAGAGTCTCACTCTGTCACCAGGCTGGAGTGCAGTGGCATGATCTCAGCTCACTGCAACCTCCGCCTCCTGGGTTCACACCATTCTCCTACCTCAGCTTCCCGAGTAGCTGGGACTACAGGCACGCGCCACCACGCCTAGCTAATTTTTGTATTTTTAGTAGAGATGGGGTTTCACCATATTGGCCAGGATGGTCTCAATCTCTAGACCTCATGATCTGCCCACCTTGGCCTCCCAAAGTGCTGAGATTACAGGCATGAGCCACCATGCCCGGCCAAACTTTAATGGTATTAAAACCAATCCCAGTGTTAAATTTATGGAGTAATATTGATCTATATACAACCACACTGACCTTGGTCAATTACTTAACTCTTTCTGAACCTCAGTTCCTCATCAGTAAAATGGAGATAATAATACCTATTTTTTAGGGTAGCATGTGTTATGAGAACTAATCTTTATAATGTTTTTGTTACAGAAACAGAAAGCACTTCATTAATGGTGATGTAATACAGATGATGATAGTTTCAGCTGAGCCTGGACCTGAATATATGAAGGATCCATATTTGGGATAGAGGTCATTTGCTGGGGGAGAAGGGATTGGGAGTATAGGAGGTTATCTCATGCCAGTCGGTGCTAAATCAGTGACAGTACTGAAATTAAAAATAGATTAAGGTACACCTGAAAGGTAGTTTCTCTGCATTTCTCTCAGCCTCCATAGGTAGCAGACATCTTTTAGCCTTCCAACATGGTTCCTTACCAACTTGAGTTATTTTCAATTTGGCTTGACAGCTACAACTTTTCTTTTATTCTAGAGTCATCACCAGTGTTATCGCCGAGGAAGCCTTCTCATCCGGTCATGGATTTTTTCAGTTCACATCTTTTAGCTGACTCTTCCTCACCAGCAACAAATTCTAGTCATACAGATGCCCATGAAATACTTGTGGGCGATTTTCTTGTTTCTGATGAAAATCTTCAGAAGATGGAAAATGTACTTGATGTTTGGAGTTCAGGTCTTAAGGTACAGCAGTTGTTCAGTTACGATGGTTTAATATGTAATATAATAGTTTTACTCTCATTTATACTGTTTTGTTTTGTTTTTTTGAGTTAAACTTTTTAAAAATCTTTTATTTCCTGAGATCGGTTCAGTGTCTTAAGTCTTGCTTCTCAATCTTTAATGTATTTATGAATCATAGGGGGAGCCTGTTAAGCTGCAGCTTCATATGCAGTAGACTCTTTTTTGTTTTTTTTTTTTTGACTTTTTTATTTTTTTGACTCTTGTTTGTTTGTTTGTTTGATTTTACTTTAAGTTCTGGGATACATGTGCTGAACATGCAGGTTTGTTACATAGTTATACATGTGCCATGGTGGTTTGCTGCACCCATCAACCAGCCATCTAGGTTTTAAGCCCTGCATGCATTAGGTATTTGTCCTAATGCTCTCCCTCCCCTTGCGCCCCATCCCCTGACAGGCCCCGATGTGTGATGTTCCCCTCCCTGTGTCCATGTGTTCTCATTTCTGTGAAGCTCCCAGGTGATGCTACTGCTTCAGCAACTGTACTTTGAGTTGCCAGATTTTAAGTGGTTGCTGGAACGGTTCTACATGCTCCACAGAATTTCGCAGATACTTTGAATGGTCAGCCTGTGTGTAACTGAGACATACTGAGCCTTTACCATCTCATAGTTATGACTAATGGAAATGTCTCCTTTTATGTGATACAAAAGATCCAATTTTAGCAATGGATATTCATTTTATAGCCATTCCTATAGCAACCATGATGTAGAAGTGATACATCTATAAAAGTTGATTTTTATTTTGATACTACTGACCTTTAAGTAAAAGAAAGTATTGCAGAAATGGCAAGTGGGTTTTTTGTTTGCTTTTTGTTTTTTGGGTTTTTTTTTTTTTTTTTTTTTTGCTATTATTAAAAAACTGGAGAAAATGACAGTTTTTCTGAAACATATAATTTGAGGAAACTAAGTTGCATATTCACATACATAGAGAAATTATGGCCATATGAGTTCTGTGGCATTTATATTTTTCCCTCATTTGGAACCTTAAATTCTAGAAATAATTCTTCAGCGTAGTTTTACCATTTTCCCCCTGGAACGGGTTTCATACTTTATAATAGTGTAAGTCAGTTGGAGTATTGTACCACCAACCATTTAAATTGTGTTTAGTTAATACGTTGTCCAGTTTTTTTAATAACAAATTATTATTTGGTCTTTTTATTTATGCCAGTCAGTAGGGTGGCAGAACTTAGCAGTCCATTATACAGATAATAATCTGTGATAAATGGCTTGGGAAAAAAAGTATCCATGGTTTCCTCCATCACCCATTTCTAAATAACTTCTGAGTCAATATGGCTTAGCCTATGCCATTGTTCTGTGTTTCCCTTTATTCCTGATCCATCTTCATATGGACATTTAATCCTTGAATAAACAAAAGAACATAGTGAATGAGGCCTGAAATTTTTTTGAAATGACAACAAGATTTCATACAAAATTACTTAAAATAGGAAAAAATTAGCTTCCCTAGTATGATGACTGTGAACTGCACAGACCTGTAACTGTTGAACTGACATGTTTTTCATTAGTGTGTTCCAATTGTTTTAATGGCTTTTGTGTTGATTGCTTGTTCTGTTTTTTTTTAATGTTTCTTAATTTCAGTGTAGTTTTAAGAAGTGGCATTAATGAACAAACTACTTAATTGTCACTATATTAATTTTTCAGACAAACATCATATCTGAGCTAAGTAAATGGAGACTTAATTTTATTGACTGGCACCGAGTGGAAATGAGAAAAGAGAAAGAAAAACATGCAGCACATTTAAAACAACTGTGTAATCAGATCAATGACTTGAAGGAGCTGCAAAAAACCTTTGAAATCTCCATTGGAAGGAAAGATGAGGTCTTCTTTTTTATATTTTTCTTAATTGAGA
Source organism: Rhinopithecus roxellana (assembly GCF_007565055.1). Lineage (NCBI taxonomy): Eukaryota > Metazoa > Chordata > Mammalia > Primates > Cercopithecidae > Rhinopithecus > Rhinopithecus roxellana. The sequence continues at coordinate 3,180,540 of NC_044551.1, forward strand.
TTCAGTAAATGTCTTGCTAAATAATAAATTCTAAGAAATGATTACTTCATACAAGATAGTTTCTATCAGAAACTGACAGAAAAATTCGTGGCCATCTGATTTATTCTTCCTGTTAAACATATCAGCGTAATGTCATTTTACCCTCACCATTGACTTCAGTGTTCTTGATGTTCTTGATGTTTTAAGAGAGTTTGCTTTGTAAACCATATTAAAACAGCACCTTGTAGCCCATAAATATATGAAACTATTATAATTTGTCAATTTAAATTTTTTTTTAAAAGAGTATGTGGTAAATGTAAGTACACTAGTTTTTTTCTTTCTAATCCTTTCTTGCTAACTAACCTTAAGAGAACATGAAGGAATCAGCATTTTCTACATTTTAAACCATCCTTTCAGGGGTCATTTTAAGCATCTCAAATTCTTTTTTACTCTCTCTCTTTTTGAAACGGGGTCTTACTATGTTGCCCAGACTGGAGAACAGTGGCTATTCGTAGGCATAATGGTAGCTCACTGCAACCTCAAACTCCTGGGCTCAAGTGATCCTCCTGCCTCAGCCCCTGCCAGGGACTGCAGGTGCATACCACCAGGCCTGGGTTTAAGCATCTCAAATTCTATCAGTGATGGGTGTGTTTTCATTAATGAAGTCTTTCTTCATTTTATTGGTAAACACAGAAAACATCTTTTATTTCACTTTCCTTTAGCTTCTTAAGAATGTGAGGGTAATTCAAGTCTGTGCTAATTTTTTGCCTCCTGACACAGTACCTGGAACAAAGCAGATGGGCAACAAATCTGTGCCCTGCTATAAATGGATGTCCGGATGGGCATCCACTTATGGATAGGAGAGTGGTGGTGTTCAGAAGAGGAGGACTTGGGCAGACACCTCAGCTGCTTGCCTGCAGAAGCAGCACTTAAGTGTTTTCATGAATTAAAGACTATAATTTTTTTAAACATATCTTGATTTTGTATAAAATTGAACGTTTTGTAGAGTTTGTTTTTTTTGAAACAATGGATTTTAATGTCAGTCATTTTCTTGGTTATACTCAAAATTCTGTTCTATGGTTTTGAAATATTTTAAGTTTAATTTTTTTTATTTTGAAGTATCACAAAGAATATAGATATCATATGTTCAGTTTATGAGAATGAGTAAAGTGGATAGACGGGTTCTACCATTCATCTTAACACATAGAATATTTCCAGTATCTTAGAATGTATGCCCTTTTCCTCTTTGGAAATTATTTAAAGAACAGGTATAAATATCTCTTGGTAAATGTGCCCAATTTACAAAATCTCTTTCTAATGTGACTGTTTTTAGAAATTTATTTCAGTTATTTAGTTCTTTTATAAGAGAGAATATTATTTTAGGATTTTAAAGCCTTGTGAATTTTTTTTTAAGAACAAGAGTAATATCACTGAAGAAGTACATCTACATATAACATATTAATAACATATATAACATGTTATATATAACATGTTATTAATAGTTACATGTATAACATGTTATTAATAGTTATATATATAACATATAACTAATAAGCAAATAATATAACTGTTATTTGCTTTTATAGGTTTGTTTAATCCAGAAAATCACTGGACAGTTTTTGAGGAACTTCTATATCCAAGGTAGTAGTAGGGACCAGAAAGATATTTAAATATCTAAATATTCTGGCCCCTGCCCTCAAATCTAGCAAATGAAGACATGGTGTATATAGAAGAACTTTCAAATGTATAATTGTTTACCTGAATTGAATGTCAGTGGCTAATTTGCATATACATAAACTCTTTATTGGTGATTACTCTATACACATAATGAAGATTTCTTTCTTTTGTTCCTGTTCATTAGTTGATATCTAGTATATTCATGTGAGAAAGTTTTATTGTCTTTTTAAAGATAATAATAAGGTTAACTGAATGAATATAGTAGTGATCCATACCTATCCTCTCTAGCATTTTTTGATGTATGAGAAAATCACTTTACCAACTGCTGTTATTGTAATATCACAATAATTGGGTTAATTGCTGTTTTCACAGGTGATTTCTAGCTTGTCGCATGCCATAGGCAAGCAAAAGGAAAAGACAGAGTTGATGAGAACATTCTTCCACTGGCGAATAGGCCATGTCAGAGCCAGACAGGACGTAAGTGTCAAAGCAGAAGACAGCTGATGGATGTTAGACTTCTGAATTCAGAAGCACTCAGGATCACTTATTATAGTTGTTTTCTAATAAGTCAAAATGAATTTGTGATTTAATATTCCTCTTATTTCAAAGGAATTTGATTTTGATGTAGTTTGGAAAAAATACATTTTAGGTCTTATAGACGTATAATATATATTACAATAGATACATCATTTCCTGCTTCATAGTGGGTTAATAAGGATTGTTCCTAAATTGTAAATGCCCTAGTAATAGAACTCCTCAGATGAGGTTTTTGGAGAAAAAAATTACCTTTAATATATCAAATGCTTCCTATATTGTTTCTACTTTTAAAATGCCTGAATACAACTTATTCATAAAGAGGCTTTACTATATTTATACGTTAAATCACAATATAAATGTTTGTTATATAGACTTGCGTTAGAGTGAGAGTCAGAGAAAGCCATACCTGTATAGCTTTTTTAAAGTTAATCCTTAGCTTGTAATGTATCGTTTTAACTTGAACATCTTTTAAGTAAGAGCTGAGTTGGTATATCAGTAAATAGTGAACTGAAAGAGAATAATAAATTGTTGTATCAGAAGTGGAAAAGTATGAGAGTATATCCCCCAAGAAGATAGAGTTTAGAGACACATGAGTATAGAAAATGAATATATAATATATATATATATGTTTTCCGTGTATATTCATGTGAGCTATGGAGTAATCTCTGTGTATTTAGTTTCCAAGAGATTAGTGTTTTAGGAAAAAGCTAGTATAGGTTGAGTATCCTTTATCCAAAATCTTTGACGCCAGGAGAATTTTGGATTTTAGGTTATGTTTCATATCACACCTTATACACAAAATTCATTTATGTTTCATATTTTTTCACCTTCTACATATAGTTTAAGGTAATTGTATACAATATTTTTAATAATTTTATGCATGAAACAAAGTTTGTGTTAAGTACTTCCATGTGGAATTTTTCACTTGTTGTGTCCTGCTGGCACTCAGAAAGTTTGATTTTTGGATTAGGGATGCTCAACCTACTTTATCCTGGAATAAGATTTCTCCTTTAAGTATATACTTTCTGGTTTTTTTCTTTTTTTTTCCCCCCCCAATAGATTAAATCTACATTAAGTAAGCTGGTTAAAATGAATATTTATACTCTATTTTGAAACTTATCAAGTAAAATAATGAGAATGCATACTTATTTTTAAATGTTAGCCAGAATAGTTGAGGCTACTGTTACTTTTTGGATAGTTTTTCAAACTTAAGAAATTGAGAATTGGAACTACTTCTTCAAAAGAATTTAAATTCATTGATGAAAGAAAAATAGCATATGTTCTTATTTGGATTAGCACCATATATGATGGCAGGGTTTATACATTAATCTTGCTTGTGGTGGCCATCAAACTGAAGAGAAAGCAGTGTCATCTGAAGCCAGAGCCACCACCTTTTCCTTCCTTCTAGCCACTCTGTTATTCTCCTGGTCCTGCTAAATTCATAAGTAGGATGGCAAGTGGTAATTTGCTCATTTTCTTTCATTTGATTGTATTCTTTTTCTTTAACTTGATTAGTTGCGCAAAGCAATGATGTAATGGATAGAACCCAGTCTCTGGAGTCAGGCAAGTCTGGCTTTACTCATCCTCTTTGTGTGACCTCCATAGGTTACTTAACCTCTCTAAACCTGTTCTCCTATGTGCAAGATGAGAATAGTATGATTACACAGGATTAAATAATGTATGTACACTTACCACCATGTTATGTTTATTAATACTACCAATATATTTATCAGCCCACTGTTTTTGAAGTTATATTTTACTTTTATTTAGGTTTATGAAGGTAAACTAGCTGACCAATACTACCAGCGAACTTTACTGAAGAAAGTCTGGAAAGGCTGGCGTTCCATAGTCCAAAAGCAGTGGAAAGATGTGGTGGAAAGAGCTTGTCAAGCAAGAGCTGAAGAAGTTTGTGTCCAGATCTCCAATGATTATGAAGCCAAAGTTGCTATGGTAAGCATCTTTTTTCCTGCTTTTCACTTTCTTCTAATACAGTAAAAAGGTAGGTAGACTATTAATTAATAGACTTCTTCTTTTGATCTTTAATCAAGAATGAAGACAAAAAAATGAAAATGTTTATTCTTGTGTTAATTTAATGTTTTTTGTATATTCTTACATGGTTGATGTAAGTAGTTGTATAGAAATTGAAATTATTGGTTGGGCACGGTGGCTCATGCCTGTAGCCCCGGCACTTTGGGAGGCTGAGGCGGGCGGATCACCTGAGTCAGGAGTTTGAGACCAGCCTGGTCAACATGGTGAAACCCCATCTCTACTAAAAAAAAAAAGAAAAATTAGCTGGGTGTAGTGATGCATGCCTATAATCCCAGCTACTCCAGAGGCTGAGGAAGGGGAATCGCTTGAACCTGGGAGGCAGAAGTTGCAGTGAGCCGAGGTCATGCCATTGTACTCCAGCCTGGGCATTGAGAGCAAAAATCCGTCTCAAAGAAGAATAACAAGAAATTGAAATTATTTTTTCCCATTGACTTTTAATAATAAAATTAACACTGTTTTCATGGGAAAACATTTGGAATTCAAATGAAATAAAAACCATTCTAAAGAATGCAATAGGCCTCTTGAAGTTAAATATTAAAATGAAAAAATGGCTCATCATTACAGCATTAAATTCTTAAGATTAAAAATAAATCCATAATACAGATACTTTTCTGCAATTCAATATGACCTGCAAAAAATGCAGTCCCTTGAGGTTTGACCTATGGGAAAGTGTGCTGTATGTAGGGTCACTCTGCACTTCAAATACTGAAGGTAACATTTATTTTATAAAAATTCTGTTAATATTGCAGGCATGTAGTTTTTTGTGTGTTTTTTTGTTTGTTTGTTTTTTGTTTTTTTTCCTGAAAGGGCTATCTGTGGCTCTTAATGTATTTTGTTTAACATCCTACATAAGTTTTACAGTAAAAAATGGCATATCTTTTTGTAAAATGAAAATACATCAGCAATCTTTAATGGGACTGGATAAAATTCCCCTTGTTTGAGCCTTGATTTTAAGGTTAGGAATGAAAGCAATTTGTTGATGGAGATAATAGAGGTAATATGTACCTTTTAAAATAAATTGCACATAGCAGAAGAGGTAAGTGGCAAACTTTTTAATATTTCACATGAGAATAATTTCAGAGTGTATATCTATTTTTTTGACAATGTTCTTCCTAGTATCTGAAATTGTTTTGTTTTTTAAACATTCTTATTTTAGTTATCTGGAGCTTTGGAAAATGCAAAAGCTGAAATTCAAAGAATGCAACATGAAAAAGAGCACTTTGAAGATTCCATGAAAAAAGCTTTCATGAGGGGTGTATGTGCATTAAATCTTGAAGCCATGACTATATTTCAAAACAGAAATGATACAGGTTAGTATTTCATTGAAGATTCTCTGCGTTCTTTCAAAAAAGGATTTGAGATTTTGGTGACTGTGATATGGTCTACGGTATTAATAATCTGCAGTAGGTATGTTTCATCGAGGTGCAGCTATTCTTAATTCAGTGGTGTCATATCCAGCCTTAAATCTGCCATGAAAATGAGCTCAGTCATGTTTACTTATAGTATCTTAGATCTGATCAAGTAAACTGTCACTCCTAAGTATTTAAGCTAAATGTTTAATATTTTAATGTATAACATTTTAAATCTCTTTTAACTAAGAATTTTAATGCCCTTTTAAGTACAAAATTTATAATTTTGTCTTTTCTTAAGTAGCCAAGTGTCTTGGACTATTTTGGTAAGTAGTTATCTAGTCATGGTTTCTCATTTTAAAAATTCCTAATCTTCCAGTTTAAGAAAGGCCTCAACTAAGCTCATTGCAGGAAATGTAAATATAGGCCTATCTAGGGAAGTAATTTTGTTTTTTTTTTAATCCGCATATTGTTTGACATAGGAGTGGTTTGTGTAGTAGATTTGTCAGCATGGCGTAGAAAAGCCCATAACTGGACTCCTTTGCCACCAATTTACTCAGGGGCCTATTTTCCTCATTGGGCCTTAGATTTCTTCTCTGAGCAAAGGAGATAACATAAACCTTCCTTACCTGCTTTCTAGGGGCTTCTTGTGGGATGCAGTAAAACATCTGAAAGTACTTTAAAAGACAAAATGCACTTTAATGTGTAAGGTGATAGTCATGATATAATATTATAGTTTTATTTCAAGTCAACCTCTCAAGATTTTGTAAATCATTAACATGATTTCAATCCAATGAATAACTTCTCTGTGCTTGTGATGCCCTTATTTTAAAACATCAACAAACATTTATTATTTAAAGCGTGCATATTGTGGATAGGAGTAAGTTTAGGCAAATTGCTTTCTGTCTGAAGTGGTTGTGGTTTGTGGTCCGTATTTAATTTAGAAACTGAGACTCATGGAATCTCAAGGCTGAATAGTTTATCTTGGTAATATCTAGGTGAGTACTTGATTTTTCCAATAAATGGCCTTTTATTTGAGTATCAATGTTGAAAACAAACTCACCACCTTCAGTGATAGAATAGTCTGTTTCAGTTCTAAGTATTTGCAAGTTGTATGTCGCAAATTGAGAAATTTAATTGTTTACTTGGGAGAAATATGGGTTTCACAAGTAAAGTGACAAATTCCTGTTAGAACTTCTTACATTAAATTACAAGAAACCTGTTTCTTGTAACCTACTTAAAAAGATTTTGAATTGATTTAGGAGTGTTTCCCACCTTAATAAATTTACCATCTTAAAATTTAAATTGAAATACAGCTGTGTCTCCTAAAGGCCAATGTCCATAAGAGGATTTGGAGAAAATATCTTCTGCTAGTTACACAGCATGATTTGTTTTGCTCCTGTTATTTTTAAAACAATGGATGAGAAAGATGACAAGAATAGTAAAACATGCATTAGCAATAATGTTGGTAGAGCTACCAAAGGCAAAAAAGTTCAGTGTAATTCAGTGGATCTGCTTTGTGATATTTAGGTTTTATGACATTTTAATGACACCTTTTTTTTTTTTTAATTATCATAAGAAAAAAATTACTTCTGGCCCTCTTCTATTAAAACAATTGTTTTTTATAGGCCGGGTGTGGTGGCTGACACCTGTAATCCCAGACTTTGGGAGGCCAAGGCGGGTGGATCACAAGGTCAGGAGATCGAGACCATCCTTTCTAACACGGTGAAACCCTGTCTCTACTAAAAATACAAAAAATTAGCCGGACGTGGTGGTGGGTGCCTGTAGTCCCAGCTACTCAGGAGGCTGAGGCAGGAGAATGGCATGAACCCAGGAGGCAGGGTTACAGTGAGCCAAGATCATGCCACTGCACTCCAGCCTGGGTGACAGAGCAAGACTCCATCTCAAAAAAAAAAAAGTTTTTTATAATGCAGTTTTTAATAATGCAGAGTTCCTAATACACCTGTCTTGTTAGAGCAAAATAAATATTTGGTTTTTTATTTGTACGTATTCTTTGCTGTCTGTAATTTGCAGTGCCTCTCATGTTGTGCAGTATCTTAAATCTTCCAAATTAGAGGTTTTTATGAAGAAGTTAGAACATGACAAGAAGTCCTTAAAATTATATCTGCCAATTTTAAAAGCAATTTTAGGCACAGTAAAAAAAAAATACTTGACAACTGAAAAATTTATTCCAGCTAAAATGAGATTAATTATTAAACTTAAGAGTTGTCTGATAAACAGGAACTGCATAAATCAGCCTGTATTAGCAAGAGTTGGTCACCTGCCTCTCTTCCCTGACCTTCACACTCTTTCTACATCTCATAATGTTTCTACGTCTCGTAATGTTTGCCACCATCTAAAGGTGGACACTCAGAATCTCTACCAAAACATGTTAAAACTCAGTGTGTGTTTTGTTTTCAAATTAGCAGTGTTTTATATTGAATTAGTCCCTTTCATCAGAGGAGTTCAAATGATCTAGGTAGGCACTATAATCATTGTTAAACTTCTTAAATAAGGTAACTAATACTCTACAAATTTTCTATACAGGTAGTCTAAGGAAAGGACTTATGCAGAGGCCCAAATTTCTGTATGGAAAGAGAACTGCGTAGAAACCATTTAAACATAGGACTTACATAATGCCCTCTGTTCAGATGTTCTGAAACAGCTCATTGACTGAATTTCTAAACCCTCACCACACTGTTTGGTACCACACAGATACAGTCTTAAGCAGAAACTAACCAAATTGTAATACTGGAGAGAAAACATCTAACATTGGAAGAAACCCTTTGTACTAGCCTCTGGAATTTGACATTATTGGCTCCTTAGATCAAGATTAAGGTTCAGTTTTGAGGGAAGGTTACTGATTGGGGTGTCACTACAAATCAGTTAGGTGCACAAATATGCTCTTGATTTATGATTTATATAATGTATCTGCAAGAACCCATTTCTTTTACAATGTAAAAAGTGAAGATTTTAGTTTTATTGATTTATTTTTGTTTTCTGACAACTCAAGGACAAAAATTAATTCTTGGGATAGACGCAATACATGAAAATTAGGGAGTATAGTGATATCAGAAAGTGATTCTAAAGATGGATTCCAGGTCATTTCGGCCATTTATCAGGATATTTATATGAACTAATACAAAGGAACCTAGATCTCTGGGCTCACTGTGATCATATTTTTGTGAGAGTTGTGATGGCAATATACTCTACTTATTTAAGGTCCCAGCTGAGTACATAATTTATTTTCATCTTTTATATAAGAGCGAATGATCCATTCGCTTTCGCATGTGGAAGGAAGTAGTCTGAAGTTTTTAGTGGTTAATGCTGACAAACTGTATTAACTGAGCATTGTATCTAATATACATAAACAAACATCTAAATTTTTGTTAGGACCAAACTTTAGCCAGTATGTGTTTTCCTTGTTTGGAAGATAATAGTAGTCCTAACCTGGAAGAATTTGAATGGAATTAATTTGTGACTTACAGGGGTAGACTCCACGAATAATAAAAAGGAAGACTATGGTCCTGGTGTTCAAGGAAAAGAACATTCTGCTCATTTGGATCCTTCAGCTCCTCCGATGCCCTTACCGGTTACATCACCACTGCTGCCATCCCCACCAGCTGCAGTCGGAGGAGCCAGCGCGACTGCCGTTCCCTCTGCTGCTTCGATGACTTCTACCAGGGCTGCTTCTGCATCTTCTGCTCATGTTCCTGTTTCTGTTCTTGGTGCAGGATCTGCAGCTACTGCTGCATCAGAAGAAATGGTTAGTACAGTTCATAGAGGTCCTACCTTATGAAAAGGGCAGCCGGATGTGGTGGCTCACACCTGTAATCCCAGCACTTTGGGAGGCCGAGGAGGGCGGATCACAAGGTCAGGAGATCGAGACCATCCTGGCTAACACAGTGAAACCCCATCTCTACTAAAAATACAAACCATTAGCCGGGTGCGGTGGCGGGTGCCTGTAGTCCCAGCTACTCGGGAGGCTGAGGCAGGAGAGTGGCATGAACCCTGTAGGCAGAGCTTGTGGCGGGCCAAGATCACACCACTGCTCTCCAGCCTGGGCAACACAGCGAGAATCCGTCTCAAAAAAAAAAAAAAACTTGTTTGTAAATTTAATATTTTGAACTCATAAAATATTTTCCTATGGAGGAAAAAAAAATCTGTGTGGTATTTAGGCAAAGTCACTGAAAATATTTAATATACAAAGTGACTAGAACATTAAATTGTAATGAAAACACCTGAAAGTGCTGTCATAGTAGTGATAATTAAGACAAAGAACTTTTTTATATTTTTCAAAAATTATGTAGGAAAAGTAGGTTTAATTTGAGAAAGAGTTGATGACAGATTTTACATTTGAAGAACACTAGTGGGTGTTTTCAAAGGTATGGGAGGTTAATGTATGTTTAATTTTATATTTTCTATTCAGCAAACAGCTTTCCTTTTTTCTAAATGCAGATATATCACTAACACTGCTCTGTAGTAACTCCATCTTGATCGAGTTTTAATTTTTAATTTGGAATTAGAATGGAGATAGGAATAGTTTTTCCTAGAATCAGTCAGCTACTATTAGAGAAGTGCCAAGAGGATAGTGTTAAATGGGGATGGAAGATTTGTGTGAGAACTTGCCTGAAGTGAAATTGATCAAGCTGTTAATATGGTAAGAGGCCGGGCATGTTGGCTCACACTTGTAATCCCAGTACTTTGAGAGGCTAAGGTGAAAGGTTTGCTTGAGGCCAGAAGTTTGAGACCAGACTGGGCAATATAGCGAGACCTCATCTTTCAAAAAGGTAGAAAATTAGGCATGGTGCTGTGCACTTGTACTCCCAGCTACTCAGGAGGCTGAGGCAGGAGGATTGCTTGAGCCCGAGAGTTCAAGGTTACTATGAGTTATGACTGCAACCACTGCACTCCAGCCTGGGCAACGAGCGAGACCCTATCTCTAAAAAATTTTTTTTTAGCTGGAATTTCAGATGAAGCACATCGTGGCTCTAACTCCTTAGCCTCCTGTTGTTAAACTTGTATTCTACAAACCATGTTTCTCAAGTAAGGGCAGAGTACAGATGCAAGCCAAGCTTATCAGACTCACGTGTGCAGAGCTAGCAGAGATCAGTTATTTATGTACATATGTATGTATTTTTAAAAAGCCAGGCACAGTGGCTCACACCTGTAATCCCAACACTTTGGGAGGCCGAGGAGGGTGGATCACAAGGTCAGTAGTTCAAGACCAGCCTTCCCAAGATAATGAAATCCTGTCTCTACTAAAAATACAAAAAATTAGACAGGCATGGTGGTGGGCGCCTATAATCCCAGCTACTTGGGCGGCTGAGGCATAGAATTGCTTGAGCCAGGGAGGCAGATGTTGCAGTGAGCCAGGATCATGCCACTGCACTCCAGCCTGGGCGACAGAGCGAGACTGTCTCAAAAAACAAAACAAAACACCGTTAACTTCTCTCCCGCTGTAGTGTGGATCTGGCATAAAGGCACGTATAGTTTTACAAAGCTCCTGAGATGATTCTGATTTGCTTGTCTTCTTCTTCTTCCCAACTCTTAACCACTTACATAAGAGGCAAGAAGAGGGAGAGTAAGTTTTAGGTCTTAAAGTTCCCTTGGCTGGCCATTAGAAGGAGCCATTGCTCTGGACGGCTGTCTGTAGCTAAAGGAGGTGTTGAGACAGACAAGTGGTCACCTTTAGTATTCTACCAGATTTGAATTTTTACCTTTCGAGAGCTACTAACTTTGGCAGAGAATACATTGAGACCAGTTATTTACCAAATATTGACACAAAGAGGTTGAAGAATAGCACATGGCTAAGAGAAATTTGTGTGGGGGAGCTTTGACTTAGAAATAAGACACTGGCCGAGCGTAGTGGCTCACGCCTGTAATCCCAGCACCCTGGGAGGCCGAGGTATGCGGATCATGAGGTCAGGAGATCGAGGCCATCCTGGCCAACATGGTGAAACCCTGTCGCTACAAAAATACAAAAAAATTAGCCGGGCTTGGTAGCCTGTGCCTGTAATCGGGAGGCTGAGGTGGAAGAATCACTTGAACCCTGGAGGCAGAGGTTGCAGTGAGCCAATATCGTGCCATTGCACTCCAGCCTGGGTGATAGAGCAAGACTCAGTCTCAAAAAAAAAAAAATAAAATAAAACACTAAAATTCAAATCTGACATATTTTTCGGCTGTGTTTGTTTTCCATGATTACACATTTTGAAGTGTGATCCTGCACAGATGACCTCATTTAAACACTCATTCACTGTGTTTACGTTCTGGTTTCTCATTCATCTTGCATATGCAGTTAACACATGCAGAGCTAGATTTTTCAAAATTCTCTTCCTAAAATGTGACTTCATGGGTACATGTGCATTTATATGTAAACCTGAATATATATAGGAAGAACTGAATGAATGAGTTTGCTTAGCACCCTTTTTATTGCTAACTTTCTGAATAATCTGGTCATCGGAGATAGTGTTGAAGTCGTTGAAACCTGAAAACCATAATATTCTGTAGACAGCCCTTCCCCATCTGCCCCACCCCACTATATCCACTTCTTCAAACACAGGTACACACTCCATTTCAGTCATATAAGTAAGTGGCCTTTAGGGCCAGGGAGAAAAAGAGAATCACAATTAAATCTCTCCCTAAGTATAATCTTAGTTTTCTTCCTTCCTTATGTAATTAAAATACTCAGATTCACCTCAAATATGTGTTTTTGTTTTTAAAAGAAACTTAATAACAAAAGTAGGAATAAATCCAGTAAGTAGTTGACTAACTTACTGTGAAACCGTCATTGTTGGGAATAGGAAAAGAAGAGAGAGATCTGCAATCTCTCTCTTGGTTATCTTTCTTTTCATTTTAACCACAGAGGCTTCCTATGAACATTCAAAATTTGTTTCAATTTTTCTTGATATTTCCAGTAACTAAAAGGAGCTAGGTGTAGAAAGTACAGAGAAATTGGCAAATAACTGGAGAAAGGAAGATTACGACGCTAATAAAGTAATATCTTCATATTTAAAATGATTTTCTTTAATGCACACATCCTCAATATGTTAAAGACAATATCAGAATTTCATGGTGGAAACCATTTTTCAAAAAAGGCTAGACTGTTATACAAGCAAGCATATTGCAGTTCATAAAGTTGAACAGTAGATGGCATTTTATTCTTTTTCTAACTCCAATTGGAATAATTGAGGGGAAATATTTTTCATTGAATTTTAAAGCTATTTGGTAAAGACCTTTAGTAAAGTTTCTCTTCTAACTTTCCTCTTCATTCGAATAGAAAGTGAAGGGGTGTCATTAGGGAGTTAGTACTGCTTTCTCCATTTTATCAATGAAGAAATTGAGACTTAGAAAGGATGCAGCTTCCTTAGGGACACAGTTAGTAACTGAGTTGGAATTCAGACTTTGACAATCTGATTTAGACCTCTTACTCTTAAGCAATAATCTATACTGTCTCTCTGTCAAATATTAAGGTGTAAATACTGTTTTTAATGTTATTTCCTTTTTTTTTTTTTTTTTTTGAGACAGAGCCTCACTCTGTCGCCCAGGCTGGAGTGCAGTGGCGTGATCTAGGCTCACTGCAAGCTCCGCCTCCTGGGTTCCCGCCATTCTCCTGGTTCAGCCTCCGGAGTAGCTGGGACTACAGGCAGCCGCCACCACGCCCGGCTAATTGTTTGTATTTTTAGTAGAGATGGGGTTTCACCATGTTAGCCGGGATAGTCTCGATCTCCTGACCTCGTGATCCACCCGCCTCAGCCTCCCAAAGTGCTGGGATTACAGACGTGAGCCACTGCGCCCGGCCTGTCATTTTCTTTTTTTCTTACTCCTTTCAATTTTGTTGCTTATGTTGATGTGGCTTAAAATGCTAGAATTTTTATTTTTATAGCATTTTTTAAAGTCGGCTGATAATGAACTCCAAAATGCTTGGTACCAGTAAGTGGTCATTTAATTTGCAGAGAATGATACATACCTAATACATAATTGTATCTTAAAGCATAAATATGTATTAATTTGCTAGTTTTTAATGTGGAGCCAAATTGAATGTGGGGTCAAAGATTGTAATTTTCATCTTTTTTTTTTTTAATATAAACTGCACCCAATATATTTTCTGTGATCTCCAGTTACAGTTTCTGTAAAGCGTGAACCTAACAAAACTTTCCGAACAATCTGATTATAGAATCCTTCTAGGTTTTTCTTTCCTCCCCCTGATTTAGTAGCAACTTTTTTCTAATAATTTATCTTTATGAATTATTTCTAAAATGTTCTTATACATTTTCAAAACTTTTTTATCAATTTATACAATTTTTAATACCTTAAATAAACATTAACAAGTACAAATGGCAAACCATCTGAAAATAAGGAGTCGACAGTAAACATGCATTTAAGACAACTTCTGTTTAATTCAAATGAGTGCATAGGGATTTCTTTTAGAAGTCATTTTATTTACAGGAGTATATATTTTCACATTATTGGAGGCATTCTAAAGCAATTCTGAGCTGAGTTGAATGAAACTTGTCATCTATGAGCAATTTTTCCACTACTGTAATTCTCTTTAGTCCCGATTTCTCTAGTTTTTCATTCACACCTGAAGCTCCAGGAGAGAATCACGGCTACTGAGAGGACACCCCTCAAATGTGATTGGGCAGGAGGAAAGTTACAAACTCAATTGTACTTCATTTTCCACATTTTGGCAAAGAATATTCCTGCCAGCAATTAGTTTTGTATTTTAAAATAGCATTTAAGCATCTTTAGGAGTTTGTAAAATATTTTTTGTCCCTTATTGTAATAAGTAATAAGATAAAGTTCCCCTCAGGCCAGAAGCATGAATTTAGTCCACAAAAACATATTTGTAAATATTTTTAAATCTGAGATTTAGTTTATCAACTTCCTAAGATCCATAGAAGTTTATGGTTTAAAAAGCCAAATCATTTTTACAAGGACTATAGTGAGAAACAGTCTTCTAAATCCCTCTCCCTAACTCTGTCAGCTATTTCTTCTGTTTCCATTTTTTCCTAAATAACATGTTTATATCATTATTTCTACATGTATTAATTTCAAACATCTGTTAACTTATTACAGATAAAAAGGACTTGGCCTCCTTATGCCACCTTATTCCTTCTCTCTCTCTTCACTTTCTTCATCCTCCCTGTATGTAAATATTTAGTTATAGATATTCCAATTTCAGATTAAATCATTTATGATGACTAATATAGCTAAGCCATGAATGTATACTATGACTACATTTCCTTTCTGGTATAATGTTTTGTTTTAGAATTAATTGCTTCATTTTTCTCTTCGGTTTTCTCTCCAACTATAGTGAATTATTTGCAAACTCTCCAGGGATCACGGAACCCTACTGAATGCTATTTTCCGTAGGGTCTTCCAAAAACATCAATACTCCGTCATTTTAATTATCCCAGAGACATCTCTCCTGAAGCCCACTCTCTTCCCATTTCAATATGTAGCTGTGACTATGTGTAGCTAGATGCAGAATCTAGCTACACACAGAATATGGAGAATCACAGATGAACGATAATAATCGGGAAAAGATTGATACTTAATAAATGCCTTTGGAAAAACTGTTTAGAGAAAAAATGAATTTAGATTAATACTTCACACTGAAATTTCGAATGTTTTAATAAGTTAAGCCAAAATAAGTAAATGTTATGAGAGTATAACTACCTCAGCTGTCCAAAGCTGATTTTGGTTTCATCATGGAAGCAAGAGGAAATTAATGACAGGATTAACCACAACTTAAAAAAATGGATATGCATTCAAAATTAAGACAAATAAATGAAATGAGGAAATTGTTTACACTTTTAGATAAGTATCTATAATTATTAGATGAGTTTACTATTCATCAGGAACTATTTTTTAAAATTTAAATATTAATATCCTTTCCATTCTTAGCAAATAAGATGGATAGTTGACAAAATGGAATACAAATATGAAACATTAATAAGGAACCACAAATTGAATAGATTTCACCTCAGACTTAAACGAGCAGGTGTGTAATTGACTGACAGTGCAAAAATAGTCCACTTATGTGTTATTCCTGCTG
This sequence comes from Rhinopithecus roxellana, assembly GCF_007565055.1. Lineage (NCBI taxonomy): Eukaryota > Metazoa > Chordata > Mammalia > Primates > Cercopithecidae > Rhinopithecus > Rhinopithecus roxellana. The sequence continues at coordinate 3,196,191 of NC_044551.1, forward strand.
TAAATATTTTTCTGGAGTATCATCCAGCAGTAAGCAACAAAAGCTATAAAAGCTGATAATACTTTTTGATATGATCGTTCCATTGTTTGCAATATATTATACAGAAGTAACTCAAAAGAGGATTTTGCTTTTGCAAAATGTGCTAAATGTAATAGAAAAAGAAAGACAAAGTAGTTTGTTGATGTAAAAACCATCTCATTAAGAACTATAGCAGGTCTCTGTATTACCTCATGAAAAAAAGTATATTGATAAAATGAGAAGGAAAAAAGGCAGAACACAGAAGCATATGTGTAATGATAATATTAATTATGCTTAAGGATCAAAAAGTCCATAAAACAGATTAATGGTTGCCGGGGCTTAAGGATGGTTGGGGAAGGAATGGAGAGATGGGTATGACTGTCAAGGGTGGCCCGAGGGAGATCTTCGTGGTGATGAGTATTCTGTATCTTGATTGAGTGATAGTTAATGGGAACTTAGGTGATGAAATGACAGAGATCTATATACAGGCATTATGTCATGTTGAGCTTCCAGAGCACACAGTACTTTTCAATATGATCCCTGTGTCTTCCTGTAAATCTATCATTATTTCAAAATAAAAAGTTGGTGTTTTAAGTTTCTAAAATCTTATAAAATTGTTGGCATACTCAGGTTAAAGGGATATTTTGGGGTGTTCAGTTTTATGCTTTGCATTTTGTCTTGTGATTTTGTTTGTTTTTTTCCATGTTAAAGTTGGTTGAGCGTATAATTAAGTGCCTGTGTATTTTCTTTGTAATTTATGGAATCAAATTAATAGAAATTTTGCTGTGGATTTTCTGCCACCTCGTTACTTCTTTTATTTTTTTTTTCTTCTTAGTATGTCCCAAGAGTTGTAACCTCTGCACAACAGAAAGCAGGAAGAACTATTACAGCCCGGATCACAGGAAGATGTGATTTTGCTTCAAAAAATAGAATTAGCAGCGGTTTAGCTATAATGGGAGTGTCTCCTCCCATGAGCTCAGTTGTTGTGGAAAAACATCATCCAGTCACAGTGGTGAGTCCACATTTGATGACCTTTTGTCAAAAAGTCTTTTTCCTGAGAGTTCACAGACTAGTAAACACTTACATAACATGTTGAGAAGATAAAAATTTATGATGACTGGTACTTGTTCTGCCTTTTCCTGATACAGTTTTTTTGTTTGTTTGTTTGTTTTTATACTTGTATTTCTCAAACCTGCTATAAATCTACCTTTCTGCTATTGGGAAATTAATTTCAGAAACATCGTTTCTTCCAAACTGTAAAAATTATAAAATACTAAAAGTAATCCAGTGTGTTTGTGGTCAAAAGAGTAAAATATGTAAAGGATTTATTATCACTTTAAAAAGAGACAAAAATTGTTCACTCACTGGTTCAAACAATTCTCCTGCCTCAGCCTCTCGAGTGGGTGGGATTACAGGTGCCCACCACCACAGCCAGCTAATTTCAGGGATTGATTTTAAAAGAGAATGCTCACTCTTTCCTTGCCTGACGCAGCCATGGCTCGTGGTCCCAAGAAGCATCTGAAGTGGGTAGCAGCTCCAAAGCATTGGATGCTGGATAAATTGAGTGGTGTGTTTGCTCCTCATCCATCCACCAGTCCCCACAAGTTGAGAGAGTGTCTCCCCCTCATCATTTTCCTAAGGAACAGACTTAAGTATGCCCTGACAGGAGATGAAGTAAAAAAGATTTGCATGCAGCAGTTCATTAAGATCGATGGCAAGGTCCGAACTGATATAACCTACCCTGCTGGATTCATGGATGTCATCAGCATTGACAAGATGGGAGAGAATTTCCATCTGATCTGACACCAAGAGTCGCTTTACTATACATCGTATTACACCTGAAGAGGCCAAATACAAGTTATGCAGAGTGAGAAAGATCTTTGTGGGCACAAAAGGAATCCCTCATCTGGTGACTCATGATACCTGCACCATCTGCTACCCCGATCAAGGTGAATGATACCATTCAGATTGATTTGGAGGCTGGCAAGATTACGGATTTCGTGAAGTTCGACACTGGTAACCTGTGTATGGTGACTGGAGGTGCTAACCTGGGAAGAATTGGTGTGATCACCAACAGAGAGAGGCACCCTGGATCTTTTGACATGGTTCACATGAAAGATGCCAATGGCAACAGCTTTGCCACTCGACTTTCCAACATTTTTGTTATTGGCAAGGGCAACAAACCATGTATTTCTCTTCCCCGAGGAAAGGGTATCCGCCTCACCATTGCTGAAGAGAGAGACAAAAGACTGGTGGCCAAACAGAGCAGTGGGTGAAATGGGTCTCTGGGTGACATGTCAGACCTTTGTACGTAATTAAAAATATTGTGGCAGGAAAAAAAAAAAAGAGAGAGAGAATGCCCTCTATGAATTCTCAGCATTGGACAACATTCCTGTGTACTTACTAAGTATTAGCAAAAACAAAAGTACATGGAATGATTTTAAATCCTTTTATCCTGAGTACTAGCTGGTCACTAGATGATTAAATGAAGACAAGCTGGATTGATTTGAACTGATCTTCAGGTGAAGTGGGACCTTAGCAAGGTGGAATGCTAGAGATAGAAGCACCAAGTCCAGATAGACACATGGAGATGACGGAGGATTTATTTTAGAATTATCTTAGGTTTCATGTTTCATAAGTTGGACAGACTCTGAAAGTTCATAGAAGACTTTTCTATATATTTTTGAATATGGAAGACAAGTTACCAAAAATGAGAAGAAATGAATGCATTTCTGTTTTTTCAGATGTAGAAAATGTATAGAGATGGTGAGAGACTGTCCATTTGTGAGGTAAAGAAGGCGTAAAGAGAGCACATATGTGTTTATTTTTTATTAGACAACCTTTTGTTTTGTAATAGTAAGAATTTATATTTTACAGAAGACAAATCAAAGAACTAAACATTTAGAACCCTTGTTTTTGATACTTATCTCCCATGCTGCCCTCCCTTTATTCAGTATGTACATTTCTTCCCCACTAACTGCATATGAATCAGATAGCCATCAGCTTCCTGGATTATGTGACAGACACAGTGACAGTCATCTGTACTGTATTTGTTTTTATCCTGGGAGTCAAGATCTAAATCTACCAGAAATGTTTTTTACTAAAAAACCAAGGATGCGATTTGTGACACCGTAGCCTCTTCTGGATAATTGCATGCTTCTAGGGCCACTTCATTCTCTGTCATATTTTATGTATCATAATTTCAGTGGCTTCTTTATTTCTACAGTTCCTCTTGCCCATCCTCCCCAAAGAGAAAGCCTTTTCAGTAGGCTCAGATTAGGTGACTGGCAACTAAAATTTCCTATCTGTTGCAAGAGTACTCTCTTATTTATAATGGTTATCCAGTTATTTATGTACAAAGAAACATTTTTATAAGATACTTTAAGAAAAGAGGTCATTTTTCTTTTTCTTTAAAAAGGAGTTCTGTTCTTTTTAAAACAGAATCTGACAGGATCTTTTGTTTTTAAGAGGTTTCATTCTTTTTTTTAAGCAAAAACTACAGCTTGGAGTTTTTTAAATACATAGTGAATGTTTTGACCAAATATATATAGTTTTACTTAAAGTATTTTAACAATGAGTTTTCTAAGTGGAAGATCCTAATAGAAATTGGCATGTCCTAGTCAGTGGCGTGGACTAATAACTTACCTTGATAACAAATCCCACTGCTGGCTACTAAGAAGCTTTATCGGGTTTAATAGGGAAAAGCCTTGTACTGATACATATTGTTCATATGTTTACATATAATGTGTACTTGTGTACATAGTGTGTACTTACATGTATTACATGCGTATTATATGTGTGGACTGAGTCTCGTGTGTCCTGACTTTAATGATTCAGTGCTTATGTCTGAGGTGTTCCTTTGAGCTCCGAGATGATGTGCATAAAACTTTTAGTCTGCTCCTAGGTGAACCAGGTTAAATATGAGGGCTCTGGTTTAAAGTAAGGACCAGACTGCATCCTGAGGGCTTCCCTCTGCCCCAGGATTGGTTTCCACAGTCAAGTAGAGTGAAGGAAGTTGGATCGAATGAGGGGAGGGCTCAGGGCTGACCCCTCTTCCAATTACCACAGTTTCTGTCTGTATACAAAGCCTCTGTACACATTACAAGATTCCAATTGGCCCTGTTGGAGGAATGGCTCCCATGGCTTTCTTAATGGTCTTTGTGGATATAGCTCTGATACTACATTGTGGGTGTTGAACATGTCAGTCAGACTGGGTAGGGGTTCCTTACAGAGAAGGGCCTCGTCTAATTTAACAGCTGCTTCACTCCCTCATTGCTTCTCTCCACTGGATCTTAACAGATGTTTGTTGGGTTAAATTATAGATGATAGATGATGAAATGATACATAGTATACGTAATCTTGTAGTATTATTAAAGCAGATTTTTGTCTTTTCAGCAAACCATTCCTCAAGCAACTGCAGCAAAATATCCCCGGACCATTCATCCTGAAAGTAGTACCTCAGCTTCCAGATCACTTGGAACCAGATCAGCTCACACCCCATCTCTCACAAGCGTTCATTCCATAAAAGTGGTTGACTAAAGTGAATATGTCCATAGTGGGGTCTTTTAATCTCTCTGGTCTTACCAAAGGTTAGAAGTCTTTTGTTTTTAACTTTTCCATATTGTTAGAACATCATGGATACATCACGTTCATCTGTTCAAAATTAACAAGAGACTTTTTCAAACTCTACCATGCTTTGTAACTATATGTAGAAATTATTTTAATGTTATTTTTTATTTAAGCAATTAAGTAAAACTTTTTTAAATTAAAAAAGAAACTGGACTTTATTTTTTTAATATGTTTAGCCTGTTGCTGATTACATCATCAAAGTATATAAATTTATTTTCACTATTTATAAAACACTAAATTATTTCCAATATTACACAGCTATAATTCACTCAAAGTGTTGAGAGGGAACCTTACTAAAAACAAAGTATCAGAACTAGTAGAAACTAGGATATTATTATTTTTATTTTAAAAAGTTAAAGACCAAGTGTAATTTTTTTTTTTTTTTTTTTTTTTTTTTTTTTTTTTTTTTTTTTTGAGACAGAGCCTCGCTGTGTCACCCAGGTTGGAGTGCAGTGGTGTGACCTCGGCTCACTGCCTCCTCTTCCCCATGTTCAAGCAATTCTCCTGCCCCAGCCTCCCGAGTATCTGGGATTCCAAGTGCCAGTCAACACGCCTGGCTAATTTTTGTATCTTTTTTAGTGGAGACGAGGTTTCATCATGTTGGCCAGGCTGGTCCCGAATTCCTGACCTCAAGTGATCTTCCCACCTTAGCCTCCCAAAGTGCTGGGATTACAGGCGTGAGCCACCACTCCCAGCCCCAAGTTTTTTGTGGCTTTAGCGTGTTAGTCTTCATTTTTCCAGGACTCTAACAGTTGAAAATAGACGGAAATGGCAACACCTATGCATCATTTTTTAATGCCAAAAGGGAATACATTTGTAATACTAGCACTAGAGTTACAGAAGTGTCAGAAATTTCTTGTTAGAATGATCCTGTTTCTGGTTTTCTTTCTCACCTTATTTGAAACTCTGCAGCACTGAACCTACCTTGTTCTCCCTGAACATCTAAACACTGTTCTGTGGTGGTGTGGCCCTGTGCAACTCAGCAAACCTAGACCTGGGCAGAAATTTTTCAATGGCTGGCCAGTACAAAGAAACCATCTGGGCAGAACTGATTTAGGTGAACAAGACTTGGCTTCTAATGGTTTTATTGCTGACTGATTGTGTGGACCAGACAATTTAAATGAATCTCTGGATCCTCATCTGTGAAATAAGCGTAAAATCTACCTACTATTTCACAAGTACTTATGGAATACTTAAAAATAAACAGGTTCTAAAGAGTCTGTCTAGGACCTCAATTTCCATATCTTTAACTGAGTGGATGGACTTAATCATCTGAAGCCTCTTCTAATTTGAATATAAGTTCTCATGCACTAATTTTTATTACAGGAAATAGATTTTCTTGCTGCCTCACATTGTTCACAGGACATCAGAGAATAAATGTGACACAGGCAAATAGAATCCCATTTTCTAATGGGGCCCACTAAGGCCTTTCTGAATTATTATCAGGCTGTTTCTTAAAGGGTGTTAGATATTTACACAACACTTGTTCTGGATTCTGGCCCAGCTACCATTGTGGTAAACAGCTCCACCCCCATGGGCTTCAGCAAGCTTTTCATGAACATAAACCACCAGCACCTCATCTCGCGCCCTTTCCATGTGCGTGCTCTTCCTGGGCTTCCCCGTTCACTCCCAGTTGAGTCAGGAGAGTGCAGGCTCCACTGGGCAGCCCACTCATGCAGCACAGAATTAATACTTGGCGTTGTGGTAAACAGACCAATTCTCCCTTCCTCCTCCCCCGTATGAATTGTCCTGAGATGCATTAGTATATTATGTCTCTCGGAATAGAGTAGCCTGAGATTAAATAATCAACTATGCTTGTACCGAGTGATGGCCACTTAGGTAATTCACTTTGTTCTCACTCTCCCTCTTCCTCTGGACAACTCACCTTTTTCCTCCACTCCTGCTTCCCCGGATGCACACTTCTGAAAAAGTTGTTGCACACAAACTTCAGTCTTAGCTCTACTTTTGGAGGATCTAGACTACAACTAGGAATGGTTTTCAGTATCCAAGCCAAAACAATATGGACAAACTAAAGTGACTATTATGAATGTTGTGAATAAGAATATTATAAACATCTTTTTAAGCTTTAAGCTCTAGAAATGTATGTTATCTAAAGCACCAAGCAATTAGTGTTGGCCTAAGTTAACATAAATTCAACAATTAAACACTTTACACAGTTATAGTATGTATTCATATTTGTTTCTTTTTGCATAAAGAGGTTACTCCAGTCTGGTGGGGAGCAGTGATAAAGAGAGGTCAGTGGAAACTGGCCATGCTGAAGAACAGATGGGACAAGACTTCTCAATATGGTTTTGAAAAATGTTTTGGAATCATATGACTCTATTACCTGTTTTAAACATTCGTAAGATTAAGTGGGCCACTTACAATCAGTATGAGACAAAGACATAAAACTATAAATTCATGATAGAATAACTGGATTGAAATTGCTTATGGTTTTATTATGTGCCTTGTAAATTTAGAGTCAGAATCTGAGAATGGAGAGTCTTCAATTCCAATGAATAGGTGCACATAAACCGACACAAATTGATACTCAATTTTACATTTATTTCATAACTCTCAGATTACAAAAATAATGCATGTTCATTGTGAAAAAAATTGAATGTACCCAAAAGTACAAAGAAAATTATCATCAGTAATTACATCACCACGAGATTAAAAAAAAAAAAATTGGTGTACATTCTTCTGGTCTTTCCTAAGTAATATATTACACATTATGTGTGATTTAAAGTCAACAATGACTATAAATTTCCAAACCCAGTTTCTCTTACTGAAAGAGAAATAATAGTTGATTTCCATACTGTGGGCATGAGGCTAGACATTTCACAGGCATTTTCCCTTCATCTCTACTCCAACCCTGTGGATTAAATAGACATTTGTCCCAGTTTATAGAGAAGGAAACTGAAGATCTAAGAACTTAAACAACATTAACATGCCCAAAGGTTCACATCTAATAAGTGGCAAAACCAAGTTCAAAACTATATTCGTCTATTGTAAAAACCGTTGGTTTTTTACTGTACCATGATGCTGCTCCCATGAGTTTTTAGAAAAAAACATGACATACAAAACCCTCCTAGATTATCTTATTACATGTGTTACATCAAATGACAGAAATGGAAAAATGATATATAACTTGCCCTCAGCAAAAAAACTGTATTTGGCTTTTTAGAGGTTGAAAAGTATCATAGTATTACTCTTCTTTCACTTGTTAAACAGTACCCTGTCACCACCATCATCATAGCTGAAAATCAGTGCTACTGCTAGGAGAAATTTATGGCATTAAAAGAACTGAATGCTGAGTGGAAAATCAAGGAAATACAATTTCTTTGGGCATTTATGAAACTACACATTTCTTGGAGTTTGAGTCAGTTTTGCTTTTGAAATGACGAGTCTTTTCTGGAAAAAAATAAGATAACATTGATTAATACCTAACATTTTTAAAGCACTTATTGTCTACCAGGCACTATTGTTTATTAAATCCCACAACAGCCCTTTGAAGTAAACATTTTTATTTTCTTTCCTAGTTAATAAATGAGAAGGTTGTCACAGGGAGGTCATAGAACTTGCTCAAGATTTACAAGCAGTCAGCTTTGGAGTTCAAGAGTGAGCTCACACAGCCTTGCGTCAGAATACATACCCTTAGCCAGTTCAGTGGACTGCATCTGTGTCTTCTCTGAGAGTTCTTATGGAACCTCTTTCATAGGAAGAATACATTTAACCCTTTTCCCTTTTAGAAAAAAAAGTGCAGCTCACTGCCAGCACTTCTTTAATTTTACATAAACACACTCTTTGAGGCTGAAGCAAATCTGACTGATTTTCAATGTGAAAAACAAATATAAAAACTGTTATTGGAGTTATTTCTAAACAGAACTAACATCAGAATAGTCTGAATCATCCGAATCGTCAATTTCCGAAAAATCAGATTCACTGAATGAATCTTTGGGCAACAATTGTTTGAGAACGATGTCAACATCACATGTAGGAATGCTACATTTTCTAGGACTTGACGTTTTCAACCATCAAGAATTTCCATATTTTGTAAATGGAAATACCACTACTAAAAACAGAATGCTATAAGTAGAATGATGTATTTTGTTTCCAAAGTCGATATACTAGAGCAATGCAAAAATAATCATAAAAGCAAGATAATTCATGGCAAAGTTTTCTCGGGGTAAATGCTGCAAGCACCGCTGGCGAATATTCTCGGGGCCAATGGGAACAGGGTTAAAGTTGAGGGAACAACTCCAATATTAGGAGATCGTGTGATGGAAGGTAGGTATCCACACACTGTTCCTTGTACCTACTACCGGTAGAAACTATTGGATCAGTCGGTGTTCACTCATTTATCTTCTTGCTCCAGGTAAAACTGCTTCAGTGAAAATAATGGCAGATGTTCCTGTTTTTTGCTTGAATGCTTGCTATTATATGAGACTTATAACACCTCCTAATTTATTGATAAGCTCTTAAAGGATCTTTCCTGACAATATGGTCAGTGATTTTGGCAGAGTGATTTTTAGCAATAACCACAGGTGGCAAAGTAATAGCCTGTCTGCTCTTTGTGTTCCACCTAGAGATAACATTTTCATAAACACTAACCTGCAGTTTCTCAACGAGGGGAAAATGGCATTTTGAGCAAGACAACTCTTCGTTGTGGAGAACAATCTTATAACTGTATGGGATGGTTTAGCACTTCTGCCCCACCCCACCCGCCCCCCACCACACATATGCATAAACAAAAACACTCCCCCACTTTTTCAAATGCCGAGTAGGGGGATGACACAGAACTGCCCGGCTAACAAGTAATCAGTATTGACTGGGTCATTCCCCAAAGGAGAAGCTGCTGACAGCTTACAAGCCCCTTCCATAGTTCCGTGTGGGCCACAGCTAACACCACCCTGGGACTGCAGCTGGTCAGGATGGTGTTTCTGTAGACTGCTTTCTGACATTTTAAGGGAGAAAGAATTTCTGTTTGTTGAAATTGTCACCTACCAGCTAGTTTTGGGAAACCTGCGTGTACCAGCTCTTCATACAGGTGCTTGGCCGGATCAGCCTGAGTCATCAGGGTCCCATGTAGCCAGATAAGCAGAGCCCTGTGGCCATGTTCACGGAAGCTTTCATTTCCTGTGCCAAGCACAAGAGGTCCGAGGTAAAACACCACGAGCTGCTGTCTCTTTCCATTGTGATCTCGGTTCCAACTAAACTTTCTGAATGACTGTGGTTGCACATGTCTGTTCCTCTTCGAAAAAAGCCCTTCCAGTTGCCCTCGCTGTGCTGCTTTATGATGACCAGCATTTGCATTCCCTCCAACTCTTGCCTCACACCTACTGTGCTTGGCACACACCCAAAGGAATGTACAAGAGAGAGGACAGCTGTGGTGCCTGCCCAGTGGTAACAATTTTAATGAGATGTGCAACTTCTCATAGACCAATGCTCCTCAAACTCCCAGTGCTTATGTCACCCGGGTATCTTACTAAAATGCACGTTCGGATTCAGTAGGTCTGGGGTAAGAATCCATGCACCTAACAAACTCCCGGGTGCTGCTGCCACTGCTGCTCCATATTCCCCACTCTGAGCAGCAAGCATGCACCGTTCATTCTGCCACTCCAGTTTCAAGAAAGCTACTCTGAGGGAAGTTTGCATCCCTGGGCCAGGATTATGCATTTGACAAATACTCACTGGATATCTCAGCCTGGACAGGTGTTGGGGGAAGTTTTGGGATAGGGAGCCACAAAGCCACTGTGGTTCCCAAAAGGACTTCACTACAGGCTCCTTGCTCTGAGAAAGAGTGTGCAGGAGCAGACATGCTGTGCAAAGGAAGGGCCTGAGCTCTGCAGGGGTGAGGGAGAAGTTCACTGGACAGACTGTTACAGAGAGGCAGGCATTTCAGGGAGAGGGAACTGCATGCTTACAGAATGTACTCCTGGACAAGTCCTCTGTTCCTTTCCTAATCTTGCTCTTGACAAACTAATTTGTCTTAAATACCATCATGAGTCTTGTCACTCCTTTGCTCAAAAGCCCACAAACTCCCCATTGCCGGTAACCTTACCCTGGATATAAGGGTACATTACAATATAATGTACCCTGGACATTTATAATATAATTGAATTGTAAATGTCATTGTTATTGTGCCAACTAGATTATAAACGCTATCAAACATGCATGGCTTAGAGAGCTGATGTATCTGTCCCTCATCCAGCAGAGAAACACTCCAGGCCCTCCATAAACGTTCCATCGAAACACTTTAAAATCTCCCTTGTCCTGCTGGCAAGTACCTGAAGATAGCACTGTATTTTCCAGTCATCTCTTTAGGTCAAGATAGAGTTCCAGGAGGCAACTCAATTTTCCTAAAGACTTCACACAACACTATAAGCCTAACTAATGACAAAAAAGAAATCTCAACAATAAAAAAATTTTTCTAGTTAGAAACTAGTGAGCATTTAATGTTTTCAATATATTATCATCTATTTTTCACATGAAAATGAATCCTAAGAATGTGCAATACAAAGTCTCGTATACTTGTATGTGGTATAAATGGTGTGTGCTCACAGGCTGTGCTTCTGCCATCCCCAGTTCCCAGCAATCCCTGGTACAAATCGACCCCTGAGCAAGGACACCTTCTCGTCTTAGGATGTCCACGAGAGGGCTGTGCTCTGAATAAAACACTTTGCCGAGAAACGTGTTTGCTTCATTGTTTTCAAAGCTAATTCATTGATTAATGCCAAGTAAACTTTCTATGTTTCCTAGGTTTTCGTCTAACTACAAAAAAGCGAAATTAAGGTATCTAGCTGACCTGACCTCACTAATTCTGACAGTTTGAGTCCACCTGAAATGATTCCATTGCTTGGAATCATCTAGCCAAGAAAGCCCTCTGAGTCTATATTCCCCATGTCTCTCATGGGACAGCCAAGTCTCCCCTAAGGCAGTGTCCTACGAGAACCCTTTCTCCCCCACCCACCTGGCTTAAGGAATTCCTCTTTCTGGAGCGCGGACTTAAACAGTGAGCCTATTGATTACGGAATAAACCCATTCACCCCAGGACAGTCTCAAGGAACATAGAAATCAGACTGGCTTCCCACTGACACACCAGCTATTAAATCCTTGCTTCCTTAAGTGACCGTCCAGTTGGGAACCTGAATTTCTCTCTAAGCCTTTGCCACATGTTTGATATGGCTCAATAAATATAATCATCCCTTGCAAACTTCAGTTTCCTGCAGACCATGAGCATTCACTTTCTGCAAATCTTAACACCCAAATCGCTGGTGTGGATTTAAGCTAGCTGCCCCTACTCCTGGGCCCCTCGAAGACTGCGGCTTATTGTGAGTGCCACACACTTCCTTGGAAGACCCCACACCAGGAGGCATTGCTGTTCCTAACAGTGACTTCCTCCTGCCCACGTCACCTAGTCCGTACTCACCTGACCACTGTGCCTCAATGGCTCTAATCTGGTCATCTGTAAAGTTCCACGAACGGGCCAGCCTCTGCCACTCATTGGCCTTCAGCTGATGGTAAGCCAGGCCCCAGAGGAGCGTGCGAATGTGTCTGGTCTCCAGACTGTGGTCTTGCTTGAATGTCAGAGGAAAGCCTGTTGATGGGTCCCTGATGCTTTCATGATGCTCCTAAAGTGAAAATAATTTATCAGAAGATTTCAGACATGTTCTACTTATTACCTTATTTCAGAGTATATATGTTTTTCATACATAACTAGTAAGGTGGTCACTGAGACTATGTTTTCAATGCCATCTGTCACTGGACCATTTTTTTTTTTTTTTTTTTTTTTTTTTTTGCCATCCAAAATGGAAACAAATGCTTGAAATTAAAAGCTTGGGTACCGTCTGTCTGACACAGGAAATGTGAGGGATTTTGCCGATTGTGTCCCATGCTGCTTAGAACAGAGAATGAGAACAGAGAGGCTGCCTTGGGAAAGGATGTGTCACAACAACAAAACCATCTTTAATGGCCTTTGTTTGAACCCACATCCGCTTTTCTTCTTTTGTGTATTTGATGTTCTCATATCGAAGCTTCGGTGAGCCCAGATTGGCTGTATCCTTAATAAGATGTCCCTTAATAAGATGTCCCATAGATGGTCCCTCATTCATCCTGCTCTCTGGTGAGCATGAGGAGAGCAAACTAGGAGCCTAGCTCAGGGTGGGGCTTGGGGAAGAGGTGACCCAGGGGGTAGAGAGGACAGGAGTGGACGTCATTTAAAGTCACTGCAGCCAGACTCAGCCCAACAGCGCTATGCCTAGATTGGCAAGGTTCCTTTTGTCCCTTCAGCAGAATCCACCAGAGTCCTGCAGAATCAAACCACAAACACTGGAGAAAATCACTGAGTGAAAGCAGACATCGCCGCTTCCTAGAACTGCATGTTGTGCTTATGCCAGTAGGGCTCCAGGTTATCCTCCTACAGAAGGTTGCAGATCAGTTAAGGACACGCAGGACACGTGGCCCACCAAGAAGTCTGGGACTTCCTACTTACCTCTCCTTTTTCATGTATAGTGACTTCTATTTTTGTCTTTCACTTACATAGAGGTGTACCTTAATGAAAATGTTCTTAACAACAAGATGGGAATCAAGGCTGGGGCAGGAAATGAACCAAAAGTGTCTAGGACCCTGGGTTTCAACACTGATGAGAAGAACTTGATGGGCCCCCACCATGGATCCTTCACAGCATCAGCAACCTCCTCCAGGAAGCTCGACAAGGAAAGCGCAATAAGCTCCTCCTGGGAAGCTTGGCCAAGAAGGGCAAAACCTTCCTCTAGTATCTGAACTTTGTGTACAGAAGTTGGAATAGGAATGGGAGGTGTGAATTACCCATAATTGTTTTAGAGACTGTAAAAAGCAGGGTCTTCTCCAACCCAACCTCAGCTTTACTTCCACAGTGCCTAGCTCCCAGGAATTCCAAAAGAAGTAAGGTTGAGGATGGGGAGATCCAACAAAATTGGGAGCTGCAGGCCACTTCACTTTGTCCTTCTCTCCTCATTCCATCTCCTGAAACAATGATGAATCCAACAAGAACAAAAGCCTAAACGTCACAAGGGAAAGGGAAGAACACAAAATGCTTCCGCATTTATCTTTATGCGATAACATTTTTAGTTCTTCAAGAAACTTACATGGTTTGTGCATTTCAGGATTGGATTGTATGGTCCCTTAGGCTTCCATTGAAAAGGGCAGGAGATTTGGAAATCTAGGTCTTTTTCAGCAGCCAGTGAAAGCATTAAATAGCTTGCCTGCCAAAGCACTGAACTATTTGCAGGAATAACATGAGCCAGAACTGGTGGAAATTAAAATAACATAAGTCAGGTTTTAGGAAGCTCCCATTTGCCTCTGAACCACTGAATTCAATGATGGATGATTGGGTGGTTAGGTTAAAGGATAAATGAATATAAGAGAGGAATTTAAATCATATCTTTAATCCTTTTACTAGGAACCATTTTATATTAGGTGAGGATATAAACTTGTTCAATGAACAAAGATGATTTAAAATAATAAATGCATTTGGTTAAAAAAATGTTTAAAGATGCATCTTAAAAACCAAGTATTTCTCCCACTCCAGACCCCAGGATCCCAATTGTCCCCAGAGTTAACAACTCTTACCATTTCTGGGGGTCTCCTTTAGCTATACTCATGTATTAGATATGGTTTTCAAAGTATACCTAACTTTTATGTCTTAAAGATTCATTAGGAAAGAGGGCGTATTCATTTGGTGGGAAAGTAATTTATTCTCATCTACCCAAAATAATTTTTAAAAAGCTATCAGGAATTAAAAATAGAACCAATGAATATTTCTATTTCCAAAGAAAATGTGAAAGCAAGTTAAAGGGAAAGAGAAAAGATGGAACTTGGTAAAGTTGTCTTCAATAAAATACAATGGTAATTTAAGAAATTGAGCCTGAGGATAGGAAAAGAGGAAGAGGTAAAGGGAGGAGACGGAAGAACGTAGAATATGATGAATGGGAGAGAAGAAACAGAGAGTTCCAATTGTTAAAATTTAAAAAAAAAATTTTACAAGCAAAGCACTTTTTTTGGTTTTGTTTTACAGGCAAGAAAAGTTGCAAGGAGGATGGTGTGACCTTTAAAAGAATCCATATATATCAAGACTACCAAGCTAATTAAACAGGATTGTGAGAGAGAAGGAGATGAGTAAATGCTGTTTGCTTTAAGGATTTAAGGGAAATTTCCCAGGACTGGCCAGGTGGACAGCAATCCAGGTTCGTAGACACTCAGGGTGGGCCTCAAGTGATTCGGGCCGGAATTCTGGAGCTAACACATTGGGCCAGGGGTAGCCATGCAGCCTAGAATGGAAACAGCACATCACTGTAAGTCAAGAATGGTGCCTGGCAGTGCCATTCTTGCCTGAGGGCACAGAGTTGAATCTTGCAGGGGAGGGCAGTCTATTGAGAAGCTGCATGGGTAGCAGATATCAGAGGAAATAAAAATAAAAGAACAGCAAAAAGAATGACTTACAGACTAGTTTTTTTTTGCGTTCTTAGATGAATAAGGTTTTCGTGACTCTCACAGAATACTTGAGTGCCCGAAAGCATGCGCAGGGATGTGTTGAAAACTGCCGAGCCACAGAAAGGAGTTTTTTAAACCACTCATTCGTGCTTCTGGGAATAGCTCATGGCCAGACTGTGGACAGAGGGCACAACCAGGGCGTCACCCATCAGGGGCTCACACGCTAGGTCCATTAGAGCCAGCCTGGACAATGCCCCTTGGCCCTAGTGAACTCTACGCACTCAGTTCTGACGTCTGACATCAGCAGAGGAAGAGGCAGCTGTTCATTCCATGAATGAGGCAGCACAAGACAGAAGGGAGAGTTATAATTGTACTGACCAGGACTCTCCTCATTAGAGCAAAGAATGGCACAGACCCCACACTGCCCCCCAAAGAAGATGGGTGTTGCCAGGAGAGCCCCTGCTGTGCTGGGATCGGCCTTCCTTACCTCTCTCCAGGCGTAGTATCTCTCTGCTTTAATGAGCATGTCCACTACAAGGCTATGGTTGCTCCTGGAGGCCAGAGCCAGGGCAGTCTTTCCTTGCTAAAATTAAAAAAGAAAAAAAATTCAGGTGGTATGTCCTAGTGATTAGGAGCTCTAGTTTTGGAACAAGGGGGCCTGGGTTCAAATCTTGATTCTACCAGCCCATGCTGCGTAAATTTAGGCCAGTCCTTTGCTTCTTTGGGTCTTTATAACTACCCCGTAGTGGAGTGGTCAGGGGTAAATGTGATAATGCATATAAAGCCTTTAGAACATGTGCTACCCTGAACATTTCCTAACCTTGTTTGCAGTTAGGTATGTGACCTAAGTTCTGGCCAATGGTCTTTAAATAGAAGTGGGACATGTAACTTCTAGGAAGTATCTTTAAACAGAAGAGGGATGAACGGCATTTTCCTTCTTTTCTTCTCCCTCCTGAGTGGAATGCTGACATGATGACAGGAGCCTGAACAGCCACTTTAGACCAGGAAGTAGAAGTCGCGTTTTGAGGAGCATTCAGTAATAAGACAGAAAAGGGCTGGATCTTATTAAGAATAATATCAATAAAGGCAATAGTGGTAATTCATAGGTCACTGGACCCCTATCTAGAATTTTTTCTATTACACCATACTGCCTCCAACCAAGCGCGAGAGGTTTGAATCTTAAAAATGGAATGATCAGCAAGGGCTGCTCTGGACATAAGTTTGGGAATGAAATGCCTGGAGTTCATTGTAATCTCAGACAAATTACAAAAAGGTACACTTTTCTCAAGATGGACAGAGCTCAAAGCCAGGGCATAGAGATTTGCAAGCAGAATCCTCTGGATTTCATAGAGTGCACCACTTCTACACCTAAACATTTTACCCTGAGCAAAGGATGCTCGTTCTCATTTGCTTTTCAAACGCCCCATGAAGAATTTGCTCAGAAAACAATGAAAATTAATAGTCAGAAAAGACCCAAGAAGAAGTTCCAATCTCAGGAACCCTTATGGATCCAGAAATATATCCCAAGTGTTATCTTATATGGTTCGATATTTGCAACATGTACAATTCCCACCAATATAAATGATTTGGTTCTTAGTCTAGGCGCTAAGACCCAGGCGAGCAGGAAAATTAGGGCTGAAAGTAATCAGCCTCTAATCAAAAGAGACAGTAATGAAATTAGGGAGAACTGCATTTTGCAGGCATTTAGCAAGCCTCTAATTGTATGCTGTCTACATTCTGGCTTGTAAAGCCATTTGAATCACCATAATTAGCCTGCTTTGAGAAGGCAGCATTCTGAGAGCCAGAGTTTCCAAGTTCATAGGAAAATTTTCCTAGGGAATATATGCTGGAGTGAAAATCCAAACACTTCTGCCCTTAGGGGTTGGGAGGTAGCATGGATAGAAGGTTCTCTGAGAGCTTTTTGACACCTCAGGCCAAGAGGACAAGCAGAGAACAAGCTGCTGGGAAAGTCAAATTTATACCAGACTTTGGTTCCTTATTTCCTAACCAGACCCTAACATGGTCCTAGAAACACTTTTCTTTGGCAAAAATGAAAATCAAAATAAATTGTGGGAGCCAATAGAAAAGATATTTTTTATTCATTAATTAACTATGTATTGGGTGCCAACTATGTGCCAGACCTTGAAAAGAAAGGAGAAAAAGGGAAATCTGGGAAAATCAAATTATGAGGCCCAGAAAACTGTGAGTTCTTGTTTTGAAAACAAAGTCAAATGGCAGCATTGACTGTTTACTGGAATATCTAGTCCACTAAGCACCAGGGACCCCAACGTAAATCCCTGCCCAAGGGTATAGATTTTGTACCCACAGAATGGCTTTGGGTGTATTAAGTATTCATGAAAAACTAAAATAAATTACAAAACAACAGCATTAGAAAATATTACTGCTAAATGTTAAACCAAGTTAACCAGGTACAACTGGTGAAAATGGTGGAACTCCACACAAGTGATAACATTATGGGTTTGTGTTTTCCTTCCTTAAGCTTTTCTATGTGTTCTAAATTGTCCACAGTGGGCCTGTGTTACTTTTTTATTTTGAGGCGGAGTTTTGCTCTTTTGCCTAGACTGGAGGGCATTGGCACTATCTTGGCTCACTGCAACCTCTGCCTTCCGGTTTCAAGTGATTCTTCTGTCTCAGCCCCCCGTGTAGCTGTGATTACAGGCGTCCACCACTATGCCTGGCTGATTTTTGTATTTTTAGTAGAGATGCGGTTTCACCATGTTGGTCAGACCAGTCTCAAACTCCTGGCCTCGTGATGTGCCCTCCTTGGCCTCCCAAACTGCTGGGATTACAGGAGTGAGCCACTGCACCAGCCGGCCTGTGTTACTTTTATGATCAGGAAAAAAAAATCTAATTTTAGAAACTGACACACAGAGAAAAGTAATATAACATATAACTACTTTAGATCCTACACCTGTAAAATGGATGATTCTGAACTAGAGTAGGGTGGATTCAGGCTTGCACTGTGAATTAGGGAGGTGCTGGCTATTGAACTGTGTGGGTAAAAATGAGGAAGGGAAAACTGCAAGTTTCGGAAGCAATCATCTTTGCTGACAGTTGTAGCAAAGCACCAGATGACAAAGCAGCCACTACTTGGGTTTGAAGCCAGCTCTGCCTCTTACTATGTGTGTGACCCAATGTCATCAGAATCTCTCCAATCTACTCTTGAAAACTGGAGTAATTTTGTCCACCTCACTGAGCTGTGAGGATTGAAGTAATATAGCATGCATGAGTACCTGACAGGGCTGGATCCAGGGGCCTCCTGTATAACTTTCAGTAAAGCTGAGACCTAACACAGCTCTCTGACAACCCTCTGGAGGCTTAGCCTGCACTATTCCACCACTTGAAAGAAACAAAATTGTCCTTCTTTAAAAACAAGTTTACACAATAGCCAAAAGGTGGACGCAACCCAAATGTCCATCAATGGATGAATGAATAAACAAAATGTGGTAGAGACATACAATGAAATGTTATTTAGCCTTAAAAAGAAATGAAATTCTGACACATGCTACAACATAGAGAAACCTTGAGGATGTTACACTAAGTCAACTAAGCCAGTCACAAAAAGGCAAATACTATGTGATTCCACTTATATGAGATGCTTAGAGTGGTCAAATTCATAGAAACAGAAGGCAGAATGGTGGTTCCCAGGGGCTGGGAGAAGGAAGAAATAGCGAGTTATTGAACAAGTATAAAGTTTCACTTTTGAAAGATGAAAAGTTTTGGAGACCAATTGCATAATAATGTGAACATACTTAACCATACTGAACTATATACTTAAAAATGGTTAAGACAGTGTTTATGTATGTGTATTTCACCACAAATTTTTTAATTAAAAAAAAATTTAGACATATGTAAAGTCATTCATTGCAACTCTGTTTATAAGAGCAAAACCTTAGGAACAGCTTAAATATCAATCAATTGAGGACTAGTTGAACAAGTTGTGATATGTCTGTGCCATGCTATACAATGCAGCTCAAAAAAAAAAAAAATGAAGGAACTCTCCATGTACTAATATGCAAATATCTCCACTTAATAATGCTAAAAAAGCTAAATGCAGAACAGTATACTAGTTATAGGTAAGCCATCAGTGTCTAAAAAGGATGGAGGAAGGGAATAAGAGTACAATGTGTTTATGTTTGCTTGCATGTGCATAAAAACTCTGGAAGGAACAGAAATAATTTATAATAATGGATACATATAGGCAGGGTGGCATGGTAACCAGACAAGTAGGAACAGGGGTGGGTGGGAAATTTTTACTGTTAAACCCTTACTAGTTATATTCTTTTATTTTTGGACCATATGAATCTATAATCTTTTCAAAAATTTAATAAAGAATTTGAATTTAAAAACACGTATTTGTCATTCAAAGTAAAAATTCTTACTGACATAGCTCAACCAAAATTGGGATATTTTACTGACTATGAAGATACACGGTTTCTCCAGTTTGTGCCCATTTCACAAAAGATATTCCAATGCTTCTGCTCAAGGCTGACAGCCAACGGGAAGGTCTTAGCAACCATCTCAGCTGAATGGATTAAGTCCATGCACTTACCTTGTCAACAGCCTTCAAGTCACAGCCTGCCTTCAGCAGGGTTTCCACCAGTTCCACATTTCCACAATCAGCAGCTACATGCAGAGGAGTTTGTTGTTTCTGCCATGAAATTAAGGAGGGGAACAAACTTGGACGGTGAAAAGACAAACGGAAAGTATAGCCATCCTGTTTAGGCTCAAGGGAAAACACAGGTCGTACATTTTTTAATGGATACTGGGGCATTCATTGCACTATTATTTGCAATAGTGAAAAACTGAAAGGAAATTACATGTTTAACAAGGAGACTCACTAGATAAATTATGATACATCTATATGTTCGAATAATAGGCAACCATTAAAAATTATTTTTTAAAAAATGATTTCAATATTAGGTACCTAAAGTAGTCAAATGTATAGAGACAGAAAGTAGA
Organism: Rhinopithecus roxellana; assembly: GCF_007565055.1. Lineage (NCBI taxonomy): Eukaryota > Metazoa > Chordata > Mammalia > Primates > Cercopithecidae > Rhinopithecus > Rhinopithecus roxellana. Next base: position 3,216,294 of record NC_044551.1, read on the forward strand.
ATGGTGGTTCCCAGGAGCTGGATGAGGAGGGAATGGGAAGTCACTGCTTAATAGATATAAAATTAGGCCGGGCGTGGTGGCTCAAGCCTGTAATCCCAGCACTTTGGGAGGCCGAGGCGGGCGGATCACAAGGTCAGGAGATCGAGACCATCCTGGCTAACACGGTGAAACCCCGTCTCTACTAAAAAGTACAAAAAACTAGCCGGGCGAGGTGGCGGGCGCCTGTAGTCCCAGCTACTCGGGAGGCTGAGGCAGGAGAATGGCGTGAACCCGGGAGGCGGAGCTTGCAGTGAGCTGAGATCTGGCCACTGCACTCCAGCTTGGGCGACAGAGCGAGACTCCGTCTCAAAAAAAAAAAAAAAAAAAAAAAAAGATATAAAATTTCAGTTGGAGAAGATGAAAAATGTTCTGGAGATGGATGGTGGTGATATTATACTAAATGAATGTAATTAATGCTGCTGAGCTGTACACTTAAGATGGTTAAAATGGTGGATTTTGTTATGTGTATTTTACTACAATAAAAATGATTTCAGAGGCCGAGACGGGCGGATCACGAGGTCAGGCGATCGAGACCATCCTGGCTAACAGGGTGAAATCCCATCTCTACAAAAAAAAAAAAAAAAAAAAAAAAATTAGCTGGGCGCGGTGGCGGGCGCCTGTAGCCCCAGCTACTCGGGAGGCTGAGGCAGGAGAATGACGTGAACCCAGGAGGCCGAGCTTGCAGTGAGTGGAGATCACGCCACTGCACTCCAGCCTGGGCGACAGAGCGAGACTCTGTCTCAAAAAAAAAAAAATGATTTCAAAGATTTTTTGAAAATAAAAAATGCTTTTGATACAATGTTTGAAACTTCAGGAAATGATACTATCTAGTTGAGCTTGATTTAATTAAAACTACATATAGAGGAAGAGAAGAAAACACAGTACAGAAAAATGCTAATGCTAAGGTCTAGTTGAAGGGATTAAAGTTTATTTTTATTGCCTTCTTAATGCATTTCTCTGTTCTCTAAATTTTCTACATTATAATGTATAAAGGAGTTCAAGACTTCTAATTTTCTTCTGGAGTAATCATTTTCCTATCAAGATGATAAGAGTTTCAAAAGAAATATCTGAAATCACAAGAAAATCGCCCATCTTCACCTCTCACCAAAAGGAATGCAGTTGTGAAGAGATTTCTAAAATATTAGGGTAGAGAGGAGCCTTAGACGTGATCTAGCCCAACTCCTTAACCAGAAAAGGGAAGCAACTTCCCCAGGGTCACAGAGCTGGGCAATAGCATGTGGCCTCCTCCTCCCACCACAGCACAGGGCCAGTATGCTGGGGAGATGACCAAAAAACATTTGTTTATTTATATTTTTATTTTTTTCTGAGAGACAGTTGCTTACTCTGTCATTTAGACTGGAGTACAGTAGCATGATAGTAGCTCACTGTAACCTGGAACTCCTGGGCTCAAGCAATCCTCCCTTCTCAGTTTCCTGAGTAGCTGAGACTACAGGCTCTACTAATTTTTTTTTTTTTTTTTTTTTTTTTTTTTGTAGAGATGAGGTCTCACTATGTTGCCCAGGTTGGTTTCAAACCTGACCTCAGGTGATCCTCCTATCTTGGCCATCCAAAGTGTTGGGATTACAGGTGTGACCCAAAACACCTGGCCTCCAAAAAGCCTTTTATTTTTTTTTTTTCTTGAGATGGAGTCTCACTCTGTCGCCCAGGCTGGAGTGCAGTGGTGCGATCTCAGCTCACTGCAACCTCCACCTCCTGGGTTCAAGCGATTCTTCTGCCTCAGTCTCCCAAATAGCTGGGATTACAGGCACCCAGCTAATTTTTTGTATTTTTAGTAGAGACAGGGTTTCACTATGTTGGCCGGGCTTGTCTCAAACTCCTGACCTCGTGATCCACCTGCCTCAGCCTCCCGAAGTGCTGGGATTACAGGCGTGAGCCACCGCGCCCAGCCCCAAAAAGCATTTCTTAAAGACTCACCTTCAAATGTCAGTGTGTCTAGGTGTTTGTCATTGAAAACTTTACACTTATACTGACACGCCTACCAAAGATCTCTACCAACATGGAACAAAGGTGAAAATGGAATGTATCAAATCCAGCAACACCCATTTTAACAACATGCTACAAGTCTGGAAGGCAGGAAATGCACTAAAACATTAATAAGAGTCATCTTTCTTTGCTGGGTACTTCAAACACATTAAGTCTTTTTAGCTTTTTTAAAAATTTTACATACATATTTTATATTTAAAATATAAAATTTCCTATTTTTTATGCATATTATTGGTCTAATAAAAAATTAAAGTGATGAAGTCTGGTTCTGTAAAAGGATAGCAAGCCTAACACGCACTCCTTCCCTAGAGTACATCTGGCCAGTTCTGTCAAAACCAATGTCGCGAGTACAAAGCTCTGTCTGTGTATTTAGCAAAGATTTTGCCCATTGGGAAAGATTTCAGATATTAACATAGTTGAATACATAAGCATATTTAATAACAAGAGGAGATCGTTTTTTTCCCCCAAAAACCTTTTGGGATAGGTAAAGGCAGGGGAGGAAGCTAGGTTCCCTGGAGGAGAGAAGGGACAGAAGGACAAGTAAATCTTCATTCAGCTCAGAGCAAAATTTAGCTCATAGGTGGGAATTGGAGGAGACTGCAGAGATCTGAGTCAATGCCCTGGTTTCACAGTGCATTAAGACAGGCAGGCATGCCCACTGCACCGTGGCTCCTCCCTAAGCCGGAGGGGCACCTCAGAGGCTTCTCTGGGAAGAGGCGGCCGGAAGGTCTCGTCTGGCCTCAGGACCCTGGAAAGGCTCCTCTTGCCACTCCCCTACATATCCTGGAAGAGGGCAGGCCAGCCCCAGAAGAGCCCCAGAAAGCAGGCTCATCAGTGCCCACCCCCATTGTCTCCATCATTCCGCTGCGGCATTCCCATTTCCAGCCAGTGATGGATTGCTTTATTGAGTCTTTTGATTCTGCTTCAGTTGACTGAACTTCGGGTGATTTTTCTTTTATTCCAAGAGGTCTCTTTTGCCTTTAGGCAAAGAGAAGACACATTTACTGTCTTTAATATAGAAACAAAGCTTCCTTCTTGTGGGGGAAAGGCTCCCTGCCAATTACAATATTTCACTCTGGGGGAGTGGCTTTTGATTTAAAGAGCCTCTGGCCATTTAGCTCTGAGCTACTGTTTTTCTATCAAAAGTGCTGGGCCTGTTAAACATGAAAGATTTAATCATGCACTGGCTGAACTCCAGTTGTGTGGCTGAGAAAGACAAAAGTATGTGTGTGGTCATGGGGATGGAATGAGAGTTACAGAAGGAAAAGGATAAAAAAGATGCACATGTTCCTCCCAGGAATTTTTCGGTACCTCGAACTTGATCAAAACTCCCCATAAACACCCACTGTGTTGAAATATAAGAAAAGAGACCCTCCAGGCTCTGATTTGCTTGGCTTACCTGATTTAATATGTCAATATCATGCTGTGCACTTAATAAGCTGTTTACAACCGTGATGTGGTTGTTGATAACAGCTAAATGAAGAGGAGACTCCTTAGGCTGCAGAGAGAAACAAACATTTCAAATCCAAAAGGTTCTGGTTTCATCATTCAAATCAAAAAGCAACTCATTTCAGCAGCTATTTCCTGATGATCTCCCAAGTACTGAAACTACCCATCCCAGTGGTGACCCTTAGTAAGTATTCAGCATTTGTGGTCATCCCGAGGCTTTAAAGCAAACTCGCTCCCCAGCAATCAGCTCACCCCCTTTGTTCTTTCTGGAGCAACACACTAAGCACCTACTATGGGCCAAGCTCTTTTCAGGTTACCAGGGATTTAGCATGAACGAAGCTCATTCTCAGGAATCTTTCAATCTAGTGGGGTAAGCAAATATTAATTTTTTTTTAAGTCACATAAATACGGTATAAAATTAAGTGCTTTAGAAGTAGAAGAGCCAGTGTGGGGATAGGGGGAAGGCTGACCTTTCGGGAGACCAGAAAAGACTTTTCTGAAGAACTGACATTTAAGCTCAAATATGAAGGAGAAGTAAGTGTTAAATAGGCCAAACCGCAGGACTTCTCAGAGCCTTCAAAGAACTAAAGGGCAATGAGAGTAGCCACAAGGGCAAAATCGTTGCACAGTTGGCATTTCCTGAATTGATTTGTTCTGGAGCCCTGACTCCTTAGTGTGTCCTATAGGACTGGAGTCCCCCTTACTCAGGGGCACCATTCTCGTGCTCAGCTCTCCCCGCATAGAGTCCAGCCACAGGATGTTCACAAGCCCTCTGCAGCCTGCTCTCCTGTTCTCCTTTGTGGCTAAACCACCTGTCTTCCCAGCCACAGCCCTTCATGGAGCCCCCACCCCCTTTCACCCATCCCCATCACTGGCTTCTTACCCGGCCCTGCTAGGTTGCAGTGCCTATGTCTACCCCCAACACTTTGCCTCCAGGCTCCCGTGCTGCTGCAGTCCCACCCAGCTGCCACTGGCCTGTGGAGACATGAGAGGAGACATGCCTCCAGGAGTAGAGTCAGCTGAGAGTGGGGAAAAGGGAGGGAAGAAGCAATGAAGGGAAGTGAGGGCAGAAGCGATTAAGGCATGAGAGAGAGGGAAGTGAGGGGCATCCAGCATGACGAGGGAGGGAGGACACCAGGGGAAGGTGGACAGGGGTGTGACAGCAAGGGCTGAAGATCCAGTGACACTGTGCAGATCAGGAGCTGAGCTGAGTGTGGAGCGAGTGGCGAGAGAGAATAAGCGCCTACAAGGGTGAGTGATTAGTGCGAGTGCAGCGTCGCTCAAGTGGAACAGCTGATATTAATGATATGCATCAGACACACTCAGCACATTCTCATCATGGTGCTTATTACACGCTCAATTCCCCAACTGTTTATTTTATTTTTTTTTTCAGAGATGGCGTCTCACTCTGTTGCCCAGGCTAGAGGGCAATGGAGCCATTGTCATTCGCTGTAACCTGAAACTCCTGGGTTCAAGCAAACCTCCCACCTCAGCCTCCCGAGTAGCTGGGGCTACAGGCATGCACCACTATGCCTGGCTAATTTTTAAATTTTTGTAGAGATGGGGTCTTGCCATGTTGCCCAGGCTGCCCTAACAGTTTATACTCTGTTTTAAACACCAGGCTGATAGTTTTTCAGAGACCACATCAATAACCCTAGACATTTGATCTCATATTCCCCACTTCATACATGAGACACAAAGAGGATCAGTAACTTCCACAAGGCCATGCAGCAAGGAAGTGATAGAGACAGGACTTGAACCCAGACCTTTCTGACTCTACCATCTGCACCAGGCTGTGTCTCAGGAGATGGGGGTAGATGGATGGAAGAGAGACCAAAATGAGTTGGCAAGAGTGTCACCAGCAGATGGAGGGAGGGGTGATGAGGGGACAGGTAGAAGACCACAGCTGAGTAAGTCAGATACTGTCAGAGGCCAGTAAGGGTCAAAGCAGACAGACGGTGTGAGCAGGGCCGTGGGGGCAGCGTGAAGGGAAGAATTTCTGTGTAGGTTTCTTCTGCCCAGGAATAACCTCCTTGATGCACTAAGCGTGAAAAACGAGAAAGCATCCCACATTGCAAAGAAGTGGGCATTGTCCTTCTTGCTGGGGCCACCCACCTTGCTGGGCCCAGCTCCTCCTGAGAAACAGGAAGTGTCCTTGTACTGAACCAGGTAAGTTCAGAGCCAATTCCCCCAACACCATGCTCCAAAAGCTATCTGACATGGTTTAAATCACATCCCTCCTCTTGAGTTAATACAATAAATAGTAATGGCTCAGCAAGATCAGAGGAAATCATATTCTCAACAGAGAAATGAAAATAGAGTGGAAAAATAGAGGCATGTTTCTTGTTTAATTCCAGCACAGAGGGCCTTTGTTAATTCTGCCAAAGCTAATTCAAACGTCAGAAAACCTAAATCAGTATAAAGAATTGACTTTCAAAAGAAAAACAAGAACATTCAGTGAAGGGAGAAAAATTATCACTCTTCTTGATATGTACAGCTGCTTCATTATTTTCCCAGACTGATAAAATTAATACAAGAGTAATGGCATCTCTAGACATATGAGAAAGCTTTTTTGCAGCAAATACAAATATTTAAAACACAAAGATTTCATTTTGTTCAGGAACTTCAATGACTTTCTAAAATTCATCCCTTGGATTTTATTTCTCAAGATTAAGACTCAGCCTCCAAAAGAAGTCAGCCAGCCTTCCCAGGAATAATTCCTCCCTTGTGAAACATCTCATCTCCTACACGTATCTGCAAGGGGCATCTCCTTAGCACAGCCAACCTCATGGTGCCAGGACCAAAGCCCGTGTCATTGGAGTAAACTCACTTCCACTTTCTGGTGCAGATCAACGTTCTCACTGAGAAGAAAGTTGACAAGCGACGCATGGCCATTCCTGGTTGCTATCTGCAAACTACTGATATTGAGCTGCAAGAGACAATGGAGAGGGCAGGGAGGAACTCCCATTATAATTCAGCATGCTTTCTGGTGTTTATCACATGGTAATCAGTTAATACAATGAAATAGTACAACTACAGTCGTGCATCACATAACAGTGATTTGGTCAATGACAGACCAGCAGTGGTCCCATAAGATTACAATGGAGCTGAAAAATTCCTATGGCACAAGTACTTAACTACATTACTGTGTTACTATGCTGTACAGGTTTGTAGCCTACGAGCAATAGATATACCATATAGTGTGTTGTAGGCTGTACCATCTAGGTTTATGTAGGTACACTCTATTTATGTTTACACAATGAAATCAGGCATTCCTCATAACATATCCCTGACATTCAGAGATGCATAGCTGAGTTTAAAAAAGAAAATCTGGTTGGACACAGTGGCTCATGCCTGTAGTTCTAGCACTTTGAAAGGCCAAGACAGGTAGATCACTTGAGCCCAGGAGTTTGAGATCGGCCCTGGCATCATGGTGAACCCTTGTCTCTACAAAAATTAGCTGGGCTTGGTGGTGTGTCCCTGTGGTCCCAGGTACTCAGGAGGCTGAGACTGAGGTGGGAGGATGGTTTGAGCATGGGAGGCAAAGATTGCAGCGAGCCGAGATCATGCCACTGCACTCCAGCCTGGGCAACAGAGTGAGACCCAGTCTCTAAATAAATAAAAAGAAAATCCATTGTGTTTTTAATTACTGGGTTGAGGGGGAGCTAGTATTAGGTTAGTACAAAAGCAACTGTGGTTTTTACCTAATTGTCTGTTTTATTCTAAGTGTCTCCCACAAAAGTGTCAGAGCCCTAGGGAACATGTGTGCAATAGACTGAATGTTTGTGTCCCTCCCAAAAGTCATATGTTGAAACTCTAATGTCAATGTGATGATGATAGGAGGTGGGGCCTTTCGGAGGTTATTAGGTAATTCCTTGTTGACTGATTAATTGTAAGTTTGCTACAAAGTATTTGCAGGTCTTTCAAATAAGGATGCTGTTGGAAATTGCTTTCCCAAAATTGCTGCATCAGTATCTCCTGTCCCACAGGCTCCTCTGCAATATGACCTTGCCACTCCCCTCATCAAGAGGCAGGGTTTATTTCTCCACCTCCTTGAATCTGGGTCCACCCTGTAACTGCTTTGTCTAATAGAATATGGCAGAAGTTCCAGCGTGCCAGTTCCAGGCATGGCCCCTAACTAGCCTGGCAGCTGCTGCTCTCTGCCTTTTGTAATGCCTGCTCTTGTAATCCTTCCTCTTAGAGGCCAGTTCCCAGGCTGTAGGTTGAGGCCCATGGTGAGGCCCAGGTGAGCTCCCAGCTGACAGCCAGCATTAACTGCTAGGCATGTGAGTGCACTCTCTTGGATATTGAGCTCAGGTAAGCCTTCAAAATCCTGGCCGACTTCCAACTGGAATCACATGATAAACTCAAAGTAAGAATCCTCTCAGCTGAGCCCAGTCAACTCACAGAGCCGTGAAAATAATAATAGATTGTTGTTTTAAGCCACCGAGCTTTGGGTTGGATTGTCAGGAAGCAATAGATAATGGAACAGATGCCAACAGCAATGACCTGTGTATCTCTGACCAACTGAAATCTAGCTTGCATGATATTAAGTGCCTATATGATCTTGGATAAGTGGCCTATCAAGTACGGGCCTCTTTGTCTTCATCTGCAAAGCTGGTCCCATAATAGTTTTCTATTGCTGTTACAAGACATTGCCACAAAATTAGTGGCTTAATAAAAATGTATTATTTTATAGTTCTGGAGGTCAGAAGTCTGAAATGGATCCCACTGGGCTAACCAAAAAAAAAAAAAAAAAAAAAAAAATGTTCACAGATCTATGTTCCCTTCTGGAGGCTCTCAGGAGAATTCACTTCCTTGTCTCTTCCAGGTTTTAGAAGCCTCCTATATTCTTTGGCTCACACCCCCTTGCTCCATTGTCAAAACCAGCAACAGTTAGCTGAGTCCTTCTCACACTGCATCACTGACATCCTCGTCTGCCTCCCTCTTCCACTTTAAAGGACTCTTCATGATTACATTGGGCCCACCTGGTAATCCAGGAGAATCTCATTTTAAGATCAGCTAATTAGCAACCTTAATTCCATCTGCAATTTAAATTCTTCTTTGCCATATAATATACCATATTCATAGGTTCCGGGAATTGGGATGTGAACATCTCTGGCGTGGGGAGCCTGATTCTGCCTACCACATCATCCTACCTCTTTCTCTGAAATCACAGTACTACTGGGAGGATACATGAGCCAGTAAATGTGTATGGTAACCGTAACTATTATTTTATCCATTCCACACACACACAAAAAAAAAACATTGAGCACTTATTCTGTGCCAGGCACTATTTTAGATAGTGGAGGGATATGTTGGTAAACAAAACTGACAAGATCTCCGACATTACATTTCAGTGGCGGTGGACAATCGATTGATCCATTGATTGGTAGACTGGTAGATCAGCAAATCAGTGGACTTGAATCTGCTTATTAGATTATAGATGTTGTTAGAAGAATAACATCAGCTAGTTGTAAGTTCTATAACAAGACATAAAAGAGCATGACTGGTTGGCTACTTTCTCATGGCTGATCAACAAAGCCTTCTTGGATAAGGTGACAGTTAAACTGAGATCAGAATGGTCAGCAGTGCCTTCACTGGGAAGATCAGAAGCCACCTAAAGCAGAAACAAATTTCCGAGAAACTCAAAGCAGGAACCCTGTAGTAGGAAGAGCTGTGGGAGTCCGCAGCATTTACCTCTAGGCATCATGGGCTCTGGGTATAGGGCCTACAGACTTTTTATGAGCCAAAGAAACCGTTAAAATGTAAAAAAGAAAAAAATTATTGGTTCCACAATACCAAAAGAAAACCACAAAATTGAAGTGAATAAATATTTAATTGACAGTCATACTTCATTGATTATTAAATGTAATATTCATAAAATATTCATTATATTTATAAACAATTTGCAGGTTGCATTTTTTCACCTCCCTCAAATTCCCAATTATGCACATAGAGTTCTAAGAAATCAGAGTCAATCATAAATTAGGTGAGTCTGTCATAGCCAAATAATTGCAAAAAGCAAAAACAAAAAAGCCTTTTAGAGCAATTAACAGCAAAAAAAAAATAAAAATAAAAAGTAAAGAGGAATGTGGGAGCACTTAAATATGTATGATAAAATGTGAGGTAGGACCTCCACAAATATGAGTTCTTAGGACCTACAAAAGCCTTTTTTGGACCCAGGGCAGTTAATAGGGCCCTAAAAAGATCCTGTTGCCCTAACTCTGGGCAGTTCCTCCACCCAACATAAACGGAGGAAGCCAGCTGTCAACTACATTCATAATCTCACTCCAACATCCTCCTTAGAAACGACTCGACCCTTTACCCGCTCCCCTTGCTGATGGCGAGGTGGGAGGGAGCACGAAAGCAAACTCCTGGAAACCAAGACTCATCAGTATCAGCAGGTGAAGCATTTCCAAGATCAAACACAGCAATCACCTACAAATGTGAAAGCAAAAGAACGTTCAACCCATCCCGGGCTCATGTGTGCTCTTGCTGTTGGCTTCTTGCTTCACACTGCTTTTCCCCCCAAGGTTTTCACCGGGTTGGACAGATAGGTGTGGATAGCTAGTGGGGGCTGAGGTTGCTGATTCAGAAGGGAGCTGATGAACTCAGGAAAAACTCTACAAGTAAAAGCTAAAAAACGGATTCGCGATCATTTCCAGGCTGCCTAGAGCAACTGAGGCCACTGGCTGTAAGGACAGGGGCAATATGGAGCCTGCAGTCTTAGTCGGATGGAGAGAATGTGTGCATATGAAAAATCACTACAAAGCAAAATACTTAAGGGCAAAATAATTAAGGACAAGGGTGAGGCAGGGTACAAAATAATGGAGTAAGGCTGAGAGTCTCGCTAACCTGGGAAGCTTTCCCAGGAACTTGAAAGGGGATACAGACTGGGGACAAGGAGGCACCTGTGCAATGACTGAACAGCAGCACAGCTCTCCACATTCTGAATATTTCATGGCTCCCATGAATTCTTAACTTTCTGTTTATTTATTGCATCAATAACCTTGCAACTTCAGTGGGAATCAACTCACGCTACTTTGATTTTCCTGTCACAATCCTTGTCCATATATATATAAATCCAATATTATATTAATATTTACTCAACTATATTTTTTCAATTAGTGTTCTATGATTAACATGTTCAATATTGCAATATATTTTTAGTATTTATCACTATAATTTTTAACAGCTACATAATTTTCCAAGAAGTAGATGCACCAAACCTTCTTTCAGCCTTCTCCTACCATTAATTCCATGTATATGTTATGTCTAATTCTTGGCTATTGGAGCTAACTTTATCATCTATCTGAATGCATGCAGCTAGCTTTCCACCTTTTAAATTATTTCCTTAACATAATCCACCATGTGTGGGTAAAAGGAAAGTGACAAATTGCTTTTCGAAAGATTATACAAATATACACTTCCACCAGCAGAATACAGGGTATCAAACATGCCAGTTTGGGACTTTATTCTTGATTGGGACTTTATTCTTACATGTTTAACTTTGTACTTGTTGAAAAGAAATTGTTTATACATTGCGCGGATACAAAGATCTCTAAAATATATTGGCAATCAAAAGAAAACAAGATGCAGAGCAGCATATATTATATACTGTGCTACTGTTTATATGGTGTTGGTATATATATGTGTATGGATTTAATCACATTTTCCATGTGGATTCATGGAAAATTCCTGGAAGACTAAATAAACTATTAAGGATGTTAGTTCTGGGGAGTAAAATTGTGATGTGGGGTTGGAGTAAGACACTTTTTTATCATATACCCTTTGGTACTATTCAAATGTTTTGTCATGAGTTTTCATTATAATTAATTAGAAAAACAGGAAAAGAAACTAAACCATCTGAGGACAAGGCCATTGCAGGGGTTAAAAGCTGAGGCATTGGCATCAGACGGGAGTTTGAATCCTTGCACTGCTATTGACTAGTTGTATGATCCTGAATGATTTCCTTAACTTTTCCAAATTCTATTTTTGTGATCTAAAAAAATGAAAATAATAACACAGTCTCAAAAGTTTCAAAGGTTCTTAGCACAATGACTACATACAAAAGTATTCTGCATTTAGAGGAAGGCACCATCCTTCCTTCTTCATGCACCAGGCTGACCACTTGAGCTTTCACACAATAAAGTTTTTTTCAGCGTCTTCTCTGTATAAGCCAGGTGTGCACTAGTTGCTATGAGAAAACAAAGTAGAATAGAGTGTCTGTTTCTAAGAAGTAATAAGTACTTGCTCATTTTGCCCCACTTTCAATTATTCCTTCCCCAGAAGAATAGAAAGAATAGCATTGCTTTTGAGGACACAGTAACTGGGAAATATTGGAGGTAAATCACTAATTCTTACCAAAAACAAAGCATATTATAAATATTAATTCTAAAGTACCAGTGAGTGGATCAATGTAGGACCAGAGTTTCCAAAGAACATTTTAAGTCTCCCTCCCACTGCATGAGTGAACATGGTCTGGAACACATACTTTATTTGGAATGTTGATGTCACTTCCTGCTGTCAGCAGCACTTTGCTGCACTCTTCATGACCTCCTTCAACACTCAGAAAGAATGGTGTTTCTCCATTCTAACAAAAGGAAAAATAAGTTAAATTTAATCGCCCCTTGTCATGGAATGAAATTGCTTGACAAACAACATGCTTTCTCTATGCCTTTTGTGCATTACTCTTAATAATGGATAGCATTTATTGAACAACTATGTGTCAACTTGTACTGCCAAGACTATATGCTTTGGCACAGTTAAATCACACAATGCTATAAGGGCAGGGTTAATATTATCCACATGTTACAGATAAGAAAACTAAACCTCAGCTGAAAAGTGTCAAAGTGGCTGGTTTCAGTGACTCAACCTGTAATCCCAGCACTTTGGGAGGCTGAGGCAGGCAGAATACTTGAGCCCAGGAGTTAGAGACCAGCCTGGGCAACATGGCAAAGCCCCACCTCTACAAAAAGTTTACAAAATTAGCCGGGCATAGTGGTGGATGCCTATAGTCCCAACTATTTAGGAGGCTGAGGTGAGAGGATCACCTGAGCCCAGGAGGTTATGGCTGCAGTGAGACAGGATTGCATCACTGCAGTCCAGCCTATGTAACAGAGCGAGACCTTGTCTCAAAACGAAAACAAAAACAAAAACAAAAACAAAACAAAGAAAGATAATCTCAGAAATAAGGAACTATAGTACAGTATGAAACATACAAAATTAGAAGTACATTTGCACCAAGTATAACTTTAATCTTTACAACTGATTAAATGTTACACGACATTTAAAAAATAACATTACTTTAAAAAATCTCAGTGCTTCAGTTTCCTGAAACTGAAGATAAATACTAGGAGGACAAAGTAAGAGTTTAATTCAGGCCAAAACATAGAGGAAAAAGAAGGAGTTGGTCCCACACAATAGCTACTTGGCTATTTCCCTTTCCTCATGCAGACTGTTTCCTAAAAATGTTGGGAAGAAATGCAGAATTCCTTCCCCATTCCCTAACCATTTCCCTCCTTGGACATGAATCTGCTTAACAACTACTTTAGGATAAATTCAGAAGGCTTTACTCATAGCGAATTAGGTATGAACAATCATGTTAACAGGAACACAAGAGTATAGAAACCAGTGTTCCCATTCCAACAAGGTGGGAAAATCATATTCCAGGCTGCTTTACCTGGGTGCCTGGGGCAGCTATCTACTTATAAAGGCATTTCTCTGCCGGGCATGGTGGCGCATGCCTGTAATCCCAGCACTTTGGGAGACTGAGGTGGGCGGATCACCTCAGGTCAGAAGTTCAAGACCAGCCTACTCAACATGGTGAAACCCCATCTCTACTAAATATACAAAAATTAGCCGGGCGTGGTGGTGGGCCCCTGTAATCCCAGCTACTCTGGATGCTGAGGCAGGAGAGTAACTTGAACCTGGGAGGCTTAGGTTGCAGTGAGCCGAGATCATACCCCTGTACTCCAACCTGGGCAACAAGAGTAAAGCTTCATCTCAAAAAAACAAACAAACACACAAACAAAAAAGGCATTTCTCCCCATAATCTTCCTTCTCATTTTTCCAGGAAAACGGATGTAAAAAAACAAATCCCAGTGGGGAAAATATTTGTTAAAAAAAAGTGTAAAGGAAAGAATTCATATCCAGAGCCTGATAAGGTTTCATATCTTGGACCCTACAATCTGCCTCTAAGGATATACCCCAAGGCAATTGTGAGGAAATCAGACTCAGGTTTATATACAAAGAGGTCTGTGACAGCACAACCTATAATAAAAACTGAAACTAAATAACCAAGAGCTAAAGAATAGTTAAGTGAATTTGGGGCAGTTATGAAAAATATATTGTACATATATGCAGAGGAACACAATAAAATCCATCAGATGTATATAAGATCATCCTTTGAGCTGGGCATGGTAGCTCACACCTGTAATCTCAGTTGCATGGGAGGCTGAGATGGGAAGATCACTTGAAGCCAGGAGTTTGAGACCAGCCTGAGCAACATAATGAGACCCTATTTCTAATAATAATAAATAATAATAATTCTGTGAGTTTAGAGAAAATACAAAACTGCTATTTATTTTTTATCTTGAATTTTAAACATTTATATTTCTAACATATACTTTATAATGAATTAATTGAATTATAAATGTATATGTGATAGGCACATGCTCAAACTTTCTTTACTGATATGAGTTTGCTGCCAAGAATGTCTGGAGACCATGGCTCTAGAGCACATTCACATGGGTCCCTCTAACTGATCTGGCAACAGCTTGTATCAGGAAACAGAGGCTGTCCACGAATGGACAAACATTATGAATCATATGCAAAAAAAAGATATTATTATCACTGTGCCCTTAATTTTGTACAAATTAAACCTATCATAATCTGAAATTAAAGTTTGTTGGGCTTTATGAGTTTTCCCCAACGTGCCCTGACTCCAAAATTGCTAAAAGGAAGATGAAATCCACACGCATGCACACATTCCAGTGGTTTAAATATGTTTTAATAGAACAGGGAAAGCATAACTAAGACTATAAATAAGACTATAAATCCTGTGACTACAGGACTTGATCTCTGCTCTGGTTTGAATGCTTGTGTCCCTCCAAAATTCATGTTGAAACTTAAATCCCCAATGCAATAAGATTAAGAGGTGGCTTTTATGTGGTGATTAAATCATGAGGGCTCGTTCAGTCAACCAGGTGGATATAATTGTTGTTTGAGCACATGCATTACACTGGAATGGGTATCAGTGGCTTAGAAGAAAATCTTAGAAACAACAGTGGGGCATTCTCTAAGAAATGCTGCATCTCCCGTGCCACTGTACTCCAGCCTGGGTGACAAAGCAAGACCCTGACGCTATAAGAAAAAAAAATAAAGGGCCGGGCGCGGTGGCTCAAGCCTGTAATCCCAGCACTTTGGGAGGCCGAGACGGGTGGATCACGAGGTCAGGAGATCGAGACCATCCTGGCTAACACGGTGAAACCCCATCTCTACTAAAAATACAAAAACTAGCTGGGCGAGGTGGCGGGCGCCTGTAGTCCCAGCTACTCAGGAGGCTGAGGCAGGAGAATGGCGTAAACCCGGAAGGCGGAGCTTGCAGTGAGCTGAGATCTGGCCACTGCACTACAGTCCGGGCGACAGAGCGAGACTCCGCCTCAAAAAAGAAAAAAAAAAAAAAGAAAAAGAAAAAGAAAAAAAATAAAGAAAGAAAAAGAAAAAAGAAAGAAATCATAAAGACTGAATAAGTGATTTAGAAGAATCTAATTCAGCATGAAGTTTACAAACAATTAACTGAGTTATCTTGCTTATTTTTTTCCTTTATATATGCACGTAAAAAACTAAAAGTCTAAAAACATCTTTAAATAGGCAGCATAAAATAAATATTTTAAGTGACAATAAAGTTTTTTGTCACAGTTAAATGGCAGCATTATTTTTTCTGAGTGTTACATAAAATAATGGTGTGCCTTACAATCAATGGTATCTTAAGGTAAATGCTTATGATACTAGTTCTTTCGGTAGCTCTCAGGCGAGGCATCAACTTTAGAAATGATCAGAACATTAAACTGTGAAATCCAAGAGGACCCCACTGACCTGAGTTTCCAAAGAGCCAGACAAAAAGTCACTGGACCATAGGTTAAGAAGTGACCATCCAGGGCAAATGACTCACAAACTTGCCCTGCATAGCCACAGTCACATCCCCTCCACCAAATCCAGAACCAGTTTCTTTTTACTTTTTTTGTTGTGTTGTGTTTTGTTTTGTTTGAGATGGAGTCTCACTCTGTCGCCCAGGCTCAAGTGCGGTGGCACAATCTCGGCTCACTGCAACCTCTGCCTCCCGGTTCAAGCGACTCTCCTGCCTCAGCCTCCCAAGTAGCAGGGATCACAGGCACCTGTCACCACACCCAGCTAATTTTGTATTTTTAGTAGAGACAGTGTTTCACATGTTGGCCAGGCTGATCTCAAACTCCTGACCTCAGGTGATCCACCCACCTCGGCTGCCCAAATTGGAGGGATTACAGGCGTGAGCCACCATGTCTGGCCCCAGAACCAGTTTACAGCTCACTAACACTCCACTTGAATGTACCCACCTCCCAAGTGCCTCAAACAAACCCATGCAAGCCCTCATTACCTACCCCACTCACCTGCTCCACACCTGTACTCCCTAGCAACAGCTCAAGTCAGACAGCTGGGGGCAGAAAGTCCTCCCTCTCTCTAAGTCCTGTCACAAGTCCTGTGGACTCTGCCTCCTCCTACCACTTCATCCTGTTTGTTACTCATGAGTGTCTCAGTGAGAGACCTTCCACAGGTCTTGTTTCTCCATTTTGGCAGTCACCTGACTGGTCCTCCCCACTTCTGGGCTCTCCTGGCACCCAGTCTACCTTTCAAACAGCTGTGACAGTTACCTGCCCACATCTAAGATGAATCCTATCCCTTTTCACTACTTAAAACCCTTCAAGGTCTCTGCTGGCAACTACATCAAAGCCAAACCCTCCCTCCTGTAAAGCATGGCCTTTCGTCGTCTGTCTGCCTTGGCCTACTAGGCTTCCAGTTTCCCCAGCCCTCCTAGCCACAATTTCTGCCACCCTGAGCTTGTCAGCCCAGAACACACCATACTCTTGCCTCGGCTCTTTTCCTTGGACTTTTCCCTCTGAAATACTTTATACTTGTGCCATCCTCAAAATCCTTCCTGCCAACATTCATTACAATGCCAAGACCCAGATAATATACCACCTCTTCTGTGAAAACCGTAATTTCTGAAAAACATCTTCCTCTGTATTCTCATGGCATTCTCTGTAGACCTCTATTATTGCATGTAGCCCAATACATTATTTGTTTTGCATGCCCCTCTTGCCCTGTAGGCTTCTAGAATAAGAGTACATACTTCATCTGGCATACAGTACATATTAAACAAATATTATTTGAATGAACGGGTGAATAAATGAATGGATTAACAAATGAAGTGCTGTGGAATACTTTGAAGAATAAAGTAAGAATCTTTCAGAATCACATTTTACACCCTATGGCACTAACACCTTTGTTTTCTTCCCACTCTTTTCTTGAAAGCCACTCCTCCAACCCTTCCCCATTTAAGTCCTGTGCCTGTAATCCGCACTTCCACATACCTCATTCATCTCATTTATGTCTTGCCACTGGGTTAACAGCACCTGCACTGCAGGACTGTGACCGTGCTTCGCAGCGAGGTGCAAGGCAGTGTTTCCCTCCTGCAACAGAGACACACTCAGGGTAGAATCCCCTGTGCTGGGAGAGCATGTTCCTTCAATAGTAAGGGCTGCAATGGAGTTTCTGGAAGTTTTCATTTTGGTTAAAGCACGGTCCAGAGTGTGGACCACTGTATCTGCAGTTTTAAGTGAATTTTATACATTTTAAAGTTTTAAATAAAAAGGTATAGCTTTCTGAACCAGTAGAAAATCATCCATGCTCCTTCTTCTAACTTTGCTACCAATTGCTAGCAAAACATGGAGCAACAGAAGAAATTCCATTTGACCTATGTGAGGGTAAAATGGTGAAAGATTTCTGGGAGGTCATTTTAGTAATATTATATACCCAAAGATTTTAAAATGTGCAGAAGCCTTTGACCCACAATTCCACATCTAGGAATTTCTCCTAAGAAAGTCATCAAAGGTGTACATACAGATACGATGTCTACTCCAGGGTTTTCCCCTCCCCTTTCATGTAAGGCTGAGGCTCCAGGAGACCTCATGGGAGGAGGGAAAAGGGGTGTAGTTGATCATGGAAAAAGCCATGTGGTCTATTGACTTCACAAATATTTATGAAGCAAAAACTGCCAATCTGGACAACCCACAGCAACAATGGAAGGATTTTGCCTGGATAGTTCATGATTCTCTCTGAGTACAGTAACAATTTACAACTCTCCTGCTGACTAAAAGTCCCTCACCAAACCTACAGGCCAATTGTTACCCCTCTACATCAATTGTTACTCCCCTTTCTCTTGTTCTCAGCAAAGAAATAAAAGTCCAACTCACCTTGTCCTTTTCTGAAGTATGCAGGTTTAGGAAGGTAAGTTTTTCTATCATTTCAACATGGCCCCTCTCAGCTGCCAAAAGAAATGGTTTTCTTCCTTTCTAAAAATCAATCACAAACCTCAAGCATTTATTACACTCTTAGTGAACAAGCAAGACAGTGGACAAAGCTAGTGACATTTTAAGGATGATGGGAAGTCCAAGATGACCCTTCTTAGGGGAGGAAGATGATGCTATTTCTGACTCCAAACCAGATCAGGTTCTGGGTTTTCACTCAAAACTGTGGGAGACTCCACATCAGCATGAAATCTGTTTCATGGGGGCACACAAATACTGTTCAGAAAAGGTCCTCTCAAGCATCAGGGGAGGTGCAACATCACAGTCAGATGACAAGATTCCCTTTCAAATATAGCAATATTATGAACTTTATTTATTCAACAGTCCTTTCACCATTTACTGAGAAGCTACTATGTGTCAGACCCTGCCTTAGGCACCTGTACATCATACTAAGCCTTCCATTATTGATAACTATGTTTGAAACAGAAATTTTCTGGGGCTTATTACTTACATGGCTCACTCAGACATGACATTTGATTAACTGCTTCTCCTTAGGCCTTCCTTTCTTCCTCATAGATTTATCTACAATATCTACAAAGAATCAATAGGAAAACTCTCAAGAATAGGTCATTATGAAATGGAATCAAGAAATGAGGCATTACCCAGAGAGTACAGATGAAGAGAAATGTTTAGGTTTGATTTTTTTAGAAGATAAGCTCAAATATAGAATTTTCTGATTATGGAATTCCTCCTACTTTTTATGTTGCCAATGGAGACTATATTTTCCATAGCCAAAATGTCATCAAGAAAAGTGAAAGACTTGTCTTAGTCTGTTTTGTGTTGCTATAACAGAATACCTCAGTCTGGGTAATTTATAAAGAAAAAATGTGGGCCGGGCGCGGTGGCTCAAGCCTGTAATCCCAGCACTTTGGGAGGCCGAGACGGGTGGATCACGAGGTCAGGAGTTCGAGACCATCCTGGCTAACACGGTGAAACCCGTCTCTACTAAAAAATACAAAAAAAGCTAGCCGGGCAAGGTGGCTGGAGCCTGTAGTCCCAGCTACTCGGGAGGCTGAGGCAGGAGAATGGCGTAAACCCGGGAGGCGGAGCTTGCCGTGAGCTGAGATCCGGCCACTGCACTCCAGCCTGGGCGACAGAGCGAGACTCCGTCTCAAAAAAAAAAAAAAAAAAAGAAAAAAGAAAAAATGTTTATTTAGCTCACAGTTCTGCAGGCTGGGAAGTTCAAGAGCACGGTCTCGGCTTCTGGCAAGGGCTTTCACACTGTGTCATAACATGACAGAGAAAGTCAAAGGGATGCAAACATGTGTGAAGAGACAAAACCCAAGGGGCGTCCTAACTCCCACCCTCGTGGGAACTAATTTATTCCTATGAGAATGAATCTAGTCCCACCAGAGTGAGAACTCACTACCTGAAGAATGTCACCAAGCCATTCATGAAAGATCCACCCTCATGACACAAACATCTCCCAAGAGGTCCCACCTCCTAACACCACCAGATTGGGGATCCAATTTCAAAATGAATTCTGGTGGGGACAAACCATAGCCAAACTATAGCAGATCCACAGAAAATGTAATGTTGTAACTTGAGATAATTAAAAGAAGGAAAAGGAAGTTGTGGTGGCAATATGATAGCAGAAGTATTTTCTTCAATTAAAGAGAAAACACTCACAAATTGGCTTAGTGTGTTACTAACTGAAAGCTTAGCAAGGTGTCTTAATGTTAAAAAATAGATACAAGCCTCATCTAACACTTGATAAAATAGGGTAATGAAAAGATCATGGCCACTGTTAAACTGAGATAATAACATAGGAACCCCCAGTAACTGGAGAAAAAAGGAAGAAAAAATGCTGAAATAATAAATGGCAAAAAGCAAAAACAAAAACAAATCTATAAAGATCAGTCCTACAGAGGTCTGTATTTATGCATGTATGGAGGCTGGAGAAACAAATTTGCACCAAAAAGTTCACCTAATTCATCATTCTTGGGCCACATATGTCACCAATGAGATCTACATCTCCAACCCTTTAAAGGGTTCAGTGATTTCATTCTCAGGAGATCACTAGAAATGGCAAAGGAAAGAAACAGAGATTGCTTGGAACCACAGTTTTCTGCACTAATTGAAGGGTAAAATTTAATCTTGAGTCATGAGCAACTCTTTGGAAACGACAGACCAAAAATTATTATGTTTGATATACAAATATGTGCAAATAGTGACTACAGGTAAAGGTTCATGTAAACAAATCACAAAAGAGGGAACAAGAGACAGTGATTATATACTAGATGAAAACATCTGATCACATATCCTCATAAATAATTCATTCATTTGTTCAACAATTATTGAATGCCTATGAATATGCCAGATAATGTGCTAGGCAATAGAATGACCAGGGTGAGAAATATATTGCCCATCCTCAAGCTCAGAGTCCAAAAGGAGAGATGGACATATAAGCAAGTAATTACAATGTAATGTAGTAACCGAGTGCTGGTGATATACGGGGGTATATAACTCAGCATAAGTGCGTTTGTGGCTGGAAAGGTAGGTGGTGAGAAGTGGTGGAAGAAGGCTTTAAAGGTTGCTAATGCACTGGAACAGGAGAAAAGAGAACTTGTTACCTGATTCTTGCCTGTTATCTTTTACACTGGAGAATGACCCCTGGCTCATGCAGAAGGAAAGGGCTTTTGTTAGCTCTTTATGCACGGAGACCACAAATAATACATGAAGGTGTTGTGCCCTAGTGTGGCATTTGTTGCTTTTGCCTTTATATTTACCTTTCTTCTAGTAACTTTGTTTTACTTTGCAGAACAACCACACATACACACACACACCCTGTCAATTAGCCCATTTAGTGCTGTCCGTTTCCAGGCCTTATCTGCCTGCCTTCTGCCACATGAAGTAATTACATAACCCTGCCGTCACAGTGATTGGTTCGAGATTGGGCATATGATTCAGGTAGGGCCAGTTGTTCCTGAGATTTATACATAAACATTTAATGACAGATTATTATTTCTATTTCTTATGGATTGAAATCCATAAGGATATTAAACCTGAGGCTGCTAACAGCTATCTTTCCTACTATATGAAAAGTATACCTATGAATAATGCCGACAGGCAGACAGCTAAGAAATGGACAAAGAAAAAGAGCTAGGTCCAGCCATGCCTGAAGCTGGAAAGATACACCCTTATACTCTTTAGTTACAAGTTAGTAAATTACCTTCTTTGCTTAATCTCAATCAAGATGGATTTTTGTCTTTGCAACAGAAAGAATTCTAACTAATACATATTTGTCAGTTTGGTAACAATACTAATCTGTTCAATTTTAAAATGGTGCTTTTCTTTTACCCATGGTTGCTACAAAGTTTTGCATTACTGCATAGATAACAAAGTGAAAGAAAGCTTCACCTGCTAAGAGATGGAAGGTTCTGAGAAAAGACTACAGTTACCACAGATGAAAGAGCTTTCCTTTCCTTTGGAAACACTATTAGTTTGAACTTTGGAAGCCCTTTAAAACAGTTATCATCCAGGAAAAAGATGTAAAAGCAAAATCACACAAAGTAAAGACATTTAAAGTAACCTATGATAAATATATGAAAAGGTAGCATAAAGAAAGGTGAGATTATAGCATAATGAGATATAAATCTTTTCTCTCATTGAGTACATATTATTAGACAAAATAACAGGAATTTCAAAGATATATGTGGTTTTTAAAAAATAGTTTCTTATTATGTCCTTTTTTTTTTAACTACCTGATCCTTTTTCATCACATTCAAGTAGGCCTCTATCCAGGGCAGTCTCATAGGACCTCCCTTACTTGGAAGGCAGGAAGCTTTTCCAGCCAGAAGGATGGTGGAGCTTGGTGTCAGAGCCCTGGGCTCCAGGCCTTGGGCAAATCACAAAGACTCCCTGGCTCAGGATCCTGTCCGTTTAAGTACTAAAATAAGGAGGGTCCAGGATTCCTGTTCTTTCTTTCCTCTATTAACTCAATATCTATTTAACCTGATTATAACAGGGTCTTACTCTGTCACTCAGGCTGGAATGCAGTGGCATGATCTCAGCTCACTGCAACTGCCATCTCCTGGAATCCAGTGATCCTCCCACCTCAGCCTCCCAAGTAGCTGGGACCACACGTGCGCACCACCACATGCCGGCTAATTTTTTGTATTTTTTTGTAGAGGCAGTTATTCACCATGCTTCCTGGGCTGGTTCTCAAACTCCTGAACTCAAGAGATCCTCCCACCTCTGCCTCCCAAAGTACTGGAATTACAGGTGTGAGCCACTGTGCCTGGCTAACCTGATATGTTTTAACTCAATGCATTTAATTTTTTTTTTTGGCATGTAAGTCTGAGGGATTGGGATTGTTTATTATAATTTATTTTTAAGTTTACTGAGAAGATGAAATCATCAAATTTGATGTTATAAAATTCAGCAAAAATTTCATAAATAGCCATTAAGTGGGTATCCAAAGTCCAACCTGACCTTCCTTTACCACAGGGATCCCTGAGATGTGTCGCTCTCAGGAGCCTCTAAGGAGAGGTGCTGGGTGGGCCTCCAGTGCGTGCTCCCGCCCACAACACTTCCCATCACCCCAGGATCAGGCACTTGAGGAAGGGGAAAACCCTGAATAACTAGAAATTTCACAGGTAAAAAATTATGTGTCATGAGGTTAAAAAAAAAAAGAAAAAGCAGCTTGTTAAATATGAAAAAGTGGCACTGGTGGGGTGGGAGACACTGGGTTAGTTCTCCCCTCACAGACAGGAAACAATAGATTTGATTAAATCTAAAATTGTTAAATGTTGCTTGGGTCTGTATAAGAAAACAGGTGTCTTCTCAAGTCCCCTTCTACTCACTATCCCCTTCCCTCCCAGAAAAAGAAGATTCTTTGCATTTTGACTTCCAGAGACTTTAAACTAATGGAAGTCTACCATATTCATACTTGAAATCAACGCAATATTGTACCCCCAAATTCTTGTAAATATTGAACAAATATATGAATGGCTTGTAAGCCCTTCCTATTTCTCTCCCTCTCCAAACATGTTAGTCTGAGTATTTATTTTTGATCACCAGATGGACATTTACATGTAGATTCAAAATATCTATACTTTATTCCTAACTCCTTGCTGCTCTAATCTCTCTCCCCTAGAAAGGCCTCAACGATTTTTATGGCTGTGGAGCTGGGGGAAATCTCAAAAGTTTTCCCAGCATCCTCCATCTCTCCCCACCCAAACTACCCCTGGCCTAGTTAAATCCATTTTGTGTTAAGGGCCTCCTTCCAGGAAAGCTTTCCTTGTTAGCTTTTGGAGTTCCCTCCAGGCCAAAGAGATGGATTTTACCAACCCTGGCAGGTACACAGGCTCTCAATCACTTTCTGTTGATAAGAAACTAGGCAAGAGAGTAACACTGTGAAGGTGAAGACGTCTTAAATATCAAATGTATTTCACAAACTCCACAATACCTTTAAGCAGATGCAAATGGGAAACCCAACAGTAAATCAATACACCCTGAGCTTCTGATCCCAGTTGCAACTGGCTTTTCCCCCCATATTTTTTTTTATTATGGTAAAGTACTCATAACTAAATTTATCATCTTAACCATTATTAAGTGTATAGTTCAGTGGTACTAAGGATACTCATATGGTTGTCTAGCCATCACTACCATCCATCTCCATAACCCTTTTCATCTTGCAAAACTGGAATTGTGTCCTCATTAAACAATAATTCCCCACTTTCACTTCCTCCTAGTTCCTGGCAACTACCATTCCAACTGATGTTTACCGACAGGTGTGACCCACTCACAGATCTTAGAAAAAAAAGTAGTGTTTTTTTTTTTTTTTTGTCTTTTCTATTCGTCAATTTAGTTTTCCGAAGGAACTAAGGTTGGGCTCAGACTCAAAGAGTCTTCTTTCCCTAGATGACCCAGTGGAGTCATTATTTGCTCATTCCTGTATGTCTCTGAACTCAATTTAAGATCTCGCAGCTGGACATGTCACTCTGCAGTTTGCTGCCAGTGCTCCTAAACCCTTTTTCCCAACAGATAGAGGAGGAAGAAGGTGAGAGGAGAGGACATGCCCAGAATCAGCTGAAAAGAGTTATGGAGAGGAAGGCTGCTGGCCAGCAGAAACTCAAGAAGTGGGGAAGGCTTCCTGCAAACGTGCTTTGGTTTCTGAATCCCATCAGCCTGCCTGATCCTTCCCATACACTACTCTCTCTCATGGAAGCAATCAGAGCACATTGAAGGGGAAAATAACTGTGTGTCTCATGCATAACAGGCCATCAACAAATATCTGCTGAACTGAACCCAATTAATGAATAATGGAATTCATTAATTGGCCACGTCTCTACTTGGCATGGATAAAATTAGAAAGATCCGACTTCCTCACCTCGATAATAAATGGCATTTGACTATGATTGTCACTTTCAGAAAATCAGATAGGATATTTTATCCTATAACAATTGTTACAACAGTGAGCACTTACAATGTGCCTGGCTCGTTGCTAAGTGCTTTATAGTCATTAGCTCATTTAAGCATCTCAGCTATTCCAACATTCCTACATAGGAATGGCATAAGTGAAAAGGGGTTATGGAATGGCTCATCATGAAGTTCATTTGCATAGGTACTTTTACATAAGATTGAGGAAATGTCAATCATTATACACCAAAGAATGGAGGTTTGCTGATTTAAAAAAAATTATATGTGGGACAAGACTTCTCCTGTCACCCTTGTTGTTACCATAAAGTAGATTTTATTGTTTCCATTGTATAGATGGAGAAACTGAGCGTTTCGGAAATTGAAGAGCTTGCTTAAAACCACACAGCTAGTGCATGGTGGTACTGACCAGACTAAAGCCCAAGTCTGTCTTCCTCTAAGCTATAAATGTATAGTTGTTTAATCATATGTAGAGGAAGTCAAAGAAGTATATAGACCTAATCTGAAGAAATACTTCTTATTGTTAATATCGTTGTTTTTGAGATTAAGGTCAGAAAAAAATGTAAAAATTTTTAAAAAGAGGTGAAATGAAGTGACTATCACTGACCAGCTTCTAAAGAAACTTTTATAGTATAGTATTCTGGTGGCACAAAGAAAAGGAAGTCCCATTCATGAAGTATATTCTACTGCTGAGAAATCAAAATGCCAATTGCACAAAGGCTACTCCTCTATGAAGAAAAAAAAAATGCCTACAGGGAAATATTCCAGGGGAAGGACAGTCCCTGATATGAACAATACCCACTGTTAGTCTGAGGAGGGAGACAGCACAGCATGAAGGCTGGATTCAGCCAGACCTGGCTCCAAGTCCTGGCTCTGTCACTTTTTAGTTGTGAGAATTTTGATCAGGTGTTTGGCCTCTCTGAGCCTCAACTTCCTCTCCTCTACAAATGAGCAAAATATTTTCTACCTTATAGGATTATTGTAGGGGTTAATGAGATCATTCATTCATTCAGCAATGATTTGTTGAGCATCGGTAGGTGTCAGGTCCAAGACCTCTTACTGAAATAATGTATGTAAATAGCTTTCCTCTGTACCTACATTAATAGATACTCGTTAAGTAGTAGCTGGTATTGTTATGTATCCCCTTATTTAAAGAAAAGAAATACTGACAGATGCAATAAAACTGCATTGTATTTCATGGCTCATTACCGCATAGCTTTGGGTCAAATATATTACCAAAAGGCCAAGCATAATAAAATAAAATGTAGATACACATTTTTATTACTAAAGGGGATAGGATACTGTCCACAATCCGGCCAGGATGAGGGAGTAGAATGGGAAGAAGGAATCTGGCTGCTTCCTCAACACTTCCTGTTCTCCCTACAAGTAGGGGCCAGGACCACCACTAATACCAACACTCCTCTTTGGTTCTGTGGTCTGCCATCGTGATGGAGGAGCTGGCTACAGGGCAGGGTCTGTCTGTGCTGGCTGCTTTCACAGCTGTACCAGAGGCAGGAAGAAAGTGAAATTTGACAGGGGTGGATGCAAGACCTATACAACCAAAGTAAACACACCTCATCAGGCTGGTTCAGGTCCTTGAGGTGCAGATCTTGAATAAGATACTCCACGATGCGCACATGATTGCTCTGAGCAGCAAAGTGGAGGGCATTCATTCCATCCTGAAGAGAGCCAGGGGTGGGGGAGATAAACAGTGACCTCAGAACTTCCTCTCTCCTGCAATGGTGAGGTAAGAGCTTTTGTCCAGGTGTGACTCACATACCTACCTGATTCTTGGCTCTCTGATCTGCTCCAGCTTTAACCAGCATGAGCATGACCTCAAGGCTCCCAGACCAGGCTGCAAGGTGAATTACTGTCAAGCCGTGCTTCCCCAAGAAGACAGAAAAAGAGAATCTATTACTCTGATGAGCCACAGCATATACTGCCTCATCAACAAAGGCCAAATTAATACTAGATTGTTGAAAACTAAGAAATAGAGAATTTAATATGCAGCAAAAGTGATATTTCGGTTCTATGGGGAAAAAAGGGTATACTTAATAAGTGGTGCAGGCACAAGTAGTTCTCCATCTGGAAGAAAATAAAATGAAAAGCTATATCATACCACACTCACAAAATAGCACACAAACAATAAACATATTAGAATAAAATCCAGACTATAATGTACAGTCTCTTAATCCAGAGTGAGAACAGACAGATAATAAACAAAGTCAATTAAAAATGACAGATTTTTAAAAACGTATCTTTAATAAAGATAAATGGTTATTCTCTAATGCATGAAGCACACTTACCTATGGAGAAGAAAAAGACAAACTCAGAAAAATGGACAAAGAAAGGAAATGGAAATGATTATTGTTTAAGTATCTGGCAATATCTATTAGAATTGAAAATACAATCAGCAATCCCACTCCTGGGAATCTATCCCATAAAAATAAAAATGTCATTACCTAATGCTACATATATAAGGATATTAAGTGTAATACTAAAAACTGGGTGCAAGGTAAAGGCCTATCAACAAGGGAATGCTGAATAAGTTATGGAATAGTCAGACTATATAATGCAAGCACTAAAAATAATGAATTAGTGCTACAACAATTGACTTGGAAAGATTTTCATGAGCTTTACTAAATAAGGAAAATAAGATTGAGAATAAATATGATATAATCCCATTTGCTAAAAAGGAGTGATTAAGAAAACCCCGTACATGTATATGTATATATCTATATCCATCTATAGGTGGGTTGGTGGGTAGGTAGGTAGACTGATTAATATAGATATGACTATGTGAGCAGGAGAAAAGTACAGAAATAAACACATATATCTCAGATTGTTAAGTATAGTTATCAGAGGAGAGGGTACACACAGGTGAAAAAAACACAAGTTATAAAAAGGATCTCATTTATATAGATACTACTTAAAATATTTTATTTATACAAAATTATTTAGATTTGTCTGTGTGCAAACACATGTGCACAAAGTTGTCAGACTGAAAGAGACCAGGATTTACTGACCCATAGGGATGCTGTGGGCAGTTGTATGCTGACTTGTCTACCAAATAAGCAGGGAGAAAAGTGTGGAAGGAAGCATAGCCAGCAGTTAACATTGGCTATTTTAGGGAGGTGAGATTCGAGGGACATAAGCAAAAACATGTATCTGCACCCCAGGCCCTAAGTTAGAGAAGCAGCATAGGGCAGACACTATGAGCCTGATCTTCAGGATCAAGCAGAACTAATCTCAAATTCTGGTCACTTTCTATCACTTTCAAGTATGGGGATCTTGGTGAACTTAATTCTAACTGTCAGCTTCAGCTTCCTTATCTGTAAACTCAAGTGTCTGCTTTTCTGTTTCCTTTAGCCCCACGAAAAAGTAATCCATTTCCTCAGTACAAGTGCCTGCCCAAAGTAAGCTCTCACACTACATTTTATTTCCCTCTTCTAATCAGTTGTGTTTGTGATCTGGAAACTGTTTGTCAGATGTACACAGTATGAGTAAATGCTTAAGGAATGAGGGCCTGTGGCACACTTCTACTTGGGAAGTGCATAAGCCTTCTGGCATTTATTTTGGCTGCCGCCAAGTTGCATTAATGTATTCTCTTATTCTCAGTAGAATTCACGTTGGGAGAGTAAAACAGCAAGTCCCAAATTATTGAGGCGTAACTCTAAACTGGTGATTCTCAACTGGGGGTGATTTTGCCCCCAGGAAACATTTGGAAAAATGTATGGAGACATTTTTTACTGTCATGCTGTGGGTGAGGGGAGGTTAATACTGGCACCTAGTGGATAGAGGCCAGGGATGCTCCTAAACATCTTGCAATACACAGGGCAGCCACAACCACAAAGAATTATCTGGCCCCAAATGTCAGTAGCACCACTGTTGAGAAACCCTGCTCTTAATGTGCATATCCTATCCAATTTATATTTCAGCTGTCAGTCTAGAGGGTCAGTTAGTCCATTTGTAGGTTTACAATTCCAGCATGAAGAAGACTCTTCATTTCTGGACTCCTTGTCCCAAAGAGAAATGATGTACAATGACTGACTACTTGAGGTTCTCCAAAACATGTTTCCTAAACACAATTCTACCTCTTAATTTGGACTTCCCTACAAGTCAGTGCTCTATATTTAGTAATACTAAATCTGCTTTCAAATATGAAAGAGACCAGAAGTCCAGGCGTGGTGGCTCATGCCTGTAATCCCAACACTTTGGGAGGCCGAGGCGGTCAGATCACCTGCGGTCAGGAGATCGAGACCAGCCTGACCAACATGGAGAAACCCCATCTCTACTAAAAATACAAAATTAGCCAGGCGTGGTGGTGCATGCCTGTAATCCCAGCTACTCGGGAGGATTGCTTGAACCTGGGAGGTGGAGGTTGCGGTAAGCCAAGATTGCACCATCGCACTCTAGCCTGAGCAACAGGAATGAAACTCCACCTCAAAAAAAAAAAAAAAAAAAAAAAAAGCCAGAAATATTTGAGACAGGTGACAAATCACTCTTTGATAGGAGATCTATTTTTTCCCTAAGAGGTAATTCCTAATTTCAAAGCAGCCTACATTTTAAAATTCCAAGCTCCGATCACAAAATCTAAAAGCTGGGAATTCAAGCTGCAAACAACCTAAGTCTCTAAAACCACAAATTCAGAATGGAGCCATTGTTCCTCAGAGGTAATGAATCACGGCTCACAGATGTAAACTCCCTAAGAACCTCCATAAAACAAATTCTTCTGGTATGAAACTGGCATGCCTGAGACTACTTAAGACCATGTGTCACAAATCACACTCACAGGTGGCTCATGAAGCTCTGCAAAGTGTACATTGCCCAACAGTCACTGACAACCTGTCCTCATTGCCAATCTCGTCATAGGTAAGGTCAATAATTTCCTTTGGGGAACACTTCTATGTTAGGAGCTTCCCAGAGATAAGAAGCTCTGTGAGCAGACGTTTTTATGCTCTGAGCACCACTTGCACCCACCTGGGATTCTTTACTCCTGTCTGGAGTAAGACCCTCCATTTATCCAGTCTGCCTCTTCCCAGGACTTGGTGCACCCACCTGGGATTCTTTAGTCCTGTCTGGAGTAAGACCCTCCATTTATCCAGTGTGCCTATTCCCAGGACTTGGGGGTGCTGCTCACTTTGGTCCCTAGCATTCAGTGCCTTGAATGGCACTCAGTTAGTACAGTCTCTGTCCTTGCTCCCCAGAGAAACTGTAGGCCCTGCAAAGCCATGACTCTATATCATACCAGTGCTTCCCAAAAACAATCACCTGGGAATTTTTTTTTAATGCGGATTCTGATTCAGGCCTGGGGTGGGGCCCAAGCTCTTGCATTTCTAACAAGCTTGCAGGTGATGTACGTGCTTCAAGTCCTGGCACCACACTTTAAATAGCAAGGACTTCTGTCTAGTTGAATCCTCAGTAGTTGACACTGAGACACACGCACAACAGCCACTGAATAAATATTGAGGGTGAAGGGGATCAACTGTTAGTTCTTTGCAAATGGTGTTAGAACTCAGAAGAAGTCAAACTCAAGGCTCATCATTCAGATAAAGAAGCTGCCAGATTGGGTCAAACGTGACCTTGCTTGAATTATGAAAAACATTTGACTAGTTATGGAGTAATGCCACTGTAGATGATTTAATCAGTTATAAACATATTTAACTTAGTGAAACCTTCAAAGCAGGAAAAAGAGACACACCAGGAATTACTATATTTCCCACCTGATATTATTTCAATCTTCAAGCAAAGTTAAGAGAAACAGTCATGCTTCAGAGACAAAGTAATGCAAACATATGTTTAGAAAAACCTCAAGGAGAACAAGTTGGTGAAATATCTCTCCATCATTTCAGGAATAATTTGAAGGGGTGGCCTACCCCTCCACACCTGTGGGCGTTTCTCGTTAGGTGGAACGAGAGACTTGAGAAAAGAAATGATGGAACGAGAGACTTGAGAAAAGAAATAAGACACAGAGACAAAGTATAGAGAAAGAAAAAGTGGGCCCAGGGGACCAGCGCTCAGCATACCGAGGACCCATGCCAGCACTGGTCTCTGAGTTCCCTTAGTATTTATTGATAATTATCTTTACCATCTTAGAAAAAAGGAAGTGGCAGGATAATAGGATCATTGCAGGGAGAAAGTCAGCAGTAAGACATATGAATAAAGATCTCTGTGACATGAATAAGTTTAAGGAAAAGTGTTGTGCCTTGATATGCATATGCAAACATCTCCATAAAACTTTTTAGTGCATAAATTGCAGCATTGCACTAGCAAGTCCCGCCTTTCGCCCTAAGGCGGTTTTCTCCTTTCTCAGGAGACAGAACATACAATCGGGTTTTATACCGAGATGTTCCATTGCCCAGGGAGGGGCAGGAGACAGATGCTTTTCTCTATCTCAACTGCCAACAACCACCAAGAGGCCTTCTTTCCTTGTACTAGTCCTCCTCACTGTTTGGGTGAGGGAGAAAGGACAAGATGGAGAAAGGTGAACAAGAAGGCACAATCCATGTTGCTTCTGGGTTCTTCCTCACCAACTTTCCCACGCGTGGGAAAATGCAGCCCACCCCGGGAAGATGCAGATCAACCGAGCATGCGCCAGGTGACATCAATCGGAAGAGATCGAAACTTACCCAGCCATGCCTATGGAGAGGCCCCTATCACGCCCTTATCCCACCCACTGCCCTCCCCCTTCCAGTACCAATGCATAAAAGTCCGCCGCCGGCAGCAGCTGGCCTCACTTCTTCGGCCCCTCTTATTTGTGGACCGGAGAACCTCACCCAAGAGCCCCGGCGGGACTTCCCTGGCCCCATACCTGAGGACTGGAGAACCTCGCCCAAGAGTATGTGCATATTTGCAATAAAAGGCTGCCGCTTTCTTTTTTTTTTTTTTTTTTTGAGACGGAGTCTCGCTCAGTCTCCCAGGCTGCAGTGCAGTGGCCCAATCTCAGCTCACTGCAAGCTCCGCCTCCCAGGTTTACGCCATTCTCCGCGAGTAGCTGGGACTACAGGCGCCCGCCACCTCGCCAGGCTAGTTTTTTGTATTTTTTAGTGGAGACGGGTTTCACCAGTGTTAGCCCGGATGGTCTTGATCTCCTGACCTCGTGATCCACCCGTCTCGGCCTCCCAAAGTGCTGGGATTACAGGCTTGAGCCATTGCGCCCGGCCAAGGCTGCCGCTTTCTTATGTACTTTGGCTTCATGTTTAATTATTTAGCTCTCCTAAATTAAATTAAATTAAACAAAACACTCACCACAGACCCTTCACGGGTGTCAGGCTGGGGGACGATCAGGTCTTTCCCTTCCCACGAGGCCATATTTCAGACCATCACATGGGGAGAAACCTTGGACAATACCTAGTTTTCCTAGGCAGAGGTACCTGCGACCTTTGGCAGTGTACATGTCCCTGGGTACTTGAGATTAAGAGAATGCTGATGACTTTTAACCAGCAAGCTGCCTTCAGGCACTTGTCTAACAAAGCACACCCTGCATAGCCCAAAATCCTTTAAACCTTGAGTCACCATAGCACATGACTCTTGCAAGGACAAGGTTGGGGATAGGGTCACAGATTAACAGCATCTCAAATACAGAACAAAATGGAGTCTCTTATGTCTACTTCTTTCTATATAGACACAGTAACAGTCTGATCTTTCTTTCTTTTCCCCACATAATTGATTTGCACTCTGACACAAACCAGTCCTGTATTTAATATATCAGAAACATGGCAATCCTCAGATATGCTGTTTAAAAGAAAAGATGCAATCTAATCTGGCAATGGATACATAGATGTTCACTGTATGATTCCCTCTACTTTGGTATAGTAAAGATTTGGGGTTATGGTTCTGGTTAAAACGAAGTAAGCACAGTCCACTCTGTCTCTCCCACCAAAACAAATAAAATCTCTGGAAAGAATGCATGGAACGTATACCTACTATATACTCACACACATTTTAAATTAAAAATTAAAAAAAAAAAAGAATGCATGAAACAGCTGAGGACTCTGTAAACGGTATCAGGTGGATTGGGGAAAAAAAAATCAGAACTCAAAGTAAGGACAATCCTGCTGTGACTTTCCAGATTTTTCTTTTCCTCCCATACCTTCCAACTTGGACTTGAGGCAGTGCAAATCATGGAACAGTGCCCTGGGCACAGTCAGAAAGATTTCCAACAGAAGCTCTCTCATTCTGGTGTAAGGAGGAGAAGGGAGCCCCTATAGAACAGAGAAGGTAGGGGAAATTCTCTGCTTCTTTTTTCTCTACAGGCCCTGCCCCCTCCCTGCAAGCCAAGCTCCACTCCCAAAGCTACAACTTGACAGTGGTAAGGGTAGCAGCAGTGTCTGGGCAAGCACCTTAAAGTCCGACATAGGTGAATCTTTCTCTCTGACCAGAGGAACTGTGGTCATAAAGCAGGGTGGAGGGAGAATCCAAATGTTCTCTTGTTACCCTCCCCCACTTGGTCCTGGAGGCAGACCTATTTGTGGGAAGTACACAGCAGGGCTAGGAGACCACATCCTTGGCCTTCCAGTCAGAGGACCAGGAAAACAGGGCGGGGAGCTGGAAAATGTAGGGGAGTTGATCATGGAGAGGATGGAGCCTGAGAAAGGGATGGCATAAAGTTGTGTGTGTGCTACTGGGCTTACCCCTGAGCTGTTTAATAAGCCTATTTATTATCAGAGTTCATAGAGCAAAATCAATATTTAAAGTCTCTGGGGTCAGTTAGCTTCTGTCTTCCACATCCCAGATTCTACTCTGGACAATGATCTTGCTTTTACAAATGCATGCTATTGGCCATAAAGTCAATATGAGAAAATAAGCAAAAAACCCAGATCCCATAGGTAAAAGGGAAACAATTTAGTCCCCAAATACAAAGAGCACATATATGTATATTCTCTGAAGAGACGTTTCCAAAACAAACACTGCCAATTAAAATATTTTGCATGTATGTGAAGAAAAGATGTCTGGAGTGATCAGATTCTCCCTGTACATTGGTTATGCTCCAATTTGTTCTACTCAAGATGAGCTTACCTTATCAGCAACATCCACCCTGGCCTTGTGTTTAAGCAAGAAATCCACTGCAGATAAATGACTTCTCCCCACTGCAAAATGCAGGGCTGTGCGGTTCATCTGAGGAAGCATAATTTATGTTTTTAGTCACTGATCATTATTTAGTGCTTTTAGGTTTCCTGTTTCTTGAATGGCCATACTTTTCTATCAGGTGTTTCTATATTGATTGTTTGGCTCCACTCTTTGCCTTTACCTTTGAAAGTTGTGAGAATTGTGTCCAGCCGAATTCTGCCTTCATTATGAGATAACAGCAGAGAATTTGGCAATCCACTGAAGGACAGGCCTCAAGCTGAAATTCTTGTTTCAACTTATATTGTATTGTAGCATTATGTTGCGGCAACATAATGGGTTTTGTTTAGAAAGTAAAAGTTGGATTTCCCTGTTATATAATCATTAATAATGGTAAATTTTTCTGCTTAGAATATACTAATAATGCATAGCGGAAATTTTCCTAGGTATTCAATCCACTCATGTTCATTCTTCTCTAAGTTTTTGGACTGTAAATTTTACTGAAGCAAATAAATTCCTTCTGAAAGGAAGAAGGAAGGGAGGAAGGGATGAAAGAGTGAAGAAAAGAGGAAGGAAAGACAGAAAGGCAGAGGAAAAGCTATGACCATCTTGCTCCAAAGGAAAGTCCATGTGGTGCTCCTGGGATACTCAGAGACAGTCTAATACATTTAAGACAATGAAAGTTTTGCTTGGAAGTGATATGAATCATAATTCCCATATTCTAGACACTGTTTTTGCTCCCAAAGAAGATGTCTGGGCATGGCTTTACTATTCTTTGTTACACATAAATAAGAAAAAAAATGAGAACTGTTTAAATATTTGATTTTCTTGGTAGTGTCAACCCAAATAATAAGAGACTTTCAAAAGAAATTTATTTGGGAATAAAGCATTGCAACGGGAATATGCATGTCATAGTAAACTATGTGTGTATTTAGGGAAGTAAAAGAAGACAAAGGTTTTTAAAGGAAAAAAAATGAGGAGGATTACATAATTGTTTTGAAATAATTATCCTTTGCTGCAAAGTTCAACAACAAGCTGACACCAGTCTTGGATTAGACAGGCATTTTCTGGGCAGATGTCCTTGCAGAAGTATTTTCTGTGTAAGGTTGTGATGGCCTTTGTGTAAGGTTGTGGATTTTGCAGTCTTTAGTGATAGTTTTTGTTATCAAGTATACAAGCATGAGAACCTGTCTTCATGGCCTTCCCCAGCTCTATTTGTCAAGGTTTTCTTAATATTGGTGACCCCATTTTGATTCTGAAAACTTTCACAATAGCTAAATCAGTGATAAAATAAGTTCGACAAAACATGAGTTATGGCTGGGCACGGTGGCTCATGCCTGTAATCCCAGCACTTTAGGAGGCCGTGGTGGGTAGATCACCTGAGGTCAGGAGTTCGAGACCAGCCTGGCCAACATGGTGAAACCCTGTAACTACTAAAAATACAAAAATTAGCCAGGCGTGGTGGCGTGTGTCTGTAATCCCTGCTACTAAGGAGGCTGAGGCAGGAGAATTGCTTGAACCCGGGAGGTGGAGATTGCAGTGAGCTGAGATTGCGCTATTGCACTCCAGCCTGGGCAAGAGCGCAAGACTCCGTCTCAAAAAAAAACAAAACAAAAAAAACCCATGAGTTATTATGACTTTGTCTGAAATCTGGAGCTTTGTTCTACTATGTCAAATATGGGCTTATAAGCTCCACTATTAACTTTACTTGTGAATAAGGATGTAAGCCAAAATTTCACCCAAGATAATTCAATAAAATTACTTATATTTTAAAAAGCTCCATCGTCACTGGTTTTAAGGAACTCTCCAAGTAACCATGTCAACGATTTGCTGTAAACAGTAAACAGATGTTATGAGAAAGTATAATACAATTCATTAGGAATTTATAATAACTTGCCACGCTGTAAGTTAAAGTATATTCGATTGTACTATCTCTCCAAGTACTTTAATATTAAAAAAAAGTTTAAAACAAAATAGAAAGTTGAATATGGAAAAATGTTAAATGGTTTAAACAGTATACTAGAGAATCTATTTCCTGCTACTTGGAAAAGTGATTATTGCTTCACTTACTCCCACAATTAACCTTTCATGGTCAAAATAATCTTCAAAGATACCTATCCATAAATATTTTTGAAACTATGCAAATATCCCCTTCAAAGAGACTTGCTTACTTCTTTTCTTTTCCTTCCTTTCCATCCTTTTTCCTTTCTGCCTTTCCTTCCTTTCTTGATTCCTTTTTTTCTTTTTGTCTCTAAAATTGTTATGCTACAAAATTTTGCTGCTTTCCTATTCTAGGATATCTATGGAACATGAACACTATATACACTCATAACACATCACACACACACATTATACACATAGACATATCAATCCCCACACTTATCCCCACACATAAGCACAAAGGCCCCCAAACACATGCACAACATCTTCCACTGCACCTAGTACGTGATTTCAGATTCTGCAGCTTCAGTTTCTAGGACCTTACTGCCTGCGATAGATATAGGTTTTGTGAAACCTGAGTTTAGACTATTTAGGGAGTCTTCTTTAAAGCCAGAGTCAGAAAGCTTAAATAATTGCAGTTTTCAGATTTTACAAAATCATATAGTCATAGGAATATATTACTAGAGCCCTCTCAGTGCCTTACAAGGGGCCTGTACAAGCAAGGGCCCTGAAGCTTATGCTTCATTTACCATTAAATAGTAAATCATTTACCATTAAATTTACCATTAAATACAATTACCCACCACCCAGGTGGGTGCCACACGCACCTGGAACCACTCCACAAATTGTCCTAAGCAATTGACACAGCCTCCAACCTTCACTTTGATAAACCTGGCCTCAAAGGACTATCAGGAAATCCTCACAAAAGCAAGCAGTAGAGAATCCAAATTTATAGCAGCGGACTTTCCCTCTGCTAAAACCCAGGGACTTAAAGAACAAGTAAGAGCCAGGTTTTAGATAAGGCCTCATTGCCCAAGAGACAGACACACTACATTTCAAAACCAGTACAATGAAAATCCACATGCCTCTTTAGATTTTTAAATTTGTAAAAACAGAACCACACAGGACATCATTGGCAAGAAAACAACCCAGACTGTGTAGCAAAAAATGTTGTGCCTTTCCAGAATGTGTGAGGCCAAACTGATCCACAGGCGACAATCCAGGACCAGGTCCAAGCCTATAACCCCAACAGCTGGCTTTACCTATAACCCCGACAGCTGGCTTTACTGCCCACCCACAGACTTTGAATAGATATGCATGAAGATTCTGTGCACTGCCCTTCTTGGAAGAGGAATTAAAACGCACAGAGCCTCTTCCACTGTTTGACTCCACCTTTTAGCTTAAACACCCCGGGATTACCAACAAAGGAGCGCTCCCTTATCTCAGCCAGCACCATGATTTTTACTTTTATTATTATTTCAGATGTCCTGTGTAAACCCAAGCCATTACTGGAGTAGTCACTTGTCATATTTATGACTTCTACTCACATTGTTCACAGCATTAATGTTAACCTTGTTTTCAGACAGCTTCTCCATAAGATCCAAATTATTGCTTTTAGCAGCATTCTGAAAGCTTCTCTCATTTGGCAGTACTGAAAGAAAGCAAGGCAAGCATGAACTAAGGGAATTTAAGGAGGCCAAAGAGAAAGTATATTTCATAGGGCAAACCTTGTAACAACAGCCTTGAAACGAAACAACAGCCTTGAGTCTTTCACATTTCGCTATTTTTATTTAGGACACAGAAACTTTGCTTTAATATCTTATAAAACTGTAGTATCAAGATTCAATTTTATCCTCATGCTGCAAGGGTTTTCACACCCTTAAAAATGTTCCTGGCCCCAAACAAAACATTATTCATGAGGACCACCCTGAAGTCAGTAATGTGGTATCTGGCTTAGAAGGTCAGAAGGCAGTAGACTTCCCAGGGGGCATTGTTTGTAAAAAACCTTGTACAAGATTAGGCAGGGAGGAGTCCAAATGCTCCTACAGCTTACAGAGATAAAACTGTTGTCTTCAGAACTCTATACAGATGCTAGGCCTGCACGAAGAAAATTTCAAAATGCAGCCCATCATGTATACAGACACAAAGGTAAAGGGGATGAAAATGTTTTATTCTCATTGATATAAAAACACAGAGAAGTAGATTGACATCTACTATAAACATCATATTTCACATACATATACACATTCATATGGTAGGCTTTATTAACTGTCATAGAGAAGATTCCAGGGTTTATTGAGTATTTTTGTTATGTAGGGGAGTAGAGGGCTCTCAGAGGACAGCCCAACATGAAGGGATAAGACCAGAATTGAGGTTAAGTAGGAGTCAATAACAGACCATCTCCAAACAGAAAGGACCTGTAAGAGAGGTTTCTGTAGATGTGTTGCTGAATAGTGTCCTAAGCGTTTGCTTGTTTTTAAATTATACCATCATGACATTCAATGTTCCCCAAGTTTTTGCCGAAGCAAAGATCCTTAAGGATACTGCCAATTCCAATCAAGGACCAACCAAGGAGTATCTTCTTGGGAAATACTGTTATGGGCTGAATGTGTCTCTCCAAAATTCATATGTTGAACTACTAACCCCAAGTACCTCAGAATGTTGACTATGTTTGGAGATAGGGCCTTTAAAGAGGTAATGAAGGTAAAATGAGGTCATATGAATGGGCTCCAATCTGATATGATTGGTGTCCCTAAAAGAAGAGAGATTAGGACGGACACACACACACACACACACACACACACACACGGAAAACCAGGTGAAGGCAGGGAGAAGGTGACCATCTATAAGCCAAGGAGAGAGGCCTAAGAAGAATCCAACTTTTCCAACATCTTGATGTTGCACTTGTAGCCTCCAGAGCTGTGAGAAAATAAGCATCTGTGGTATGAGCCATCCAGTCTGCTGTACTTTGTCATGGCAGCCCGAGCAGACTCATACAGATTCACATGTTCATTCTTTCTGTTACCTGGA
This sequence comes from Rhinopithecus roxellana, assembly GCF_007565055.1. Lineage (NCBI taxonomy): Eukaryota > Metazoa > Chordata > Mammalia > Primates > Cercopithecidae > Rhinopithecus > Rhinopithecus roxellana. The sequence continues at coordinate 3,254,834 of NC_044551.1, forward strand.
TCCTTCTCTTCCTTCCTACCCCTACTCTTGTCACCATTCTAGGTGACTTCAGCCTCCTCACAGATGATTAATCCAACACCTTGGCCTCTTAGTTCCCTCTAATAATCTTCCGTAGATCTGACCTCAGTCATCAAATTTCAGAGACACATTCCTGAACTAATCATCACTCAAACTGCACTACCTCTGAAATCTTGACTTCCAGAATCCTATTCTTTGACCACAACTTCTCATCCATTCAGCTCAGCTGCTCTAGTTCTCCAAGTCCAGAAATTCTGCAACCTTATGAAGTCCTCCAGTCCACAGTTCTAACCCTTTTTCATATTCTTCATTTCTGTGCCCTTACTTCCCTCCTTACCATGTTTAGATTCCATGGTGCCAGTTTGTTTTCGCTGCTGTAACAAACTACCTGACACTGAGTAATTTTTTAAAAAACAGAAATTTATTTCACACATTCAGACCATAGCATATGGTCCACCTATGAAATCACTTCTATGCAAACACCTCCCTCACCATTCTTTTCCTCCATTAGACTAGTTGGTCAGAATCCTAATTCTGAGATTAAATCCAACTGCTACTTGCTTTGTTTCTGTACCTGAACAGCTAAACGGTACTGGAGAAAAACACACAACCATGCTGTGGTAAACATAGCTAGTGTTCATCAATATCTGCTTCTTCTCTTCTACCTGGTCACATGTGTAAGCCCATATCCCAGCCTGGATACAGCTAGATGAGGTGTATCCAATGGACTAAAAGCAGAAGTGATGGCACGTCACTTTGGGGCTGAGTCAGTGAAAAGCCTGTGTCACCCTCTAGGTCTCTTTTCCCTGCCTTATCAACACTGGAAGCCATGTGTTTAAATGAAGGGGTCACAAGATGGTGGTACCTCCATCAACTTGGTATTGGGAGATAATTCTCTCTGGGTCTCTCACATTTCCGCACATCTTACAAGCAAAAGCATTGACCGGCTTTGCTCTTTACTATCTTTTCAAGGATGTTTGTATAGTGAAAAGCCTTGACAAATAGAGATAATGTCTTCCTCTGGAGCAAAGGGCAGGTTTGCTTGCAGCCTTGGAAGAAAGCAATGGTAAGGCATGCTTACTGACTCTTACAAAAGATTTGGGTTCCCTAAGTGCAGGATTTTTCTGTAACACAACCCACTGTGTGTGCAGGTGTCATTTGGCATCTTTATATCTCCCTGTGGGAATTGGGGCTTGGAGAACTGAAACAAATGCTAACACTCTGGCTACTGCTACTGCTGTGAGTAATGAAATCCATCATCTCTGATCCAAAAGTGTCTTCTGCCAGCATCTCTATCACCTAGTAAGCTAACTTGTGAGATTACAAGTAGGGTAAAATCTCAACCCCTTTATGATCCTTGACACCTGGGTTCCTGAGAGACCCTCGCCAACCTATTTTGGACATGCTACACGAGCAAGAAATAGATGTTTCTTTTAAAGATGGGGTCTTGTTACGTTTTCCAGGCTGGTCTTGAACTCCTGTCCTCAAGTGATCCTCTCACCTGGGCCTCCCAAAATGCTGGGATTATAGGTGTGAGCCACCACACCCAGCCAGAAATAGATTGTTTTTATGTCCAGTCACTCAGACATAGGACTCATTTATTGCTGCAGGAAAAGCTTACTTTGTCCTGATTGATACACATGCTAACAGGTCTCTTAAATTCTTCCCCACTAATCTCAGCACGACTAGCTAGCCTCTACATTTCCCTAGTCTTCCCTTCTTCAATATGTCATATCCTTTCCTTTCTCCTCGAATATCTGAACTTACTAATCTACCTAACTTACTTCCTCTCACTACCATCACCTAATTCTCAGTCAATACCGTTGCCTCATAGTGAAAACAGAAGTAGTAGGACACGAATTCCCACATCTTCCCACCTAGGTGAGTCTACCAACCTACCTTCATTTATATATACAGGATGAGGCATCCCTGTACCTAGGAAAGGCCAACCTCTACACCTGGGCTCTGGATCCCATCCCCTTTTTATCTTTTCAAGTGTTTCATATGTCAGTCTCTTGGAAATTATGTCTTCTTTCCTCTAGATCACTTAATCTCTCTCCAGTGGATCACTTCCTTCAAAAAATACGGAGATGCCATAATACCCTAAGTGTAAAAAACCCTCCTTTGACCCTAGCTTCCTTTCCAACTGCTGCTGCATTTTTCAACTTTCCATTATCCCAAACTTAAGTATTCTATAATTGCTGTCTCCATTTCTTCATCTCAGTCTTGTCTCAACCCATGCTAATCAGACATCTTTCCCACCCCTCTACTGAAACTGCTCTTGTTGAGGTCACTCCGTCTTGCCAAAACCCAGTCATCATACCTCTGTCATGTGCACTGAGCTCTTGGCAACTGTGACACAGAGGAACACACACCCCTTGTAACATGTTCTTCTCTAGAGGTCTGGTAAGCCAACTGTTGCTTTCTAGTCTTTTCTACCGGCTCTTTTTCCTTTGCTTGATCTCCAACTATTGGAATGCCCCAGGGTTTATATAAAATAACCTGTTGATGTAGGCATGATTCCTCCATCTTACAGATGAGGAAACTGAGATCTTCAAAAGTTATACCACTTGTTCATGCTTTATAAGTGATAGAATTGTCCTAGGCAGCCTGACTCCAACCACATCACCCTGTCTCATGGCCTTCACTGCACTTACCTTAAATTATCTTATTCATTTATTTGCTTACTTATTTTATTGTCTATCACCCCTCCACCACAACAGAATGTTCCACCAGAACAAGGGTTGTCTTGTTCTCTCCATCCCTACATCTAGAACATGCCTAGAAAATAGTTAAGCCCTTGAAAATATTTCCAGAATGACTGAATGAACACTATATTGAGGAACTGGTGTACAGCTTCCAAGTCTAATTTAGGAAATAAGGTCGTCCCAGCCAGTAGGCTTGGATGGTGTGCCCCGTTAAGAGACTTGAGTACTGGGAAGGCTGAGGTGGGACTTGAGTACTGGGAAGGCCTCCTGAGCCTGAGGAGGTCTGTGATTGCACTACTCATTCCAGCCTGTGCAACAGAGCAAGAAGACCCTGCTTGCGGGGGGCCGGGGTCGGAGGCGGGTGGGGAGTGGAGGGTGCTGGGGAGAGACTTGAATCGCTTTCAGCTTTTGAACTGCTTAACAGCTGCCTTAGTTTATACTACACATTATTCCCAAGGCATAGATGATCCACTCCATGCTTTAAAAACTTAAGTGCAGAAAGATAAGTGATTTATTTAAAGTCAGACAATAAATCGGCGCATGAGTCACGATATAGGAGATAAGAAGGGTACATGAAACTCTTATTTGCAAAAGGACTTAATCATTATTTTTAAAAGCCTCCTCCTTAATTCGGAAGAATAATACTGTCCTTCCACCCACAGTACATGGTGGGGGTGGATTCCAAAGCTGAAAACCAGCCAACAGGGGGTGCAGCGGTGGAGGCTGGGACTCGGGGTCCCAGGGCGGAGTCGCCGCGCCAGTTTCACTCCCGCAGCTTCCGGAGGCGCTGCACTGGGTACCTTTTTAAGTCCCTTCGACCCAGCCCGCCCCGCAACCTGATTTTCTGAGACCTCGTCCCAGGACTCACGGAGCTCGTGTCCGGCAACTGCCGTGTCCTCCTCTCCAAGCCCCTCCCGCTTCGGGATCCGGGACAGGGCCCTCCAAGGCAGGGCGTCCGCGCCCCTCAGGTCCTCCCTGAGACCCTTGGCGGCAGCAGCCGCCGCGAGCAGCAGCCCCCCTACCGTGGCCCCGTGGCCCCGGGCGCGCCCGGCGAGGTCCATGGTCGCCTCCGCGGACCGGAGCGCAGGGCCAGACCCAGACCTAGACCCAGACAGGCCCAGGCGCGAGGTTGGACGCTGGCAGGTCAGCCCGGCCGGAGCGCAGAGTCCGCTCTCTGTTGTGGCGGTTCGCTGGGAAACAAGCCCCTGGTTCCAGCCCTGCCCTGACTTGGGCCGGCCTGGGAGAATCCGCCCTCAGGTGTGGCATGCACTGTGCTTAAGGTTTGGTTCTCCGGGAAATAAAACATCCTGCGAAATCTACAAGCCCCAGTGAACTCCCACTTCTACTCTACCACTTCTTTGTACAATTTTAAGAAATGTCAAGGTTGAATTTATAGCCAACACTATAGGAACTTCAATATTAAATGATTTCTAAATGGGCTTCCAACATTTTCTTTTGAATAAAGTAAGACTTGATTTCTCATTTGAAGATCACGCAATTATAATCTCTCCTGGCGGATTCTTTTGAAAAGTGAAATAATACAGAAGCAAGTCAAATTCTGACCCCCCAAAATAAACTTCAAATAAGAAAGGTAATCAGGTTTTCATTTATTTTTTATTCTTCTTACAAATTTACAAAAGATGTATCATTTTAATGTAAATTATGTAATATCAATGTTCATTTCAAACTTGTCAGCTTTTCCCTTCCAATTATTGTGCACCCAATTTGAGGCATTGAATTCAAAACAGTTTCCTTATCAATGAAAACAAATGACAAAATATTATTTATCAGAACACCACCCGTAACCTCAAACTTTCCTTTTTTAAAAAAGGGAAATGGGCCTCATGTTTGTAATAGGGATATGATAAAAACAACAGCAGATAAGTTGAATTGAGTATTATGCAGATATATCAGACAATGTACTAATATGGAAAGTATAATATGTAAATGGAAAAACAGGGCACAAATTATATGTGTATGTAGCATGTTTACAAGTAAAATTCTAAAAATCAGAAGAAAATACCCACACAAAAGAAGGAATAATAGTGAAAACAGCAGCAGATCAGTGGAAAGCATACAGTCAAGTACAGAAAGATCTCCCAGTCTGGGCAACAAAGTGAGAACCCCTCTCTACAAAGTTAACCAGGCATGGTGATGCGTGCCTGTAGTCCCAGCTACTTGGGAGGCTGAGGTGGGAGGATGGCCTGGGAGGCAGAGGTTGCAATGAGCCAAGATTGTGCCACTGTGTGCCAGTCTGGGTGATAGAGCCAGACCCTATCTCAAAAAATAAATAAAAGAAGAAGAAGAAGAAGAAGAAGAAGAAGAAGAAGAAGAAAAAGATCTGAATTGTGTTATCCAACTTTGAAACTGCTTTCAAATTCTAAACCAAGAAATTTACTTTTTAAAAAATCCTCTTACCAATGACTGGAGAAAATGCATCATCATTTTATGCTATCTAGCCTTATAATAGTATGTGGTACTTATCTTACTCTACCAGATGAGACAAAAACTCCAAAGCAGTGCATTATGTGAAACTCAGCCACAGCTGGACTTTACTTCCCCGAGAGCTTGGGCTAAATGAGAAGCTATGAAGTATACTGTGGGAGGTATTTTCTTTTTCACTCTGTTTCAAGTATCAGGTTACTTCTCAAGCAGAATATTAATTCTAAGTGTGCTAATACATAAAAAGCTTGCCCACATGATCTGGCACTACTCATCTCTCTGATCTTGGGCCCTACAATTCTTCTCCATTCTTCATCCAGTGTTTCCTGGTGGAGAGCCATCCAGCTTTTATTTCCTCCCTTTGCCTAGAACCTCTCTCCCCCACCTCCACTTCCGAATTTTTTAAATAGTTTTGATCCTTTGTATCAGTAAGGTTTCAGGTTAAATGTCACTTCCTCAGAGGAGCCTTCTCGGATCATCTTATTCTAAAAGTGTCCCCTACCTTCATGTTCCATTCTCTTATGCTGTTGTCACTTTCCTTTGTAGCACTTACCACTGAAATGTCTGTATTTGTTTAGTGTCTGTTTCCACAACCAGAAGGTAAACTTCATGAATACAGTGATTTTTTAAAGTTTGTTGGGCCAGGCGTGGTGGCCCATGCCTATAATCCCAGCAATTTGAGAGGCTGAAGTGGAGGACGGCTTGAGGCCAGGAGTTTGAGGCCAACCTGGGCAACTTAGTGAGACTCCAGTCTCCACAAAAAATTTAAAAATTAGCTGGTGGTGGTGGTGCACACCTGTAGTCTTAGCTACTTGGGAAGCTGAGATGGGAGTATGGCCTGAGCCAAGGAGGTCAAGGCTGCAGCAAGCTGTTATCATGTCACTGTATTCCAACATGACAGAGCAAGACTGTCTCAAAAAAAAAAAAAAAAAAAAAGTTTCCTACTGCATCTCCAATGGCTACCCAACCTGCAATAAGTATTTGTCAAATAAATATGGAATGCAATTTAGCCATGTGAGCAGTAACTTGTCTTTGAGTCCTGAAAGCTTTAGTTTTTTCCCTAAAGGAAGGTCTAGACTAAAAAAATATGTTCAATTCTGAAGTAAACCTTTAAAACCAGATCCTGTTCAAGGATTCCATATTTTTAAAAACATCTTCCTAGATTTCTCTTTGCCCTCCTCTACCAGATGATTTCTCCCTAGACTCCCACTTTGTATATTCACCTATTATAGCCCTTCCTACATTGAATAGAAACTGTCCCTGGAGTGGCTGTCCATTTTTTGAGGACAAACATGTCTTAATAATCTTTATGTCCTTTGTCCGCTAGGATTCAGCTATAATTAATAGGAAAACCCAAGTAACTATGGCTTAGTTTTTTTATTTGCTTCTTGTGCAAGTCTCAAAGTGTGCAGGCCAGTGCTGATATGTCTCTGTTTTACAACGCCCCCAGGAATCAGCCTCTGCAGCCCGCTACTCCACCATCCCCATGTGCAGCCCTTATGTTTAGGTGTAAACGGCAGCATCTGCTTCCAGGCAGCAGGATGGAACAGAGAAATAGAAGAGGCAAAGAGAATGCTACAGCTGCAAGAAGGGAAGTTTCCCAAAAGCAACCACACATAATACTTCCTTTTTTTTTTTTTTTTTTTGAGACAAGGTCTCGTCTCACTTTGTCACCCAGGTTGGAGTGCAGTGGTGCAATCTCAGCTCACTGCAACCTCCGCCTCCTGGGTTCAAGCGATTCTTTTGCCTCAGCCTCCTGAGTAGCTGGGATCACAAACGTGCCACCATGCCCGGCTACTTTATGTATTTTTAGTAGAGACAGGGTTTCACCATCTTGGCCAGGCTGGTCTGGAACTTCTGACCTCAGGTGTTCCACGTGCCTCAGCTTCCCAAAGTGCTGAGATTACAGGTGTGAGACACCGCACCCAGCCAGTACTTCCTTTTATATCCCATTAGTCAAAACTCAGTCACATGGCTACCCCTAGCTGGGAGGGTGTGAGCTGCAAGGATGGGAGATATATTGTAGTCATCAATTCTGTAACACCTATTTTTCACACTATCACGTATTTTTAATTGAGATACTAAATTGTCCGCCTGAATTGAAGTTGAGTTCTTCCAGAGAGGATTTGCATATGCTTCTGCCAGTCACTAGGGACAATACTAACCTCACTTTACATTTTCTGCTTGAGCTCTTCAGGATGATATCATTTGTGTGAATTCAGATTACAAACCTACATGTGTACTGGTTTGTGATTCAAATTCTCACTGGCAGTCCCTCCTTCCAACCAGTGCCAAGGTTGAGCAGGCAAGTTGCTTTGCTCCCTCTTTCTTCATGGAGGATTTCTCCTTTATCCTTGCTCTGAAGGTATAAACCTTGGTGTCCCATATTTATGCACTGGTAACCTATTAGACTCCCTATCTTAGGTATTATTTCTTAGTGGTTTATAAAGAATTGATGAAATATAGTAGTCTATTCTGGGTGATCACGTGCCAAGCTAAAATTCTAATAATATGGCAGAAAAGTAGAATGTTGAAGGACAACCGGGATCTCTGCCCAGAATTGCTAGCAAAACCCAAAAAACCTTGGCATATCTCACACTTGTGGATGGTTTCAGAGATCACATTTGATATTTAGCATATTCTAAGAGGAAAAAACTTTTGAGCCTTCATAAAAGAGAACTAGATTTTATCCTAGAACTGACTCAACCTTTATTTTTCCTTTTTGTCTCTAATTTAGGGAATCTCTCTCTCTCACTCTCTCCACAGACACCCAAGTACATGAGTGATATTAGGAAAGTATTGTATATAAAAATGCACAAGATGATCTAGAGCAGGGAAAGCAACTGGTGAAAGCTAAGCAATGAGTTAGACGGCCAGATATTAGACAACTGATAAGAACCTGATAAAAGACATGGAAAGAAGTGTTTTCAAAGAGGCCCAACAAGAGTAGACGGAACTCAATGATAGGTATGTGGCTGGCAGAGGTAGTGTGTGTGTGTGTGTGTGTGTGTGTGTGTGTGTATGTGTGTGTATACAGGAAAGAGTCCTCTACACTTTAGAGACAGGTTAGAAGGGTTAGTACCATTTGTCTCTGAATTATCTTTAATTTCCCTGAGCATTCTGTAGACAGCAGCAGTTACAAAGTAACACTATCACAATTGCCTCATACTGGTAAGGGGAACAGTTCAATATTATGATTTGCTTAATAAATGGAATCATGTTTCCAATAGTCACCATAATGTCATTGGAGTTTTTCTTAACAACCTAATTCAGTTATGTATTACAAAGCAAAAGCCATTAGTCCTTAATTATACAATGAAAAAACAGTTTTTTCTCCAGGGAAATAAACATCACCTCTCTGTGAAGTTTACTAAAATCCTGCCAACACAAAGTGTGTTCAAATATATCACTGCTTTTCAAAATGGAACATTACGTCAAAGAAAATTCAGTACCAGGGCCAGGCATGGTGGCTCAGAGCTTTGCGAGGCTGAGGAAGGAGGACTGCTTGAAGCCAGGAGTTCAAGACCAATCTAGGCCACAAAGCAAGATCCTATCTCAACAAAAATTACAAAAACTTATCTGGGCATCATGGCACCAGCCTGTAGTCCCAGCTACTTGGGAAGCTGAGATGAGAGGATCTCGAGCCCGAGAGTTCCAGGCTGCAGTGAGTTATGATCATGACACTGCATTCCAGCCTGGGTGAAAGTGAGACCTTGTCTCTAAAAACAACAGTTCAGCATCAGGTACACCAGGTATGATTTTTTAAATGAAATATTTCCTCAAAAAACAGTTTTATTAGCCCCAGGTTAATAGTCATATTTTAAGTCTTCTTGCAAATACTTTCAAGTCACTCCAAAAGGACACAGTATAATAATAAAACATGTATAAAGCAAGCCATTATCTAATAAAGGGAAATAAATACAATTGTCTCCTTCTGGAATGCCCACTCTTTAGGACCTAGTGTGAGTGCAGCCACTTAGCCACCATTCTGTCTTCCCAGAGAAAAACAGTAAGATAGTAGTAAACACTCTTGGACACATACTATTTATTCATTTACATGTCAACAAATGACTCTCCGTATCTACTGTGTGCCAGGCCATACACTTCATACTTGGAATTCAGAGATAAGTGAAAGCCCAGGATCTCTTGGGGCCTACAATATGGTAGGGAGAAACCAACATCGGGGGCCATGCAAAGAATGTTTCAGGATCTTTGTAGAGAAACAGGAGCACAAAATAGTGACTGATCAGTTTTTCCAGAGGGCAAGGAACCGTTTTCTGAAGGTGGCCCCTGAGCTGAGTTGAAAGACGAGTGACTATGGAGGTGGGAGATAGAAAAGGGGCATCCAGGAAGCATATTCTGGACAGAGGGAACAATGGAGCACAGATGGCAGAAAGGAGAAACAGCTTGGTCTGTTCAGGAAACCCTGAATGCCAAGCCAGTGTTTAGAGTGCATCATGGACAGTGATATATAGGAGCTAGCTTGTACTGGCTTGCAAGAGCTGTTAAAGTTTCAGGAATTTTGTGAACTGGTTGACACCACATTAACTTGAAATCTGTCATAGTGGGAGTATTTACACCACAGAAATAATCATACACTAAAAATCACTCCCTTTTCCTACTCATTCCACTGCTAATCTTGGGGACAGTTGAGAGCTTTTGAAAATTGCTTTGTTTTTTTGACATGAGTGTGCTATTATGGGAACGCTGTTTCTGGCTAATCTGTAAAAAAATGCGTGAGATGGTTTAGAGCAAGGAAAACTGACACATCAGTTGGAAAGTCAGAGTTTAGACAACTGATAAGGGTTTGACAAGAGATGGAAAGAAATGGATATTTTCAAGAGGCCCCACAAGAGTAGACAGAATTCAGTAACAGATACAGGGTTGGCAGAGGTAGCAGTGGATACAGGGGGGATGAGTTAAAAGGTAAGGAGTAGTAAATAAACACATTTGTTAATGAGGGCAGAAAAAATATCTCCTATTAATTGCTACATCTCTCTTGCCTTTAACTTACAGCCTTCTTACATAAATGCCTATAACCACTGTCTACATTTTCTTAGCACAAAGTTCCTTCTTAAATTCTGTTATATGGCTTCCATTACCCACGGTGATGCTGAAACTTCTTACTCTAGAAGGTCACTTCTTCAGTGGGGACATTGACCTTGCGGATACCACAATTCCCATGCTAACTTTAAAATAAAGCACTTCTGGTGGAGTGAATTAAATTTATAAATACTTCTTATAATGTTACTTTTCCTACTATCACATAAGATTGAGGAAAGGTGTATAGCTCTGTATTACAGGGACAATGTAAAGACTGATATTAAAAGAGACCTTTGAATTACATTGAAGAGAGGATTATACACATGCAAAGAAATTATGTCATTTGTTGTTTTATACTCTAATATGCATATATTCCAAACGCATAGCCCATCCTCCTTGAGACCTCCTAAACATGTTATGAATTTGAAGTGTCTCTCTGCATTATTCAAGTGAGGCAGGAAAAAGTTACTCTAAGTGATCTTTCTTTTTTATATTTTATTTGAATACAATTCTAATAATTCGACATTTATGCAGTAAAGGGTTAACCCAGCAGCCTCAGGTTACTCAAGCCCTGCACTTTTCAAAGAGAGGTGTCTTCAGGTACTGGCCCTTCCTTAGCTCCTGGGAAATGACCTGAGCCCTTGGAATTTCCAGTTTGATAATAGTGTTCTAGTATGCCTGAGGCCTTGGGCTGCATTTTGTTAGTTTGATGAGATAGTTTATGCTAACAGTATGACTCATGGTGAATGTCTGTTTTTGAATGGCTGAAGCCCTGGGCCATGAGGGTCATGAGACTTAATAGGTAAGGTCAGTCACATGTGTGATGCATGTCTGTGTGACTGACTTCCAGTAAAAACCTTGGACACCAAGGATTGGTTGAGCTTCCCTGGTTGGCAATATTTTACACATGCTGTCACACATTTCTGGGAGAATGAAGAATGTCCCCATGTGACTCACCGAGGAAGAGGCACCAGGAAACTTGTGACTGAACTGATAAATAGGGTACTGCAAATAACAAAGCCTAATATAACGAATTGACTTAGGGTTGGAGAGAAGACTTCAGGGAGTCGGGACACAAATATCACAGACTGGAAAACTGGTGACTTGTTTGGTGGTGTATTAGGGTTCTCTAGACGGGCAGAACTAATAGGACAGATGTATATATGAAGGGGAGTTTCTTAGGAAAATTGACTCACACAGTCACAAGGTGAAGTCCCATACAGGCTGTCTGCAAGCTGAGGAGCCAGGAAGCCAGTCTGAGTTCCAAAACTTCAAAAGCAGAGAAGCAGACAGTGCAGCCCTTCAGTCTGTGGCTGAAGGCCTGATAGTCCCTGGCAAATCACTGGTGTAAGTCCAAGAGTCCAAAAGCTGAAGAACTTGGAGTCTGATGTTCCAGGGCAGAAAACATGCAGCACAGGAGAAAGACGGAGGCCAGAAGACTTAGCCAGTGTAGTCCTTCCACGTTCCTCTGCCTGCTTTTATCCTAGGTATGCTGGCAGCTGATTAGATGAGTGCCCAACCAGACTGAGGGTGGATCTGCCTCTTGAGCCCACCAACTCAAATGTTAATCTTCTTTGGCAATACCCTCACAGACACAGCCAGGAACAATATTTTGCATCATTTAATCCAATCAAGTTGACACTCAATATTAACCATCACAAGCGGTAACAAAATATTTGGTCAAACTGTCTACAGCTGTCTTTGGAAAGAAGACCAAATGCTGATTGAGGCGGTAGCCTTAGGGGAAATGCTAGAGAAAAACTAAAAATTTGCCATGGGATGGCTCTTTCTTGCTGTGTTCAGCAAGGTCCTAGAAGAAAGAAATATATTTTTTTCTCGACTGAAACTAGCTTGCAGAGATGGAGGAAAATATCTTGTTAACGAAAGCAGTTTTTGCCATTTTTTTCTTTTTATTATAAAGGTCATATATGAATAAGAATACATAAAATATATATGTATAAAGTGTATTTTAAAAGTGAACATCCATGCAATCACCAGCCAAGACAAGAAATAGAACACTGCCAGCATCCCAAAAGTGCCAGGTGCCACTTCCCAATCACACTGCCTTACCTCTCCACAGAGGAAATCATTATTCTGGTTCTGGGGACAGCAACAGCAACTGCTTTTCTTTACAGTTTTATCTCATATATATAAATATATACCCTTAAAACAATATAGTTGTTCAGTTTTTACTGTTTTAAAGTTTATACAAATGGAATCATGTTGATGGCATCCCTCTGTGATTTGCTTCTTTTGCTCTATGCTATGCCTGTGATATTCATCTATGTTGTGATTAGCTATTTCCTTCTTTTTCACCATTGTGTAGAATTCTATTGTTTCAACACAAATGCCATGGTAGAATTTAACCATTCTACCATTGCTGAATATTTGGTTCATTTCTAACTTTTGGATATTGCGGTGCTGCTATGAACACTAAAAAATTTTTTTCTAGGCCACCTTCCTGACTGGGCAGAACTTTCTTGTACATGCTTTCTAGGATACATGTTCAGTAGTTTTCCCAAGGCATTGTATTAGTTAGGGTCCTGACAGGGAAAAAAATTACTGTAATGAAAGATAACCTGCAAAGATGTACACTTCAGAGGGCAATTGCTGGGTTTTGAGCATGTTTATCTTTAAATTTACTGAAGGACAAATTTTTCCACAGGGATTGTTTTCAACGTAAGAGCTGACATCATCACCAAAACTTAGTATCATCAGATCATTTCATTTTTGTAAATAAGGTAGAGATGTAATGATATCTCCTTGTAGTTTAATTTTTCACTTCCCAAATATTAATATGGCTGGGAATATTTTCATGTTTCTTGGTCATCTGGATTTCCTTTCATTTGAAATGCCATATAAAGTCTTTTGTCCAAATTTCTATTGACTATCTTTTTCTTACTGATTCATAGGGATCATTTATATATTCTGGACACTAGTTTTTCACCAGTTATATATATTGCAAATATGGTGGTTCTTTATATTAGGTTTATATTAGGTTCACTAAGTAGGTAAGATTATGCATGCTTATTACCAGTCCTTGTAGTTTTGCTGTATTTTCTTCAAATGCCCCATATCAAAATTATAATAAAAAGAAAATGGGTTGGATATAATAGACAAAACAGGTAGTAAAGAATGTGAAGAAAATTCTGGGCAGAGAAAATAAAAATGAAGGCATAAGAGGGAGGAAGATTGGAAAAGTAAGAAAACCATCTCTATTAGATCTATAAAAGTTTTAAATTTTATTTCAAATATTATTAAATATTACTAAATGATTAACATTCAACTAAATAAATCCTTAAATGAAAATAATTTAGCATTTAATCTAAATTGAAGATAATAAAAATAAACTTAAGGCAAGACAGAAAATAATTCAATATGGTATTATTTACCTTTCAGTATATTAAATATTTCATTGAACTTAAATTTGTACAGAATTTACATAAGTAAATCACATGCTCAAGAACCATAACACTACAATTTTGTATTTGCCACAGTGTATAATAACATCAGTCATGGGATTTGATTGGCATGCTAACAGGCATTAAGCCTAATTTAAACAATCTAGTAATTAAAAGTCCAGTTACCACTTTGCCAAAGTCTGTGAGTTCTTAATTAAGCTATTCCTAAAATATTATAATATATAAAATATATATTTAGATCATAAGCTAAAATATGAAAAGAGGAGAGAAAACAAAAATAAAAGAGAACAAAAGATTTAGCTCCTTAAAGAAGTGACAGAAAATGGTTCCAACTTCATGTCACAATTACATAGTAATAATAACTATTATTATATTATTGAGACAGGGTCTCGCTGTTCATCCAGGCTGGAGTGTAGTGGCAAGATCTTGGCTGACTGCAGCCTCGACCTCCCAGGTTCAAAAGGTTCTCCTGCCTCAGCCATCTGAGTAGCTGGGATTACAGGCATGTGCCACCAAGCCTGGCTAATTTTTTTTTTTTTTTTTTCGTTTTAGTAGAGATAGGGTCTTATCATGTTGCCCAGGCTGGTCTCAAACTCCTGACCTCAAGTGATCTGCCCACCTCAGCCTCCCAAAGTGCTGCCCTTACAGGTATGAGCCATTGTGCCTGGCCTAAATAAATATTTTTTTGAGAAGAACTCATTGATAGCACAAAAGTATTTGGAGAAACTACTTAAGCTAACTACTATTAAGCTCTCTTCTTTCACAAATATTAATAAACATGTTGATAGAAATGTAACTAAGATATGTAATGTGTTTTAATACACATTAATCTTTTGAATTACACATTTTCTCTTGAAGATTATTAAAAAATGACTGTACAATTCTTTATAGATTTGTGGAAAGTACCAACATAATTGACAAGAAATGAAATACTGCCATTTAAAAGTCCTGTATTAAAATAAAACTACTTTGAATCATCTTAGACTAAATATTTTAAAAAGTGATTCAAGTGCTTATTCATAAGATAACGGAATTCTAAATAAGAAAAGCCAGATTAAAAATTATATTTTAGGCGAAAACCATTTTAATGCAGATAATACTGTGATATTTATTTTCCTGAAGAAAACCACTTGTACTAGTTATGTTAATACTCTTCACAGAACTTAAGATAAATTTTAATTATGAATGCTCATGAAGTATTTAGATACTAGGATCAATGCCAACAAAGTAGTTAAGTGCTGAAAAATTCTTATGATAATATAGGTTTGTGTGAATCTTTGAGAGCCCTTACAAATATGTTTTTATATTCAGTATAAAAATAATAAAAAAACACCTTCTTATCTCATTCCTAATTTCCCTTTTAAAAATTATCTCATAACAGCATTAATTTCCAATTGATGTATAATGGAAGTAAAATTCTCATGATTATAAAAAAGATATACAGAATCAGTATATATATATCTTAGAAAAGTAAACATCATCTGAGGATTATTACACTTGCCTTCACTAAATAAATCTGCAAACTTAAAATCAGAAAGAACAAATTCATTGATTATAAAATAACAAGTTTCAATTTAAAATTAATGATAAAATGTTCAATGTTTACTTAAAAAATATATCAAGGGTATGTTTGGGATTGTTTGGTTTTATTTTCTTTGATGAGTACTTTGTCATCAATCCTGGCCTAGAATTAAAAGGAACACACAATTAAAATGCAGGAAGAGATTCTAGAAAATAATTCATTTCTAATATTGATTACTTAATAATTTATAAAATGATTGAATTTTCATATTGTAGCCAGCTTTATTAAAGCTCAAATTAGCCATACCTTTTTGTTTTTGTTACAGCCTTCTGTACTCCACTTGAGCTACCTTTAGAGGAAAGAAAAGTCAAGAAATTCCATAATGAATAATATGAAATAATTAAAAAGTTGTACAAAAATTTAAAAAGTTAAAACTTACTGATTAAATATAATAACTTCCTTGGTACTATATAGTTCATATGGAAACACACCAAAAACAATAATTTCTTTGTAATTTACTAATTTTATTAGCATTACACTTAATTTTATTGGTGAAATTTGGGTAGAGTCAGCACTACCAAAAAATAAGTTAAAGAGGCTTTCTGGTTATGCAGTTATAGTTAATTTACCACTGTGTCTTTGCAGATATTCTCTGAAGGAATTTCTTTTTTGATTAGATCACTCAGCTCCTTAAACTTTTGAGTTCATTCTGTGCTAAATCAAGATCAAACCAAAGTTTTCCCCAAATTCACAATCTATAGGCTTGAGTTAATTCTAACCTATGGCAAGGTAACCAACATTTCCCTAAATGGTGACATACACAAACTACCCATTTAATAGTATATGTTTCAGATTTAACAATCTCATTAATTTTAATAAAACATATTCCTAGAAAATCATGCAGTTTAAAATGACTACACACTCACCAGTACTTCTGGAGCTTTCTTTGGGTTGATTAACTGGGTTAACTTTGTCCTTTTTTAATTCTTGAATAAAATTTTTATTTAAGCAAACATCCACATGCACATTGAACAAGGTTAGATCTGAAGTCTTTTGTTCTACATTACAAACAGGACAAACTAGAGCTTGGCCTGTTATCACTTCACATAAGTAAGGCTGGCAGGATTCTTGTCTGCTTAATAATCCAACATCTTCGTTTTCCAACGAAACAGTGCAAGAAGAATTCTGATGACAGTGCTCAATATTAAAAGACTTGCCTGGGAGATCAGAACATTCCTCCTTGATATGCTTATTACTTAAAGCATCTATGCTTTCTGCTTTAGATGAGTTATCTATAGTATCTACTAAAGCTACACAATCTACTGAAGACACTTCTTTAATTTTTGGATGGGCTTCATAATCTTGCTTCTCACAAAGTGAAGAAGCAGGAACATTTTCTTTCTTGTTAACTCTGGTAGCAGAAACATGTGAACACGAGAACACTTTAGAGTTTTCACTGATTGAAGATCCATCAAGACATGCATCTACATGTTTATTAAAGGCTTCCAGACTGATGCACCCTTGTGCCCTAAAGCAAACAGGACAGGTAAATATCTGACAGGCATCTGAATTCTCTGATATTTCCAAATTCTCACTCATCTTCTTCTTTAAAACTTCGAATGGTTGTGATGTCTGGAAACTTTGTTTATTCACGGTTTCACATTTAAATGTATCTTGGTGACTCCATTTCCTTTCTGATCGTTTTTTATCAAAGAAACTCTTCTTATGAGACATTTCTAGAGGTTTTACAAACTTATCTTTGTCCGTTTTCTCTAGTATACACCCAGTGGCTGACAGGGCTTGGTTTCCAGCCTGTAAAAAGCCGATAATGCTCCTTTGTTGGTGTTTCCTGTCTTCTTCATTGGGAAAACTAGATATCCGAACACCTAAATTAAACCAATCACAATCAATTTCATATTGAACAAAGCCAATTCACTCACAATGCATAAAAACATTTTGTCTAGTGCTATGACATATGCAAAAGGTTGGCTAGAGAGAAAAAATAAGTCACATTTCAAAGCTGGTATTATAAGTACAAATTTACCTTCCTTTATAAAAGAATATCATTAAATATTAACTATTTGGAGTTAGCATAATGATGTAGGATTTTAATTCATATATGACACATACCATTACATTAATACCAGTAACTAACCAGAGTCAACTATACAGACTCTTTAGCTCTTTTTTTTCTAATAAACTTTATTTTTTAGAGAAATTTTAGGTTCACAGCAAAATTGAGCAGAAGGTACAATGAGTTCCCATAGATTCCCTTCCCCTACACAAGTATACCCCTCCACCCCAGCTATCAACATGTGGCACCAGAGTGGTACATCTGTTACAATCTGTAAACCTACATTGCCACAACATTGTCACTCAAAGTCCATAGCTTACACAGGGTTCACCCTTGGAATACATTCTGTGTGCCTGGGACAAATTTATAATGATGTGTCATTATAGAATCATACAGAATCATTTCATTGCCCTAAAATTCCTGTGTTTCGCCTATTCATCCCTCCTTCTCCTCTTAACTCCTGACAATCAATTATTTTTTATGGTACTCATATTTGCCTTTTCCAGAATCTCATATGGTTGGAATCATACAGTATTTAGCTTTTTCAGATTGGCTTCTTTTACTTAACATTATGCAGTTAAGTTTCATTCATGTCTTTTCATGAATTGATAATTCACTTCTTTTCTGTGCTGAATATTATTCCACTGTCTGTATGTACCACAATTTATTTATCCATTCACGTACTGAAGGACATCTTGCTTGCTTCAAAGTTTTGGCAATTATGAATTAAGCTTCTATAGATATCTGCTCTTTGGCTTTTTTTTTTTTTTTGAGGTGGAGTTTCACTCTTGTCGACCAGGCTGGAGTGCAATGGTGTGATCTCAGCTCACTGCAACCTCCACCTCCCAGGTTCAAGTGATTCTCCTGCCTCTGCCTCTCGAGCAGCTGGGATTACAGGTGCCCACCACCGTGTCCAGCTAACTTTTTGTAGTTTTAGTAGAGATGGGGTTTCACTATGTTGGCCAGGCTGGTCTCGAACTCCTGACCTCAGGCGATCCACCTGCCTTGGCCTCCCAAAGTGTTAGGATTACAGGTGTGAGACACCACGCCTGGCCTGGCTCTTTTAATTAACACTTTATTCAGTAGATTTCAGTGTGTGCTATATCTTTCATAAATGAAAGTATGGCTAGTGACCCACTCCTTACCAGTAAAATGTGCATTTGGAGTGCTGATCCAGATACATACTTTCAACCAGTTCACTTTGGAAACATGGCTTGTTAGTTTTTACCATGTAATGGCTGGAGATGTGATTTCACAATGTCACAATCCTTTATCTGTAATTCCAAACTCCAAAAAGTTCTGAAAATTTTAAGCAACAAGTGATACCTGATGACTAAATTAAAGTCATCAGTCTTTATAGTCTCTGAATATTTTGTTTTGCTATAGAAATATTAATATGTTTGAATAGGGGGTGTTGCCCCAGATCCACAAAGTAGTATTACAACATAATATACTCTACATGCACTGAATTTGCTTTCCAAAATCTGAAAAGTTTTGAATTTTGAAAGACACCTGGCCACAAGAATTTCATTAAGTTATGAGGAAAAGAACAACTTTAATTGGCTCTTACTGGAATTAAACTAATGATCATGGCTTCATACATCAGGGTCTAATAATTAAGATAAATGGCAGCAGCAAAGGAAGAACTTCCTGAACAGATTTAAGAAATAAAATGAAGGCGAGAATACAGGTGCTCATGGACTTACAATAGGATTGTATCCAGATAAACCCACTGTAAATTGAAAACATAATAAGTCAACTTACAATACTTTCAATTTATGACAGGTTTATTGGGATGTAACCGCATTGTAAGTCAAGAGTGTACTGAAAGCATACAGTTTTCCCACCATCGCAAAGTTGAAAAATCATTAAGTTGAACCATTGTTAAGTTGGGGGCCCCCTGTATTCCCAAAGTTAATTATTTGGGAAAACCTAGCAGATTTAAGGAAAAACAAAACAATAAAAAAGTCATACCCATAAGTCTTAATCTCAAGGGATGTGGAAAATCAGCATCAATTTCTGTTTTTAGCAATTCCTTAGCAATGGCAAATATTTCTTCTGCAGTAGAAACAACAGATGAAACTGTAGATGCACGAGTTTTTACTTCAAAATTCACATTCTTCAATTTAATGGTAACAGTTCTACCCTATAACATATACAATATGTTATTTATTTATTTATGAGACAGAGTCTCTCTCTGTTGTCCATGCTGGAGTGCGCTGGCACAGCTGTAGCTCACTGCAGCCTTCAACATCTGGGCTCAAGTGATCCTCTTGCCTCAGCCTCCTGAGTAGCTAAGATTACAAGTGCATGTCACTACACCAGCTAATCTTTTATTTTTTTGTAGAGATGGAGTCTCACTACGTTACCTAGGCTAGTCTCAAATTCCTGGCCTCAAGCGATCCTGGCCTTGAAAAGTGTTGCGATTATAGGCATGAGCTACCGCACCCACCAGAATACGTTATTCTGTCTGACTTCCTAACTTCTAGAAAAAAGTCATTTACATGTTAGAAAAATTCAGAAAGGTTTACAGACATAAGATTATGGAAGTATAACCAATTATTTATAAAACATGGTGATAAAAATACCACAAAGAATAAGAGGCCGGGTGTGGTGGCTCGCGCCTGTAATCCCAGCACTTTGGGAGGCCGAGGCGGGCGGATCATGAGGTCAGAAGTTCAAGACCAGCCTGGCCAATATGGTGAAACCCTGTCTCTACTAAAAATACAAAAATTAGCTGGGCGTGACGGCAGGCGCCTTTAATCCCAGCGACTGGTGAGGCTGAGGCAGGAGAACAGTTTGAAGCTGGGAGGCGGAGGCTGCATTGAGCCGAGATCACACCATTGCACTCCAGCCTGGGTGACAGGGCAAGACTCCACCTCAAAAAAAAAAAAATAAAAATAATAATAATAATAAAAATACCATTTTAGCCAAAAACTTTTACTCCCCTTTCCAAACACAAGCTGAAATCCCATTTTATTTTGTTTTTGAGATGGGGGTCTCGCTCTATTGCCCAGGCTGGAGTACAGTGGCGTGATCATGGCTCACTGCAGCTTTGACCTCCCAGGCTCATGCTATCCTCCTGCCTCAGCCTCCCAAGTAGCTGAGACTACACACTCATGCCACCATGCCCAGCTAATTTTTAAATTTTTTTTTGTAGAGACGTGATTTCACTGTGTTGTCCAGGCTGGTCTTGAACTCCTGGGCTCAAGCAATCTCTTGCCTCAGCTTCCTAATGTGCTGGGATTACAGGCATGAGCCACTATGCCTGACCCAAAACCCCATTTTAGCCAGTAATTATTATTCCCCTTCCCAACTGAATTTTTTTTTTTTTTTTTTTTTTTTTTTTTTTTTTTTTGAGAAGGAGTCTCGCTCTGTCACCCAGGCTGGAGTGCAGTGGCCAGATCTCAGCTCACTGCAAACTCTGCCTCCCGGGTTTACGCCATTCTCCTGCCTCAGCCTCCCAAGTAGCTGGGACTACAGGCGCCCGCCACCTCGCCCGGCTAGTTTTTTGTATTTTTTTAGTAGAGACGGGGTTTCACTGTGTTAGCCAGGATGGTGTCGATCTCCTGACCTCGTGATCCGCCCGCCTCAGCCTCCCAAAGTGCTGGGATTACAGGCTTGAGCCACCGTGCCCGGCCTCCAACTAAATTTTTTTGTTTGTTTTTTGTTTTAGACAGAGTCTCACTCTGTTGCCCAGGCTGGAGTGCAGTGGTGGGATCTCAGCTCACTGCAGCCTCTGCCTTCCAGGTTCCAGTGGTTCTCCTGCCTCAGCCTCCAGAGTAGCTGGGATTACAGGTGCCCGCCACCATTTTTAGTAGGGACGGGGTTTCACCATGTTGGCCAGGCTGATCTCAAACTCCTGACCTCAGGTGATCCACCCACCTCAGCCTCCCAAAAAGCTGGGATTACAGGAATGAGTCACTGTGCCTGGCCCCACAACTGAATTTTTATGAAAGGCCATTACATTAAGGGAAAGGTTAAATGATCACTTTTACTTTTACTGAATCTCTTTTGGAGGTTGATTCATTATCTACAAAGGAAGGAAAAAAATCTTTCTAAAAGTGTCTCACTGAAAAGGACTTATGAATAGCTCACACTTATTGTGTGCCTTCTGCATTGTCAGATGCTATGCCAAATAATTTAAATGTAAGAATTCCTTTTACAGTTAAGTGTTTTATGAGTGCAGGGTTTCAGTGGAGACAATGAAACAGTTCTAGAGATGGGTGGTGGTGATGGTTATAAAACAGTATGAACTGTACACTTAAAAATGGTTAAAATGGTAAATTTTATGTTATGTATATTTTAGTATCCCCTGGAGGAGGAAGTTAATTCTCGCTCTCTCTCATCTGAGGGTAGATTAGATTTACTGACTTACTTCCAAAGGGAAAAACACTAACTTCACAGTGGAGAAGCCTAGCAAACAGTAACCAAGTAATGAAAGTTAATATCATCCATGACATCATGTTGCTATTATATACCCCATGATAGGATATTATGAGAAGGGCACTTCCTCTCTGTGATATTCTTTCTAAAAATCCGTAACCCTGATCTACTTATGAGAAAATCGTCCGACAAAGCCCAGATTGGGCGACATTCTGTAGAATACCTGTATAGTAATACCCAAGACTGTCGAGGTCATGAAAAAGAAGGAAAAACTAAGAAACTATCACAGACCAGGAAACCAGAGAGACATGACAGCTAAATGCAATGTAGTCCCCTGGATTGAATTCTGGAAGGCAGGGAGGATATTAATGGAAAAATAAGTAAACTCCAAATAAAGTCTGGGGTTGACTTAATAATTGGCAATGAATGAAATATCAGTTTCTTACTTTTGACAAATGTACTCTGGTAATACGTTAATAATGGAGGAAACCAGGTGAGGAGTATGCTGAAATTCTATTATTTTTGTGACTTTTCTGGAAACCTAAAATGATCATAAAATTAAATGTTTATTTAAATGTTTTTCAAAAAGAAAATTATTTAAACTCAAGGTATGATAGAGAAGGACTATGAGAAAAATACTCATAAGATATCCCACTCTTGGTAGTAATTTTTTTAAAACAAATTTTTCACTGATTAGCGTAATAGTTTTACTGATGCATTATATGAACATAGTAAGTTATCACATGTACCTCATAGTTTTGATCTTTGTAAAGATCAAATAAGTGTACTTGGGATATCTATCACTTTAAATATTTGTATTTTCTTTATGCTAGAAACATGCAAATTATTCTCTTCTAGCTATTCTGATATGTAAAATAGATTAGTGTACACTATAATCACCTTACTGATCTATTGAACACTAGGTCTCATTTCTTCTATCAAACCAGATATTTGTACCTGTGTAGCAATTTTAAAATACCTTTTTATTACGCTTTGTACTGATTCTACCTCTGGTTTGAGAGTGTTGGGAATACTCTAAATATAAATTGTTGTGAGTGAAGATTATAAAATAGCAAGTTCAAAGCCTTATAGATTTTGTTGTCCTGTGTTAAGCAACCTGGATTACAAGCTTGAAACAAAATGCCTATTTGAGAAAGTCATTGTCTAAGTAAGAAAAACATTAAAGGCTGATTGGAAAGACATTTGTAATATGTGAATACAATTCTCTGGAAATTCTTTCTTCTGCCATATTCTCTAATGCCAGTGTAACTCTGGTTTTAACTTACTCAAATATACTCCTGAGGTACAGGAGTAAAGTCCTCTGAATTATACTGAACCACTCTATCCTCACAAGTTGCTTCTTCATAGAATCACCTCATCACAGACTCCAGATACAGGTCAGAATTGGATTTGTATCTGACTGTTGGTGATAGGACTGCACTATTCTGACGTTTATTAATTTGTATTCACCTTTAAGAATAATGTGTAATCTAACTCTAGCTTTAAGGTAGCATTTTATTATTAAAAAACTTAAAAACTAAGGACACCATATCAAAATAAAGCACCTTAAGTCCTTCTTTCTGTAGATCTCGAGCAAGTTCACTGCAAAGTTCTTCACATAGGCTGTATTGTTCTTCCGCTTTATTAATCTCACTGAATGTCCTAGAAAGACAAGAATAATTTTGGTGCACAAAGTAAACTATAATCCAGGATAATTTGGAAATGGTATGCATGTTTATATGGCTAGTATGAAGTTATATTTTCTGCAGTAGAAAAGTTTTCAGATGAACTAAAATTTAATTAAGTAAAAACATCTAAGATCTATATAAATAATGGAAACCCACTTAAACAGGAAAGTTTGATTAGCAAAGAAACAATTTTATGCTGTTGCTCTATTATATCACAAAAGATAATTTAAATTACCAGCAGATAATGGTAATGCCTCCAGAACTTAAAACAAATTAGGGTATATGTATATGTAGACTTTGTTACAGAAGATTATGTTAAGAAAGTCCAAATGAGAACATCATTATAATTACTGTACATGGATTTTTCTGGATGAGAAACATCATTAACTAGATTTAAGGGGTTGGCTCATGAAACCTAGGCAGAGTTGTTTAATAGACAGCTGAAAATAGAAGTCTGATAAGATTAAATGTAGGTATTTTGAATTCATCTACAAAAGAGTGTTGAAATAAGTTGACAAGTGATATTAACATAAAAGAGGATAATACAAAGAGACCAGAATGATGGGTATGGACCCTGAGCAAGTAACTCTTCAGTAAAGAGTCCCCTTTCTACTTCTAACCTTAACCTCAGCTGCTCAGTTCTCTTCCCTAGTGGCAACCAATGTGTCAGCTTCTTATTCTTATGAATTCCTTAGAAATATTCCACATATACGGGCGCCTGTAGTCCCAGCTACTCGGGAGGCTGAGGCAGGAGAAGGGCGAGAACCCGGGAGGCGGAGCTTGTAGTGAGCCAAGATTGCACCACTGCACTCCAGCCTGGGCAACAGAGAGAGACTCCATCTCAAAAAAAAAAAAAAAAGAAATATTCCAAGTATATATATATATATATATATATATATATATATATAATAAGCAAACCATTAGACATTTTCCTCTCATTTTTTATATAAACAGTAGAATTTTAGATACATTGTTTAGTACCCTGCTTTTCTCAATTTATCATGGTGAGAGTTCCCCATGAGTAAATGATTTCCTCATTTTTATATAGCAGCATAATATTCTAATTTAATGATGTAAGGTAATTTAACCCATTCTCTATTCACGGATATTACAGTTTTTTTCTATCATAAAAAATGCAATGAGTAGTAACCCTGCATATATGTAAAATGACATGTGACTACATCTCTGGAATTAATTCTTAGTAAAAGAATTATGGCATCAAAGTACATGTATCTGTGATTTTGATATATATTATCAAATTTCTTACCCCCTGTGGTAGGCTAGATAATGGTCCCTAAAGATGTCCACATCCTAATCCCTGAAATCTGTGAACCTAGTATCTTACATGACAAAAGGGACTTAGTAGATGTGATTAAATTCTGACAGAGGATTACTCTAGAATGTCCAGGTTTGCCCAATGTAATCCCAAGGGTCCTTATAAGGAAGCAGGAGGGTTACAGTCAGAGAAAGAAGTTGCTGAGGCTATGAGCCAAAGCTTCTATGGCCTCTAGAACCTTTTCATAAAGAAATGGACTCTCTCCCAGAGCTTCTAGAAGAAATGGAGCTCTACCAACACATTAACTTTAGAACCACTGACTTTCAGAATGATAGAGAATAAATCTGTGTTGTTTTAAGCCACTAAATTTGTAGAAATTTGTTTTAATAGCAATAAAAAAAACCTAATGTACTCCCTCTAAAGTTTACACATTTTCATTCTTACAGTTTTGCCAACAGAGTATGTTAGAATCTTTGCCAACCTCATTAGTGAAAGAAAGGTATCTGAGAGAACTTTCAATCTGTATTTCTTTAATTATAAATGAAAATGGTAATATTTTCACTTGTTTTAAGAGCCATTTGTATTTCCTTTTCTGTTAATTAATTAGACCTTTGTTCATTTTTTCTGTTGGCTTACTGTCCCTTTTTTTTTTTTATTGATTATGAGTTCCTTCTGTATTAGAGAAGTTAGTTTGTGATATAAATTGCAACCTCCTTTCCCCCAACTTCATACCAAATTTGATGTTATATTGCCCATTTTAAAAAGCCAAGAGGAGACAGTTTCCAGAAAAAAAAAATGGAGAACACATTCCTGTACATCAAATAGTGCTCCCAATAACAGAGAAAATGGCAGAGAAATTTATCAAATAGGGCAATACTATTTTGCTTTTGGATGCTTTTTTAAAAATCTCTCTTTGCTTGCTTTCATATGGACCAAAAACTAAAATAGCAATTTTTATCAAAGCCATTTATTATGCTGTCCTGTAAAAGTTATTCAGCTTTTCTGACCACAAATAACATATGTGAAATATGAACACAACCTCGTGCTAGGGTCAGTGTTTTGTTTTGTCTTGTTTTGATTTTGAGACAGAGTCTCACTCTGTCGCCCAGGCTGCAGTGGAGTGGTGCCATTTCAGCTTACCGCAAACTCCGCCTCCCGGGTTCAAGCAATTCTCTTGCCTCAGCCACCCAAGTAGCTGACATTAAAGGTGTAAGCCACCATGCCGGGCTGATTTTTGTATTTTTAGTAGAGAAAGGGTTTTGCCATGTTGGCCAGGCTCATCTCGAACTCCTGGCCTCAAGTGATCTGCCCACCTCAGCCTCCCAAAGTGCTGCGATTACAGGTGTGAGCCACCTTGCCGGGCCCTAGGTCAGTGTTTCTTAAACGTCTCAGTGGAACCTTGCTGCTTTGAGGAGATAATTGAAGGACGTTTCAAACAATGACTTATTTCCCCAAACAGTAAGTTTCCATCATTATTTCGTTTGGTTTTCAAACAAGATTGTAAACCACTAAGCTCTCTTTCATCAGTAATATTTTACTGTTTGATTAAGCTTCTGCTTAATCACCAATATTGAAATAATTTTAGGAAGAATTCCAATTGTTACTTCTTAAATTTCTGAATACTCAATTGCCCTTATAAACAAGCTAGAAATTAAGATATGAAATTCTAAAATGCTTGGTTTGCACTAGGTAGGATTAAAACCAACATTAAAAAATAGCTGAAGTTAATTTCTGAGATTATAGTAACTGAAAATAATAGTCTTATACCAAGGCATTTACTGCAGGGAGTGTAAACTACTAAAAATTGTTATAGTAATTTGCAAATAGATTTCTTATTTCAGTGATATTTACTAAAAATTAATTCAATATTAGTTAAAAATAACATGAATTATGCACAATTAACAATAATTAATAAATAAAACATTACCTCTCAACGCTCATACTCTTCCTCTCTCCATCCCTTGAAATGAAAAAAAGAGTATCTTTCAAAGACTGAGTTGTTTTTAGTTAACGAAGAGGATTTAACATATCAATTACCTTTTAGAGATCTCAAATTTTTTATTAAAATTTATACATCATGAAAAAGTTTTTTATCTAAAAATAAATCAGCAAAGAACATAGACAGGTAAGATGCTAATATGATTATGAATCAAGTCTATATCTATTGAAGAGAACAAACTTGAAAATAGGTAGATATTAGAAACTGCTTCTATTAAAAGCCTGACTATCAAAAACCACAACTTATAAAAACAAATAGGAAGTGATAGTGTAATATCTTCCAGTTATAAAATATAATTGAATTTTAAATAATTTAAAATCAGTTATCTAGTTTTTGGCTTAGAATATTAACTTCTTTCTCCCACAGCCTATTCATTATTCATTTATACCACTATATAGAACCTCAGTCAGAATTTGGTACACAGCTATAGGATGAAGATTGGGAATCTGAACCACCTAGTTTGGCTGTATTCTAGCTGCTCTGACAGGATTAGTTAAAACCAAAAAGTTGAAATGACATGTAGAGTACTCATTTTCCAAATATTTAGTGAACCTATTATGATTCAAGCACTGTTCTAGAACTTGAGGATACAGTAATGAAGGAAACAGACCAAGTACTTGCCCTTAGGAAATGTATATATCCCATTGGAGAGAGACAGAGAAACAAATATAGTAGTAAATATGGAACGGGTTAGAAGGGGAGAAGTACTCTGATTAAAAAGCAAAGCAGAATAAATAGAGAATGTGGACAGAGGGAAAGGCAGGCTTTGTATTTTTTATTATAAATTACCTATGAATTTCATGTAAAAGCCTTACCTGCATCTCTAAATACCACAAGTTAATATATGTTATGTTACATCAGAACTATATTGTTTTCAAGCACTATGGAAATAAAAAAAAATTTTGGATTAAAAATGAAGTTTTATTTCCTGCTATCTTCAAATATAATTATTTATGGTGCTGTGATATCTTTATCTTTCATTATGCCCACTGAAGATCAAAGTCAGCTAACTGTGGACTCAAAAGATTGAAGAGCAGGAAGAGATGAGAAAAGCAATACAACAAGCCTTGCACTCTCTGTAAAATTTAGTAGGCTTAATTGGTCCATCAATTTTACATGCATCCTCATTGATTTTTATTGCTGTCCTTCAGTTTAAATACAAGAATATAAAGGAGTCATTTTGAGGACAGGCTGACAAGGTGATAACAAAATTGTAAAAATAGTGCCCAGTGTTGACTTCCATGATTCCCAGTCTTTTAAAATTTCCTTCTTTTCACCTACTATCCCACAACAATTTACCTTCTACCTCTAGGGTTCCTCTTTTTAAGACCTACATGAAAGAGTGGCAGGGAAGAAAACCCAGGGTATTTCCTCCAGCTGTTCCCTCTTCTAGCCTTTGCATGGCAGGCTCCCTAAGTCTCTCTGCCTTTGGATGATGGTTGCTAACGCTTCACACTTATTATTCCCCAGTCATTTTCTATGCCCTCACTCTGCTTTACTTTCTTCATTTGTTTATTTGATTATTTTCTATTTCTCACACTAGTCTGTAAACTCCACGAGGGCAGGAATTTGTCCTCTTCGCTGCTGTTATCCACAATGCCTAGAATAGTACCTAACACTAAGTAAAGTACTCAGTACTGAATGAATTTACAAATCTGGAAAAGAAAAGAAATGTAGTTTAAGGCTTTCAAAGAATCATTACATCTCCTTCCTTAAAGGGTGAATTATGGAATATGGCCATCTTTCTTTTCACAACAACCTAACTACTGGCATTTCTTAGGTTCTGAACAAAGAACAAGGTAGGGATAAAAAAGAAAGTAGCTATCATTCCTTTTGTCTCTCTACCCAACTGCTGACGCCACAACCTAGGAGTGATTCTTTATTCTTCTTTTCCTTTCCTCCTACATCCAATCTGTTGACTCTAATTCAAACATTATATTTTGAATTAAACTAGCCTAAAAGAATTTTAAAACATGTTATCCAGATAGCCTCATCTCAATGGTTAAAACTGATATTGCAGCAAACGCTAAAGAAAAAGCAGAATGACAATACATACAGATACCTTGTCAGGTATGTTGAACCTAGACCCAAGGAGATATGAAGGAAATAATGCCAAGATGTTTCAGAGAAAAGGAGAGAAAGCAATGCTCTCTGTTGGTAAAGTTCTGTACATGTAATAATTCCAAGGGCCTTCAACATTTTCTCTGTAACTTTTCCTATTCCAGAAACCTAGAAAAGAATCAATATTTATTATTAATAGATTGTAAAGTTAAGCTAAAAATTGAGATTACAATCTCATTACACTTTTTTATTGCGGGGGGGATGGAGTCTCCGTCTTGTTGCCCAGGCTGGAGTGCAGTGGCGCCACGTCAGCAACCTCTGCCTCCTAGGTTGTTCAAGCGATTCTCCTGCCTTAGCCTCCTGAGTAGCTGGGATTACAGGCACATGCCACCATACCTGGCTAATTTTGTATTTTTAGTAGAGATGGGGTTTCTCCATGTTGGCCAGGCTGGTCTCGAACTCCTGACCTCAGGTGATCCGCCCACCCTGGCTTCCCAAAGTGCTCATTTTATCTTGTATAATCGATAAAAGGTATGAATAATGTGACTATCTTCACAAGTCATGCAAGAAAACTGCTTTAATTACTTTTTGACCACATTTACTAAACTAGGGCTTCATGTAATTTCAAAAGGCATTTAAAAAAGGAGTGCTGTGTTCATATAAACTTGGGGAATGGTGGGATTAACAAATTTAAGTGAAACTTTTTATTCCAAGATTTATGAATCTTTAATATATTAATATGCATAGTGATACATGAAGAGTAGTACACTCCAAAGGTATTTGACCCCAGAACCTTTTTGAAGGGAATACCTATTCATACTTGAAAAACATATTGGAAAACACTGCTTTGCAGCTACACCTTACATATACTAGTCAGTAATCACTATATATTACATACTGAGCATTGAAAAATATTTAAATTCATTCATGTACATTATGTTGAATGAGAAAAGAAAGTCCTAGAACATCATATACAGTAGTGTATGGTGCAATTATTGAAAAAAAAAGTATATATATGCAGAAAAATCTAGAAGCTCTAAAAAATAATAAAGTATACACTTTCTGGAACCCCCGAGGGATAATTTTACCATTTTTAAAATGGCAAAATATTTTGGTTTATTCTTTGTCAAAAACAATTAAAATTCTAAATCTCTTTGAAGCATCATGCCCATTAATCTAGCAGCAATCTGGACTTTAGAACTAAGATAGCACTAAGTTACAGATGAAGGGACTCTTAGAAATATTCTTTTAATTTCCCTTCTCCTTGGCAGGAATTCACTTAAAAATCTGTGATTATTACTTTCTTAAAAGTTTACAGCAAATAAGCTAAATCTCACTTTTAGGGTTTCACAGAAAGGTTTCTTCCAGTTCAAATTCAATCACCCATTATAGCTCTTGCTTGTTATCAATTGTTTTAAAACATTTTAGCAAAGAATGATTAACTATTGACCTACATAGTATCTCTTCAGAATTCAGAGTACATATGTAAAAATAAACTGTATGTAAAAATCTTACCTTTCTAATGGGTAAATCCTTGATGAAGTCCATCACAGCTTGTCTATTGGGAAGAATTTGGTATTGTCCATTTGGTTTATTCTTATCACTGCATACTTTTGCTAACATTGTATTTGGGGCAATGCCTTAAAAGAAGAATACTCTGATAACTCAAAGAAGTTGATATGTATGACTTTTAAAAACGCAATAACAAAACAGAAAAAAAATGTTAATTGCAAAAAATCTCAAATGATATATAATGCTACTTTAAAAATAACATTTGATTACCATCTATGTCCCCAGGGCTTGCTATGGTTTTAGGAAAAGAAATTGTACTAGTTATTGTGGCAGCAAAAATGAGAAATATTTAATTCTCCATGATATTTTTAAATGTAAGAGTAATTTCTGAGCTAAGTAATATTAAGTGTAATTATTAGTTTACTTACTACCTTTAGTAGGAATACAGAATTTTTTATTTTTTCCAGATGGAGGCTTGCTCTGTCGCCCAAGGCTGGAGTGCAGTGGCGTGATCTTGGCTCACTACAACCTCCACCTTCTGGGTTCAAGTGATTCTCCTGTCTCAGCCTCCCAAGTAGCTGGGATTAGAGGCATGCACCACCACGCCTGGGTAATTTTTGTATGTTCAGTAGAGACAGGGGTTTCACCATATTGGTCAGGCTGGTCTCGAACTCCTGACCTCAGGTGGTCCACCAGCTTTAGCCTCCCAAAGTGCTGGGGTT
The DNA here is from genome assembly GCF_007565055.1 of Rhinopithecus roxellana. Classification (NCBI taxonomy): domain Eukaryota; kingdom Metazoa; phylum Chordata; class Mammalia; order Primates; family Cercopithecidae; genus Rhinopithecus; species Rhinopithecus roxellana. Next base: position 3,285,707 of record NC_044551.1, read on the forward strand.
ACAGGCGTGAGCCATCATGCCCAGCCCAAATTGTTTTTATAGTGGTTCTATATCTACCTTTCAGAAAAGATCCAGAATTTAGGGTGGATGTTTACTCTTTGAAAAGGTCTTTTGCATAGATTATCCACATAAAGCAAAAAATCGAAGATTCTGGTTATAGTATATTTAAAATAATAATTAGATTGGTGTATCCTTTTTATGTTATTCACAGAACAAATTACTATTTTTCAGAAAGATGTTTTACAATTTCTAGGAATCCTGATTAAGATAATTTGAAATAGGTATATTCAAATATATTCATTAAACAGTTCATGTCAATTGTTATATAGATCTTCCTAAAATACATTATTCATTCTCATGTTTTGGTGTAGAAAGAAAAGATTTACCTAATCACAGTTTGGCTTTTACAAGATACTTCAGGGTCCTCATGATGAATAATAGTTATTATGCTAAGAGACAGTGATGGCCTCATGGGTTAACAACATATGTAAATTTGTTTTTCCTTTACCAGATGATCCTGGATTGCTATGTTGCTAGTTAGTATTTCTTTTGTCTCCTACCTTGTGGCCATCCGGGTTCTCTCCTGTAATGTAATCTTGGACAGGATTGAAGTCTCCCAAGGAAAAACTAATAAGTATTACATGCAAAACCAATAAAAATATATTTTGTGCTAGAAAAAGATAGCTATATGAAATTTATGGGTCGGGCATGGTGGCTCACACCCGTAATCCAGCACTTTGAGAGGCCAAGGTGGGCAGATCACGAGGTCAGGAGATCAAGACCATCCTGGCTAACATGGTGAAACCCCGTCTCTACTGAAAATACAAAAAATTAGCTGGGCGTGGTGGCATGCACCTATAGTCCCAGCTACTCAGGAGGCTGAGGCAGGAGAATTGCTTGAATCCAGGAGGCAGAGGCTGCAATAAGCTGAATGAGATTGCCCCACTGCACTCCAACCTGGGTGACAGAGCAAGACTCCATCTCAAAAAAAAAAAAAAAAAAAAGAAAGAAATTTATAATCTCTTTTTTCTTCAGGCTCATAGTCTGCTTAATTCCAATTTACTTACTAGGTTCACAGCTATTCTGAATAGGTAAAGTCATTAGAAGTTGAATCAAAGACTAGATAAGTAAAATGTTACTAAATACTTTATAATGAGAAACTACTAATATTACACTTGAATTAGCCAGTCTGAAAATTATAACTATAGTGGCCACCAATACCCTTTTAAATACCTGCACTGGCTGTCAATGTTGTTTTTTGCTCAATTCTGAAACGAATTTCCTTTACCACTTCCTCGGCTGATGTTCCAAAAACAATTGAGTTTTGGAGTATTTGAGGACTGTTTTGTTCTTCAAAGTTCACTTGGAAAGGATCTCCTGGGGGCTGCAAATCAGAAGGACTCTCTTCAAAAAGTAGTGGAGAGATGGATCGTTCATGCTCACTCAGTTTATTAATTTCCTTTCCTGGATTATCTAAATCATAAACAGGAACAATAACTCACATTTATTTTAAGAAGTATATACTTCATAAGTTAGGTTTCCCTACATTATTTCTGAAAACAAAAAAAAAAAAAAATCTAGTTTAGCTTAGTTTCTAGGATCCAAGATCAGAAATGCCATCATTTATCATTTAATGTTTTATAACTGTTAAAGAGAACACTGATTATGAATTTTTCCTAACAAGACTATTATCCATTTCCACAACATAAATATTGAAAGAAAATATCCTACGTAAAACTCTTTAATGTTCGTACCTAAATTAATTGAAATTCAGAATTGGGTTTCAGTTCACATTACCTTTTCCTTAAAAAAAAAAAAAAAAAAAAAAAAAAAAAAGGAAATATTTTCTTTATTCTCCTTTAGGAAGAAAAAGCATCTTCTAAAATTAGAATTTAGGAATGAGGAAAAAGGCATTTAAGCAACATATAATAATTACACCTGAAAATAAAGTTTTGTTTTTAGAAGGAAAAACACTTAACTTTTCTTCATTCATGGAAGAGACCTTTCAGATTTTAAAATAATCTGAATTTTCTTCTTTCAAATGCTGATTTTAATTTTGATTTGCTTGTTTATAAAGTATCACTTTGACTAAGGGCACATTTGTAATAAATAGAAATTACCTCTGAAAGTTATGCTTTGAATATACAAATTCTTAAGGTCTGATTGGATGATCCAAGTTTAAGAAAAAGAGACATTATTATTAATAGGCTATAAACTATTATTACAAAGTAAAGTAAAAATACCAATCTGGTTATTACTTCCTTATATTTATATTTTTCATAAATGGACTCTATAAAATATACTTAAATCTATACTGATACTAAAAATGTCTCCATGAACAAATCTATTAAAGCCTATTTTCTGGGCTTAAAGTAGAAGAAATACAATTTAAATGCATTTGTAACAACCAAGGTTACCAAAAAAGCTTTCTGATCCCATCTCGTAATTTTATTACATATAAATATTTTCCAAATTAAGGTAAATGCAGAAGCAAAAATTAAATTTCTAGTTTTAAGACACATATGAATGTATATTACTTGAAAAATGAACTTGGCTGTTTAGGAAAAAAATTTAAAAATAATATAAAATAAATATGACAGACATCTGATAAATTTAAAAATTTAAAATATGTAGTGTGAATTAAGTCATAGATGTTAATTCAGTCAGATGTTTTCCAAATCTGAATTCCCAGGGCACATACACAATAAGCCAATTTTCTTTCTCTCCTTTTTTTTTTTTTTGAGACAGGGTCTCCCTCTTGCCCAGGCTGAAGTGTAGCTGGGACTACAGGCGCAAGCCATCACACCTAGTTAATTTTATATTTTTTTGGTAAAGATAGGGTTTCACAATCTTGCCCAGGGTGGTCTCGAACTCCTGGGCTCAACTGATCCTCCCACCTCAGCCTCCTAAAGTGCTAGGATTATAAATGTGAACCACCTTGCCTCGCCAATAAGCCTTATTTTCAAACTTACATTAGCTGATATTTATGTGCTTCAGTTCTCTCCTGTCACTTTTTAATATTCTGGTTTTAAAATGTAGAGCAATTCAGAGGGGAAACAGGCCAGGCACGGTGGCTCATGTCTGTAATACCAGCACTTTGGGAGGCTGAGGTGGGTGGATCATCTGAGGTCAGGAGTTCAAGATCAGCCTGGCTAAGATGGCGAAACCCCATCTCTACTAAAAATACAAAAATGAGCCAGGCATGGTGGCGCATAGCTATTCAGGAGGCTAGGGCAGGAGAATTACTTCAACCCAGAAGGCAGAGGTTGCAGTGAGCTGAGACCGTTTCACTGTACTCCAGCCTGGGTGACAGAGTGAGACTCCACCACACACACACACACACACACACACACACACACACACACACAAAAGACTGTGAAACAGTTGAAATGGTATCTACCTGGAGACCTTTTCCTCATCTGGATGGGTAGAAGTAAAGGTAAAGAGAGCTACAGAAAAACTGCAAACCAAGTAAGTTATCTGTCACATTCATAAGTCCCTTCCGCCGAGTTTTTTATGCCATGTTTGTACCTCATGCCTCAACCACCCAGCCCTCAGGTGAGTCACTGTGAGAGCAGGAAGCAAAGAATGCTGCCTTCTAGTACATTATCAGAGCTGCTGCAAAATGCTCAGGTACCTTTTCAATCTGAACTACATTCTACTTTTCTGTGAGGCCTGGCTGTGCAACTAACAGCTGGACTAGTTTCTTATTTGCTTCGTGTCAGAAACATCTTTATAATCCCCATAACTGAGGTAATCAGAATGTAACACTAGGATTAAAACATTTCATTTGAACGACAAGTGCTAAAAAGTGTATGGCATTCCAGTTTCTTATATTATCTGGCACTCACCATCCAGATTTAGATGGGAGAGTAAACATTTAAAAAATTATTTTATTTGTATGTAGAGATGGTAGTTAGCAATATATTTCCAAAGACAAACACCTTTTAGAAAATGGGGAAACAGCAAAAAAATGTCTTGGACTTTAGAGGAAGATATATCAATTGCCTGCCACAGTTCCAATGCACTATTGACAGTTTCCCATGGCATGATGTGAGATGAGACATGCCTGAAAGTCCAGCCCACAGGTATTTATACATGAGAAGAAAATTTAAACTATTCCAATTGCTTAGGAATATGAAAATACATGAAGAGGGTGCTGTACAAGTAAATATGTTAAAAGCAATCGATATTAAAAACTCACATACTGATAGTGAGTTTGGACATTATAATAAATGAAAAGAACATTAGTAGGCCGGGCGTGGTGGCTCACGCCTGTAATCCTAGCACTTTGGGAGACTGAGGCAGGCAGATCACCTGAGGTCAGGAGTTTGAGACCAGCCTGGCCAACATGGTGAAACTCCGCCTCTACTAAAAATACAAAAAACTAGCCAGGTGTGGTGGCAGGCACCTCTAATCCCAGATACTTGAGAGGCTGAGGCAGGAGAACTGCTTGAATCCAGGAGGCAGAGGCTGCAGTGAGCTGAGACCATGCCACTGCACTCCAGCCTGGGCAACAGAGTGAGACTCTATCTCAAAAAAAAAAAAAAAAAAAAAAAATTAGTAGAAAATGAAAATACTTACTTTAATCCCAATGTAAAAATTTTAAAACATATCATGCAAGTAATGGTTATGGGAGGCCCTCAGGGGATGCTTTGACATAATTATTTAATGATAATCCCTCATTCTCTTGCGAAAGTAAGGAATTAATAAAGTAAGATTTTATACAAAGTGACGTCAGGCTTTATGTACCACATCCTCAAACAATAAAGTTACACCAAATAAGGAAAACCTTTTGCTCTATGCCTCTGTGTCCAGAAATGATGATTATTGTTTAATGTTCCTATAAAAGAAAAGAGAGACCAATCCCTTAGGGCTTTAAATAAGGTAATGAAGTTGTGATTTAGTGCCCATATTGAACTTGCTCCAAATGATGTGAGTCACAAACAATGTGAGAGAGTTACATTAATGTCACTGGGGATCTACCATTTTTGCTTCAGGGAAAGTTACAAACAGGTCTCCCCAGCACTGTCTGGCCCGTCTGAAGCAGAGTTGTGCACATGAAATGTTCCTGTGGGTTGTGAGCAAACCCTTCTGCGTCACTTTTTCATCCAGGTGAACTTTGTTCAGGGGTCCAGGACATCTCAGACATAATCATACCTTTGACAAAATGTTGAAAGCAGTATGTGTAATATCTGCATGTTTCTTGGCATTGCTTTTGGATAGGTAATAAAGGGATTTTTTTTTTAAAAACCCTGGAGTCTTGAAATTATACAGTGTAAGGCAAAGAAGGGAGTGAGAAGTCATTAATTTTGGCAGAGTTAAAAACAGTTATAATTGCTATAATAATTAGATTATTAGGAAAATTAGGAAAATGAAGAAAAATAGAATCATCCAATATTTTGATATGTTTGAGGCTAGTCTTTTCTAACAACAACAAAAGGCCACTTTTAAACAGATAACTTCCTCAGCTTCAATGCCATCCAAACTCTTCGTTAGTTAGACCTTAGGAAAATAACTGCTATAAAATTACTTTGTTCAGGGATTCTGCAGACTCTTAAGCTTAGAGATTTAACAATCACATTTCGTTTATATGTGATATTCTACATGTTTAATGCAGAAAACCCACTGGTATTTTTAAAATTTTCTGATTTTACATTTTTATAAAGGTACATCTATGCCTTCTACCTATACAGGCTAATAAATTAATTGGATCAATTCAAAGAGTTGTGGGTTTTTTTTTCACTGCTTCTTGGTTTGATAGTCTTAATAAGTTGCTTACCATTTTCTACAGAGTTTCCCATTTTGATGAAATACTTTCTTTTATCCTCAGGCCAATTTTGTCTTTCTTCTAAGTGCTTTGTTATATTCAAGTAGGCTTCATCAAGACTCATGGCCATAAAATTGGGATCATAATCAGCAAGTATTTCCTTAACCTTCAAAGGAAACAAAAAGAAGTTTAAATTTTGCTGTGATAGCAAATTTCTTCTGTCATATGTAGCTGATAAGAAACGTTAATATTCTTAGTTTGCAACTACAGTAACAATCCTGCAGTCAACAGCTCATGGATTTAAGGAATAAATAATCCACTACCAGGGAATATTTTCAAAATTTCTTTTTGTATTTAAATAGACTATGAAGGCAGAAGACTACAAAATAGCTTCATTTGATACAATCTCTATTTAGCTACCTATATCTAGTTATAATAAACAATTCAAATAAATCTCAGACAACATTATCTGGTAGGCACATACAAAAAAATGGTTAAGGTTAAATTTAGGTAGCTTGTCAGAAGCTGAAGTGGGAATGATAGGATTCTATTCCCTCCTGCCTTTTGTGATTTATTGTTTTTGGTTCATTTTAAAAAGGAATAATCTTATATAAAGGTACTATGTTGCTTTAGAAAATATTTCAATTAATTATAACAGGCACATAAAAGTCCACTTAACATTAATTAATGCATTAATCCAAAAATGAATGTTCTCTATTTCTTGTTACTTATTAAGATCTGGAATGGAAAAAAATGACAAATCTATAGTGTACTTCCATGATTACCTTAAATGATGGGGAAAAGTCTGGAGTTACATCTTAGGATAAAAGAAATACATATAAAGATTAGAATTATAGTTGCTATAATTCAGAAACGTCTTTTATATAAGATAGTGTTATTACATAAAACTATGACTTTTTTTTCTAACCACTTAAGTATTAGCTATAATTAGAGGCAATGGTTGTCAAAATAATATGCATATTTTCCAGATTGGGTGACCGAGTGAGACCGTGCCTCAAAAAAAAAATGTGTATTAGAAAACATATTTGCTGAATTATGCTATGCTTCCATTTAGCTTTTAAAACTGTCTACTGTATCACAAGAAAACTGTTTCTTGTTTTATAAAAAGAAAGCTTTTTAGCTTAATATAATTATGAACAGCTGAGTCAAAGGGAATTTTAGAAAATGGTGATATAAACTTGGCCAAGTTTTACTCAGAGAGTGCCTTAATTAGCTTTGTTCTTGTTATAATGTGCTCAAATAGAATCTTTGCAATGAAAATGAAACCCTGTGAAGTCTGTAACTGGCAGCCAACTAAGATTCTGAATGAGAAGTACTCCCTAGAGACACTGTTGAGTATTTATTAACTTCCTTTACATAGGATATTGCTATAAGAATTAAAAGAGACATGTTCCAGTAAAAATCAAGCACTTAAAGCTCCAATATCTTGGATAAAACAAAAATGGCTAGCTGGGCATGGTGGCTCATGCCTGTAATCCCAGCACTTTGGGAGGCCTGGGCAGGATAATTTTCTGAGGCCAGGAGTTTAAGCCTAGCCTGAGCAACATAGGGAAACCCTATCTCTGCAAAAAAATTTTAAAATTGGGAGGGTGTGGTGATGCACGCCTGTCATTCTAGCTACTCAGGAGGATGAGGACAGAGGATTGCTTAATTCAAGAGTTTAAGGTTACAGTGAGGTATGATCAAGTCACAGCATTGAGCCTGGGCTACGGGGTGAGACCCTGTCTCAAAAAATAGGGAAGGCTTTTTCTTAAACTTTCTAACCAAGTCATGAATATTAATGTATCCATAGGCAGTGATGAATTTGTCCTATAGTTCATTTATACATAAGAACTCATTTGTTATCTGCAAATAAACTAGCTAGATCCAGCTCAAATTTGAAGAGTTCTCTGACTTACATAAGTAACCAGACTAAAATAAAAACACTTTGGTTTTCTCTGGCATACTGCCAGAAGTATTGCTGAGTTAAAGCACGACTTTAAAGAATGCCTTCTCTTACTAAATTTTTGTAGGATTTTTAAAACTTCTTAAAAGGCTATATTTATGATTAGTATTTTATCTCTTTTTAATTAGGAATACAATGAAAGAGATAAACAGTAATCAAATGTGAGTGTGCTCCCCTCTCCTACACTGCCTTTTCAGAGGTATACACAAAGCACTTGCTGTCACAGACCGCCTTAGACAGAAAAAAAAACAAACCTGTGCTTAAACTTGGAATAGTGTCATTTCTCGGGAAAATGAGGTGGAATAAAAATAAGAGGGGTGAATTTAAAGACCCCTGGCATAACAAAAGAGTAGTAAGTATTAGGCCACAGTTTTTTAAGTGTTTCCATTCAGACAGTAGTCTTAAACACATTTTACTACAGCAGTCTAAAAGTATTTGATATAGCAGTCTAAAATTTTATTCCAGCACTGCATGATAAACCACTTGTCATAAAAAAAAGAAAAAATGAAAGTTTTCACATATGACAGTTTGGCAATTTTAGTAAATAATCAAATCTACTTCAAAGATCCTTTTCAAAGCAATGGATTACTCCCTTTTCAATTATCAGTCTTAGACAGTAAATGATTATGGGGCAAGAAAAGTAGGCTAATCAAAATACATGAATTTTGTCACTGTTTAACAACATTAACAAATAATTATTCAGATAATAGGTTGACATTAATGATGAGTAGATTCTGTAAGTTATTAATAAAATGTGGTTCTAGAAAAAATGTATATTGTACATTAAGAAAAAAGAGCTAAATTTAATTTTATATTATCATTAAGGCAGTTCAAAGTTGAAGGAAATGGGAAGAGTTTTCTAAGCAAATGAAAACTGCATGGAAAGGCAAAGAATTGGGAAAAAGAATGATGTATTCTGGATACTATATGCAGCTCAGTATTCAATATACAAGCTGAAGAAGTGATAGGAGGCTCGACTGAAAGCGTAAGCTAAGACCAAATCCTATGTGCTAAGGCACTCGGACGTGACTCTGCAGGTGACAGGAAATCAGTGAAAGCCTAAAGTAGGGGTGAGACATTAACTTACCTCTTTACTCACAGCTCGGTATTTGTCAAAGTTTGGGGGCACTATTATAAGTTGTGGGCAGAGTCTCTTAGCAATAAATCCTGGCATGGCTGCACGAACACCAAACCTCCTTGCATGGTAATTTGAAGTAGACTGAAAGATATTTGACCACATGGAAAAAAATATACAAATCTAAATGGACATATTGATCAATGCATTCATAGGAAATACATTAATATGTGTCTTTTCAATTCAAGGACATTTCATTTATAGCCTCTGTTTTAATCCAAGTTTTGACTTATTCTGTCATGGTATCAAAATACCCCATTACTATCCCTATATTTATAATGCGATACCAGATACAAACAAGACTGTGCTAATAAAAAGATTTTCTTAAATTTCTACTAACTAAACGTCATTGGTTTTAAGGCATACTTGTTATAGAATGAATATCAAAGTTTGGATGATGGTGAGTTATGTTACACGAAAGTAATAGTATAGTAAGTTGTACAGAATAGTCATAAAATAATAGTATACAAATAGTAAAGATGTTACATTATAGAAAGTAATAGTATAGTATAATAGTAAACTTTTGGAATTTGCTCTATTTGGGATTTTGGAAACTTCATCTAGAACAAAAATAAAAGGTCTACTATGTGATCAGCCAAATTAAGTCTCCAAAATGAAGTGATTAAAGCTTAAAATAAGTTGAGAAATTAAGGTTTTTTTCTTAAGGCTTAATTATCTTTTTTACTGAAAACATTTTGACTAGGAGATGGAACTATAAAAGTATGAGGGTAAAAAGGAGAATATTGCTTATTAAATCCTATTGATGATGATATCTGATGAAAGTCCATGTGAACCTGGTAGACCTTAGGACTATTTATAAAACAAATTCTATCACAAATTAAATCCTTATTTGGAATCTCAAGTGAAATTTCAAAGAAATGCAAAACAGAATCAAATGAAGGAATTATTTCACGATAATATGAATTTTCCTCTAATGATGTTCAAATGGCACTTAAAACATCTTGATAGTACTCAGAACTATACTAATCCTTAGTGTTCTGGAACAGAAAATGTGGATAGCACTAGAAACAAAACCAATGCTTCAGTAAGTAAGTTTAATAGAATTGACATAAAAGCTAGATGTATAGTAGAGGAGAAACAAACTTTTAAATAAGAATTTCTCTAACTTTTAAATTTGTGGTATATTGTAGATCACAGCCACAACACTTTACAGTTACTCTTATCAAAAGTGGGTTCTAGTTCCTCATGCCATGTGACTTGCCTTGTGACTTGGTTAGATGAAAATAATGTGAGGGAAGTGACACTGAGTTCCGAAACCTAAGTTTTTGCTTTTAGTAATCCAGCAACCATTGTAAATATTTTGGGGTAGATTACTCAATGTTGAAGCAACAATGGAGAGGAGAGAGTTCTGAAGCTGGAATCCATTCTGATCTCCTCAGTCCAAGTGCCAGACCCGTGAATGAAGCCATCTTGGATTTTTTAACCTCAGTTAAATTGCCCTAGCCAAATCCAGGTAGAGCAGGGCTGAGCCATCGCCACTGCACTCTGCTCAAATTACAGAATCATGCTGCACTCCGCTCAAATTACAGAATCATGAGCTAATAAATTTTGGCTATCCACTAAATACTGCGGGAGGCTGTTATGCAGCAATAGATAACTGCTATAGGATCTCAGTTGCAACTCTCAGTGACAAGTTAGAACATTTCAAAAATCCATCAAATTCACCAAAAAAGAATTCTATCAGTAGGAATAATGAAACGACTCCCATTAATTTGTAGATATACTTTTATATGTTTAATAGGACAAAAAGTTATGCTTATTAGAAGGGAAACCTATTTCTTCAACATACAAAGGGGGTAATCTTTGTTTAAATATAATAAATAGTAATTTTGAATTTAGAAACAATAACTGATTTTTAGGAGGACAGAAATTGTAGGAAAGAAAATATTTTGTAGATTTCAAAAGCAGTTGGTTTAGCTTTAACATGGCTATAGCAAGTTTGTATGTATACACATACATAAACATACATAAATTTATGGTGTTATATCTTAATAAAATTAAATATATATTTTTGAAATACTTATTGATGATTTGTAGGAAAGGGGAGTTCCCTTTCAAATAACAGTGGTTTGGAAACAGAGTTATCAGTTGCCTGCATACTCACAGAGCCAGAGATAAAAAACCAACAGATTATAGTTTTATAATAAAATAATCACTCAGTAAGAATTAGTTTTGTAGCTACCTAAGGCATGGCCTTCCCATGCCTTAGGAACAGGGAAGAACTCTTCTTGTTTATCTAGTACTTTTTAAGTACCAAAGCCCAGCTATTTCAGTTGCTACTTTTAATTCCCAACACACTTTCAGCCACACATAGCTATCCTGGTCATTTTCACCTTCTAAAGTTAGAGTGTAAAAAGGAACAGCAACACAGTAATCAGAAAAGCAAAGTTCTAAGTCATGGGAGAAACAATTTAACTGCATTCTAAATGTACTCTATTAATGAAATATGTTATTTCAGAACTAGGGTTGGCAAACCTTTTCTTTTCTGTGAAAGTCCAGATAGTAATCATTTTAGGCTTTGCAGATCATTGAATTATTGAACTCTGCTCTTCTAGTGCAACAATAGTAATAAATAAATGGGTGTGACTTTGTTCCAATAAAAAGCTGGATTTGGCCTGCAGACCAGTTTGAAAATCTCTATTAATACTTTAGAAGAACACTTCCTTTTCTTTCTTATTCAACTCTCTTTAACTAGAATGGTTACTTACGGAAAAATTTAATTTGCCATGGAAGTTACTAGGTTTGTAACTTTGGGCAGTTATTAAGCATCTCTCTGAGTTTTCTTTTTTGCCAAATGGAAATAAAAACTAGTACCTTAAAGCAGCAGTTCCTAACCTTTTTGGCACCAGAGACTGGTTTTGTGGAAGACAATTTTTCCACGGACTGGTGGGGCGATGGTTTCGAGATGATTGAAGCATGTTACATTTATTGTGCACTTTATTCCTATTATAATTACATTGTAATACATAATGAAATAATTATACAACTCACCATGATATAGAATCAATTGCAGCCCTTAGCTTGTTTTCCTGCAATTAGACAATCCCATCTGGGGGTGATGGAAGACAGTGACAGATCATCAGGCATTTGATTCTCATAATGAGTATGTAACTTGGATCCCTCGCATGCGCAGTTCACAATAGGGTTTGTGCTCCTATGAGAATCCAGTGCCACAACTGATCTGACCGAGTTCGGGTATACTGCAAGTGATGGGAAGTGGTTGTAAATACAGATGAAGCTTTATTTGCTTGTCTGACACTCACCTCCTGTTGTGAGGCCCAGTTTCTAACAGGCCATGGACCAATACCAATCTGTGAACCAGGGGCTGGAGTCCCCTGCCTTAAAGTATGTTGAAAGGATTCAGTAATTGAGTCATATATAAGGTACCCAGAAAAATACTCAGCAAACTGGTAGACCTCAATAAAGAATTCACCCTTCATGAAATAGTAAAGCTTACTTGAATATGTTATAAAATTTCCTTTTTGTCTTTGATCTTTACTTACCAGCATACTCATTGATCCTACAGCGATGGGTTTATCCTTCAATTCTGGATTGTCCCTCATTTCTACAGCTGCATAGAAAGCATCCATGTCAATGTGCACTATGGTATTGCTCAAATTTCGGCTCTGTTCTAATTCCATTGCAAATCTGTCAACCTTAATTTTTTAAAAAAGTTAACATACTTTTAGACAACATAATATTGAAACACCATTAACCACAACATTAATCTTAATTTATTAAGTGTCTATCAGTCTCTGTCCACACACCCATTCATCCATCCATCCATTCATCCATCCACCCATCCATTTACTTTTATGGGCGTGTATTTTGTTGTTCATGAGTGTTTATGGGTTTATATTTTATTACCATTTATAAGTGTTTATCGGTATATATTTTATTGTTTTTTAAATTAAAATTGGTAATTGCTTTTATTTTCATAGAGACAGCCTATCCTCAAATATCATTCCCTACCAACTCTTTCATCTCTCCATACTCTCAGGCACATAACAGGAACTTAATATTTAATGAACGAATGAGCATAATCCAACTGCTTTTATCAAATGATTCTACTGCTTTATAAATTTGGAGTTCAACTCACTATAACTAAAAGCTTCAATGTAGGTAAAATAAACAACTGCCATTTGATTCATAATAATAATGTCTTTAAAAATCAGCAAAGGAAATATACAACAAAAGATTATACCTCTTTGGCATATGATGTTTATGCTGAACAGTAAGGTACAACTGAAGATACTGAAGCATAATGTAAATGTTCCCTCTGTAGAATTGCTTTTATATTGTTAAAATTTGATGTTAATCTATACAAGTAAAATTTAAAACCCAAGCTGTAGTTTATTCTTCATGAACTTTTATATGTCAAATAAAATAGTGAAGATTCTTAATCTTTAAAGAATTTTAGTTTCTTCAGAGAAAAAGAGTCAGATTTACAAGAAAGAAATGAAAGGGGATAGACTAAACAAAGGAAGCAAGTAAGAAAAGTGATTATGTAGCAGACATACTCATTTCTAACTTCTATTTTTGTGGCCGGCCTCCACTATCAAGGCAAGAAAGGCTAAATACTCACCCAGCTTACCCTGCAGCTGGGGGTGGCTGTGTAATAGTTGTGATCTATGCAACACAGGGAAGTTACCAAGACCATTAAAGTAAAATCATAAGAGAATAAAGCTATTAAATAAGCTGGAAAACATACAGAACATAGAACAGTACCTGGTACATGGCACAAGTTCAATAAATGCATCTATCACTAAAAGGATCAATGGATAGCTGCATAATAAAACATCAAAAACTGAGAGAAAAACAGCCAGCAAGGAGCAACTGGGGTGATCTATGGAATGGAAATAACTTCTGTCATGTGGAGTTCCCTCTAGCAAGTTTTCTCAAAGGTGGAGAGCTATAGGTGTCTATGTTTTTTCCCTCATGTTGGACTCCCGCTTTGCCTCCATTCTACAGAACTTTTTTTATGTCCTTCCTTCTTAGTGTTATAGTGACACCAGCTGCACACTAGTCGCAGGTTAAACCTATAACTCCTCTTTTAGAAGCAATCACCCTGACTCATGTTTGTCTCCAGGAGGTACAGTGAAATCTGTAGAAGGCTTCCCCTTGTTTAGGCTACAGCTCACTGAATGACCTGGGTTGCTCTATGCCTTCCTCAGGCTATTCCTCTGTCTACAGTGCCTTTCCGAGCTCTGTCACAAGCCTTTAAGGATCAGCTGAAATATATCTTGGTATCTTAATAGAATGTCTGTCCTCTGTGCCACAGAATTTAATATTCCTGTTTCCCTGCTCTTGCATGGCACTTATTGTGTTAGATACTAAATTGTCAGTTCCTTCAGAAGAAAGACCTCATCTGACTTCAAATTATTTTCTCACAAGAGAGATGGGGAGGGGAGACGAGAAGGAGAAAAATTATGAATTTACAGCAGTATATTAAAGTTGGTTTAAAAAGTGAAAGCAGTACTAGTAAAAAATCTTGAAGAAGACTAACTTCCTACAGTAAAATCCCATACGTAATAAATGGAACCTTTCAACATTACTATAATTTAACATGCTAATTAAAACCTACTTCTTTTAGTACCTCAATTCTGAACCTGAGAATAGCATCATGACCACATGTAAACAAATTATGGAGATTAATAAAAACAAACGTAAACTAAAAACTACTCTATTTTAATCCAGAAAATATACCTAAGATATAACAGTCAAATGAGAATAAGAAAGTGGCATCTGAAATACCGTGACATGGAATCATCTAGAAAAGAAAAAGATGATGAATAGAAAGCAAGTCAAATGGGAAAAAATTCTCCTCAGACTCACGTATTAATGCTATAAAAATGTCTTCAGCAAGCTATTCTCTTTTTTTTGTGCTTAAAGCAACAGTAGTTGGCAAAAGGAAACCTCCCCACTGCATGACTCATACATTCTACTTTCCTTTTACTATCTCTCATTAGTTACCTTTGTCTGAACTCTTCTCTTTCTACATCAACCAGATGCATGCCACTACTGCTTTTAAAAGTTTCTTCAACTGAAATCCCCATTCATATTGTCCTTTCTTCCATTTTCCAATGACTTTCAAGTTCTGATCTGAGTCTCCAACATGCACATTGTTCCTTTTGCTACCGCTCAAAACTGGTGTGTGTCACACTGGTTAAGAGTAACAGCTTTTGGGATTCCCCGGCAAGATGGTTGAATAGGAACAGTTCCTGTCTGCAGCTCCCAGTGAGACTAAGGCAGAAGGTGGGTGATTTCTGCATTTCCAACTGAGGTATTCAGCTCATCTCATTGGGACTGATTAGAAAGTGGATGCAGGCCAAGAAGGGCTAGGAGAAGCAAGGTGGGATGTTGACCCACCCAGGAAGCATGAGGGGTCTGGGAACTCCCTCCCCTAGCCAAGGGAAACCATGAGGGACTGTGCCGTTAGTGAGGGATGGTGCTATCCGGCCTAGATATTATGCTTTTCCCACTGTCTTCACAACCTGGAGACCAGGAGATTCCACTGGGTGCCTACACAACCAGGGCCCTGGGTTTCAAGCACAAAACTGGGTGGCCACTTGGGCAGACACTGAGCTAGCGGCAGGAGGTTTTTTTCATACCCCAGTGGTGCTGGAACACCAGAGAGAGAGAACTGTTCATTTCCCAGGAAACGGTGCTGAAGCCAGGGAGCCGAGTGGTCTAGCTCAGTGGATCCCATGTCCACAGAGCCCAGCAAGCTAAGAGCCACTGGCTTGAAATTCTCGCTGCTGGCACAGCAGACTGAAGTCAACCTGGGATGCTCCAGCTTGGTGAAGAGAGGAGCATCTGCCATTACTGAGGCTTGTGTAGGAGGTTTTCCCCTCACAGTGTAAACAAAACCAGCGGGAAGTTCGAACTGGGTGGAACCCACCACAGCTTGGTAAGGCCACTGTAGCCTGACTGCCTTTCTAGATTCCTCCTCTCTCGGCAGGGCATCTCTGAAAGAAAGGCAGCAACCCCAGTCAGGGGCTTATTGATAAAACTCCCATCTCCCTGGGACAGAGCACCTGGGGAAAGGGGTAGCTGTGGCGCAGTTTCAGCAGACTTAAACGTTCCTGCCTGCTGGTTCTGAAGAGAGCAGCAGATTGCCCAGCACAGCACTCAAGCTCTGCTAAGGAACAGACTGCCTCCTCAAGTGGGTCCCTGATTCCAATGCCTCCTGATGGTAGGGGTCGACAGACACCTCATACAGGGGAGCTCCAGCTGGCATCTGGTGGTACCCCTCTGGGACGAAGCTTCCAGAGGAAGGAACAGGTAGCAATCTCTGCTGTTCTGCAGCCTCTGCTGGTGATACCCAGGCAAACAGGGTCTGGAGTAGACCTCCAGCAAACTCCAGCAGAACTTCAGAAGGGGGTCCTGCTAGAAGGAAAACTAAAAAACAGAAAGCAACAGCATCAACATCAACAAAGAGGATGACCACGCAAAAGCCCCATCCAAAGGTTATCAACATCGAAGACTAAAGGTGGATAAATCCACAAAGACGAGGAAAAAACAGTGCAAAAAGGCTGAAAATTCCAAAAAACAGAACACATCTTTTCCTCCAAAGGATCACAACTCCATGCCAGCAAGGGAATAAAACTGGATGGAGAATGAGTTTGACAAATTGACAGAAGTAGGCTTCAGAAGGTGGGTAATAACAAAGTCCTCTGAGCTAAAGGAGCATGTTCTAACCCAACGCAAGGAAGCTAAGAACCTTGATAAAAGGTTACAGGAACTGCTAACTAGAATAACCAGTTTTGAGAAGAACATAAATGACCTGATAGAGCTGAAAAACACAGCACAAAAACTTCGAGAAGCATATACAAGTATCAATAGCTGAACTGATAGAGCGAAAGAAAGGGTATCAGAGATTGAAGATCAATTTAATGAAATACAGTGTGAAGACAAGATTAGAGAAAAAGCATAAAAGGAACGAACAAAGTCTCCAAGAAATATGGGACTATGTGAAAAGACCAAACCTACATTTCATTGGTGTACCTGAAAGTGATGGGGAGAATGGAACGAAGTTGGAAAACGCTCTTCAGGATATTATCCAGGAGAACTTCCCCAACCTAGCAAGACAGGCCAACATTCAAATTCAGGAAATACAAAGAAAACCGCAAAGATACTCCTTGAGAAGAGCAACCCCAAGACACATAATAATCAGATTCACCAAGGTTGAAATGAAGGAAAAAATGTTAAGGGTAGGCCAGAGACAAAGGTCGGGTTACAAAGAGAAGCCCATCAGAATAACAGCAGATCTCTCTGCAGAAACCTACAAGCCACAAGAGAGTGGGGGCCAACATTCAACATTCTTAAAGAATTTTCAACCCAGAATTTCATATCCAGCCAAACTAAGCTTCATAAGTGAAGAAGAAATACAATTCTTTACAGACAAGCAAGTGCTGAGGAATTTTGTCACAACCAGGCCTGCCTTACAAGAGCTCCTGAAGGAAGCACTAAATATGGAAAGGAAAAACTGGTACCAGTCACTGCAAAAGCATACCAAAATGTAAAGACCACTGACACCTGAAGAACCTGTATCAACGAATGGGCAAAATAACCAGCTAGCATCATAATGACAGGATCAAAATAAATGCCCCAATTAAAAGACACAGACTGGCAAATTGGATAAAGAGTCAAGACCCATCAGTGTGCTCTATTCAGGAGACCCATCCCACGTGCAAAGACACACATAGGCTCAAAATAAAGAGATGGAGGAAGATTTACCAAGGAAGAAGAAGAAGAGGAGGAAGAGGAAGAGGAAGAGGAAGAGGAAGAGGAAGAAGAAGAAGAAGAAGAAGAAGAAGAAGAAGAAGAAGAAGAAGAAGAAGAAAAAGCAGGCATTGCAATCCCAGTCTCTGATTCTCTGATAAAACAGATTTTAAACCAACAAAGATGAAAAGAGACAAAGAAGGGCATTACATAATGGTAAAGGGATCGATGCAATCTCAAGAAGAGCTAACTATCCTAAACATATACGCACCCAATACAATACCACCCAGATTCATAAAGCAAGTTCTCAGAGACCTACAAAGAGACTTAGACTCCCACACAATAACAGTGGGAGACTTTAACACTCCACTGACAATATTAGACAGACCATTGAGACAGAAAATTAACAAGGATATTCAGGACTTGAACTAAGCTCTGGACCAAGCAGACCTAATAGACATCTATAGAACTCTCCACCCAAATCAACATAATATACATTCTTCTCAGCACCACATCACAATTATTCTAAAATTGACCACATAATTGGAAGTAAAACACTCCTCAGCAAATGCAAAAGAACGGAAATCATAACAGTCTCTCAGACCACAATGCAATCAAATTAGAACTCAGGATTAAGCAACTCTCTCAGAATTGCACAACTACATGGAAACTGAACAACCTGCTCCTGAATGACTCCTGGATAAACACGAAATTAAGGCAGAAATAAGTAAGTTCTTTGAAATCAAAGAGAACAAAGACACAACATACCAGAATCTCCGGGACACAGCTAAAGCAGTGTTTAGAGGTAAATTTATAGCACTAAATGGCCATAGGAGAACACAGGAATGACCTAAAATTGACACCCTAACATCACAATTAAAATAACTAGAAAAGCAAGAGCAAACAAATTCAAAAGCTAGCAGAAGACAAGAAATAACTGAGATCACAGCAGAACTGAAGGAGATAGAGACACGAAAATCTCTTAAAATAATCAATGAGTTCAGGAGCTAGTTTTTTGAAAAGATAAACAAAATAGGCAGACTGCTAGCCAGACTACAAACCAAAAAAAGTCCAGGACCAGACAGATTCACAGCCGGGCATGGTGGCTCACGTGTGAAATCCCAGCACTTTGGGAGGCTGAAGTGGGCATATCACCTGCAGTCGGGAGTTCAAGACCAGCCTGATCAACATGGAGAAACCCCATCCATACTAAAAATACAAAAATTCACAGCTGAATTCTACTAGAGGTACAAAGAGGAGCTGGCACCACTCCTTCTAAAACTATTCCAAACAACAGAAAAAGACAGACTCCTCCCTAACTCATTTATGAGGCCAGCATCATCCTGATACCAAAAAAACCCAAGAGACACACAACAACAAAAAAATTTCAAGCCAATATCCCTGATGAACAAACATCAATGTGAAAATCCTCAATAAAATACTGGCAAACCGAATCCAGCAGTACATTAAAAAGCTTAACCACCACGATCAAGTCAGCTTCATCCCTGGGATGCAAGGGTGGTTCAACATACGCAATTCAATAAACAAAATCCATCACATAAACAGAACCAAAGACAAAAACCACATGATTATCTCAATAGATGCAGAAAAGGCCTTGGAAAAAATTCAACACTCCTTCATGCTAAAAACTCTCACTAAACTAGGTATCGATGGAAGGTATCTCAAAATAAGAACTATTTATGACAAACCCACAGCCAATATCATACTGAATGGACAAAAGCTGGAAGCATTCCCTCTGAAAATCAGCACTAGACAAGGACGTCCTCTCTCACCACTCCTATTCAACACAGTATTGGAAGTTCTGGCCCGGGCAACCAGGCAAGAGAAAGAAATAAAGAGTATTCAATTAGGAAGACAGGGAGTCAAATTATCTCTGTTTGCAGATAACATGATTGTATATTTAGAAAACCCCACTGTCTCAGCCCCAAAACGCCTTAAGCTGATAAGCAACTTCAGCAAAGTCTCAGGATACAAAATCAATGTGCAAAAATCACAAACTTTCTTATATACCAATAGACAAACAGAGAGCCAAATCATGAGTGAACTCTTTCACAATTGCTACAAAGAGAAAAAATAAAATACCTAGGAATGCAACTTACAAGGGATGTGAAGGACCTCTTCAAGGAGAGCTACAAACCACTGCTCAAACAAATAAGAGAGGACACAAACAAATGGAAAAACATTTTATGCTCATGAATAGGAAGAATCAATATGGTAAAAATGGCCATACTGCCCAAAGTAATTTATAGATTCAATGCTATTCCCATCAAGGTACCATTGACTTTCTTCACAGAGTTAGAAAAAAATACTTTAAATTTCATATAGAACAAAAAAAAGCGCTTGTATAGCCAAGACAATCCTAAGCAAAAAGAACAAAGCTGAAGGCATCACGCTACCTGGCTTCAAACTATACCACAAGGCTATAGTAACCAAAACAGCATGGTACTGGTAACAAAACAGATATATAGACCAATGAAACAGAACAGAGGCCTCAGAAATAACACCACACATCTACAACCATTTGATCTTTGACAAACCTGACAAAAACAAACAATGGGGAAAGGATTCTCTATTTAATAAATGGTGTTGGGAAAACTGGCTAGTCATATGCAGAAAACTGAAACTGGACCCTTTCCTTACACCTTATACAAAAATTAACTCAAGATAGATTAAAGACTTAAATATAAGACCTAAAACTATAAAAATCCTAGAGGAAAACTTAGGCAATACCATTCAGGACACAGGCATGGGCAAAGACTTCATGACTAAAACACTGAAAGCAATTACAACAAAAGCCAAATTTGACAAATGGAATCTAATTAAACTAAAGAGCTTCTACACAGCAAAAGAAACTATCAGCAGAGTGAACAGGCAACCTACAGAATGGGAGAGAATTTTTGCAACCTATCCATGTGACAGAGAGCTAATATCCAGAATCTACAAGGAACTTAAACAAATCTACAAGAGAAAAACAACCCCACCAAAAAGTGGGCAAAGGATATGAACGGACACTTTTCAAAAGAAGACCTTTATGTAGCCAACAAACAAAAAAACCACATCATCAATGGTCATTAGAGAAATGCAAATCAAAACCACAATGAGATACCATCTCACACCAGCTAGAATGGTGATCATTAAAAAGTCAGGAAACAACAGATGCGGAGAGGATGTGGAGAAATAGGAATGCATTTACACTGTTGGTGGGAGTGTAAATTAGGTCAACCATTGTGGAAGACAGTGTGGCGATTCCTCAAGGATCTAGAACCAGAAATACCATTTGACCAGCAATCCCATTACTGGGTAGATACCCAAAGGATTATAAATCATTCTACTATAAAGACACATGTACATGTATGTTTATTACAGCACTATTCACAATATCAGACTTGGAACCAACCCAAATGCCCATCAGTGATAGACTGGATAAAGAAAATGTGGCACATATATACCATGGAATACTATGCAGCCATAAAAAATGAATTCATGTCCTTTGCAGGGACATGGATGAAGCTGGAAAGCATCATTCTCACCAAACTAACACAGGAACAGAAAACCAAACACTGCATGTTCTCACTCATAAATGGGAGCTGAACAATGAGAACATATGGGCACAGGGAGGGGAATATCACATGTCAAGGCCTGTTGTGGGATGGGGAGCAAGGGAAGGGATAGCATTAGTAGAAATACCTCATGTAGATGATGGGTTGATGGGTGCAGCAGACCACCACGGCACATGTATACCTATGTAACAAACCTGCACATTCTACACATGTATCCCAGAACTTAAAGTATAATAATAATAATAGATTTTTTTAAAGAAACAAAAAATAGAATAACAGGTTTGGTTTGGGTCCTAGCACTTCAATTTAACTACATTAGTTACAGGACAGGGAGCAATTTAACCCCTTTCATGCTTACTTTCCTTATTTGTAAAGTGGTACTAAACCAACCTCAATAGGTTATTGAAAGAATTAAAAGAGACACCCATATAATGCACCTATCTAGGGATACAATAAGGGCTTAATTATCTATAATTATAAAAGTAGAAGTTACATTTATTGAGTACATGTGTCATATAATACGCTAAGTGCTTTCTAAGTTAAATCATTTACTGGTCATAATTCTGAGATCATAATTATTGTTCCCATTTTATAGATGAAACTAAAGGTCAGTAAGAGTAAGTAATTTACCCTAAGTCATACAGCCAGTAAATGTTAGCACTAAACAGTGAAACCAAGTTACTCTGAAGTCTGTTTTTGATTATGTTACGATGCTTCTCTATAATAGATTTTTTAAAGTCTGTAATGTTGAAATACACTCAAATTGAACTGTAATGGCATATTTTCTATTCATATGTCTTATTTTCTTTAAAAATCCCCCATTTCTATTACATTGAGGAGACTCAGAAATAATGTGGTTTTTTTGTTGTTGTTTTCTTAAGTTAGTATTTCCCCAAGACTACTGAATAAATTTGAGTTAATAAAATCAATTGTTGGCCAGCCCCAGTGACTCATGCCTGTAACCCCTTTGGGAGGCTTAAGTGGAAGGGTAGCTTGAGGCCAGGAGTTTGAGACTAGCCTGGGCAACATAGCGAGATCCTGTCTCTACAAAAAATTTAAAAAATTAACTGGGGTGAAAGTGTACACCTATAGTCCCACCTACTTGGGAGGCTGAGGCAGGAGGATTGTTTGAGCCCAGTAGTTGGAGGTTGTAGTGAGCCATGATGGGACCACTGCACTCCAGCCTGGGTGACAGAGAGAGATCCTGTCTCTCAAAAAAAAAAAAAAAAAAAAAAAAAAACACCAAAAACCAAATCAATAAATTGCCAAAATGGTCAAAATGCACTGATTTGCTGTGTAGCTGTCATGCAATGTAACATGAACATTTGTCTACTTGATTTACGAACCCATGTTCTTATACAACAATTTGTCAGTTACAAAAAAATGACTGTGTCTTGAAGAAGTCCACTGAGGTTGAGAAAGGGTGGAGTATACTTAAGAGAGGTTCTGAACACCCTGGGGGTTCATGCCTGTAGAAGTTGCTTACCTCAGCTCGACTAGCGATAGTTCATAATAGCATATCACACATAATAAAATTGAGTACTTGGAAATTTTAAGACTCTAAAATAGAAACACATTTCCTATGGAAACAACTCTGTTCTCTCAGGCCTTCTTGACTCAAACTTCCTCAATCCCCTCCCATTTATACAACTTCTTTTGGAGGAAGCTCAACAAATGAAACAATTTAACAATCAACATAAAACACATTTCCTGCCATTCCTGTTGCAAAAGATGCCAGAGAGCCTCTGATGAAATAGTCAACCAACACTGGAACAAAATCTTATATTCTGCTACACAATGGAAGATACTTCCTATTCCTCCAGATTATTAGTATATTTAAGGATATGAGCTTTAAAAATAGTATGAATAGCTAGCAGTTGTTAGCATCACTTATATACTATATCATTAAAACTGTTAAACATATTTGTAGGTTATAGATCAATAAAATGAAAATGTCCAGAAAGTACATTGCTTAAGGATTAATATCAATTTAAAAATAATATTATTATGGATAGAACTAATTTTTTTTAAAACCTTGATAAAATGATGCCTAAGTTTATTTGAAAGAAACATGCATGAGAAAAAAAAATTTAAGGAAGCATTACAAGGGAGAATATTAAACTATATTCCTGCTGTTCAATAACTAAAACTGTATGTTACTGATACAGGAAAAGACTGAACTTATTAGAAGAGAGTCCAGAAATAAATCAAAGAACAATTGAGAATTTTTTTATTTGGAAGTGCCTCATTTCAACTCAGTGAAGAAAGGATTCATGATTCAATAAATGGAGTTGGGACAAGTGAATCACCATTTAGGGAAAATAATACTATGTAGGGAAAATATAACACCATTTAAGAAAAACATACTTCACACCTTACATCAAAACAAATTCCAAATTGACTAAAGATATGAGTATGCCAAGAGCTATAAAAAATACTAAAAGAAGACATAGGCATGGCTGTGAGGAATAATCTTCCAAGTACAATACCAAGACCAAAAAAAAAAAAAACCAAAAAACCATTATAAGAATACCGTTTCTGGAACCAGTAAGTGATAATCAGTTACAAGATACAAGGTTAATATACAAAAGTCAGTCACTTTCCTATATGCCACCAATGAACAAGTAAAATTTAAAATTTAAAACACATTAGAGGCCAAACATGGTGACTCACACCTGTAATCCCAGTACTTTCAGAGGCCGAGGCAGGTGGATCACTTGAACTCAGGAGTTCAAGACCAGCCTGACCAACATGGTGGAACCCTGTCTCAACTAAAAATACAAAAACTAGCTAGGCATGGTGGTGGGCACCTGTAATCGCAGCTACTTGGGAAGTGGAGGCAGGAGAATCGCTTAAACCCAGAAGAGGAGGATGCAGTGAGCTGAGGTCATCCCATTACACTGCAGCCTGGGTGACAGAGGGAGTCTCAAAAACAAAACAAAACAATACAAAACAAAAAAACACATTACAATTTATATTAAAACCTCCAAAAATGAAATACTTAGGTATAAATGTAACAAAATATGTACAAGATCAACATGAGGAAAACTACAAAGTCTGAAAAAAGAAAGCAAAGAAGA
This sequence comes from Rhinopithecus roxellana, assembly GCF_007565055.1. NCBI lineage: Eukaryota > Metazoa > Chordata > Mammalia > Primates > Cercopithecidae > Rhinopithecus > Rhinopithecus roxellana. The sequence goes on from NC_044551.1 coordinate 3,309,984, forward strand.
ACTAAATACAGTCTCTGGCCTATGATGGTTCAACTTAAGATTTTTCAGCTTTATGAAGGGTTTTTATCTGGACATAACCCCACCATTAAGTCAGGGAATATCTAGACTTATGATGGTTTGACTTACAATTTTTCAACTTTATAATGGGTTTATCCAAATGTAACTCCATTGTAAGCCAAGGAGCATCCTTAAATGGAGAGACATTCCATGTTCATGAACAGGAAGACTCTATTATCAAATGCCAGTCAGTTCTTCCCAACTTCATCTATACACTCAGTGCAATCCTAGTCAAAATCCCAGCAAGTTATTTTGTGGATGTCAACAAACTGATTCTAAAATTTATATGGTGAGGCAAAAGATGCAATTAGCCAACACAATATTGAAGAACAAGAACAAAACTGAAGGACTGAAACTACTTGACTTCAAGATTTACTATAAAGTTACAGTAATTAAGATAGTGTGGTACTGGCAAAAGAACAGACAAATAGATCAATGAAACAGAATACAGAGCCCAGAAATAGACTCACATAAATATAGACAATTGGTCTTTGAAAAAGGAGCAATGACTCAATAACACGGATAAGAGTTTCTTTTTTTTTTTCTCTCTCTTTTCTTGAGACTCATGCTGTTGCCCAGGCTGGAGTGCAATCATGGCTCACTGCCACCTCGACCTCCCAGGCACAAACAATCTTCCCTTCCCACCTCAGCCTCCCGAACAGTTAGGACCATGGGCCTGTGCACCACCCCCAGTTATTTTTTTCTATTTTTTGTAGAAGCAGGGTCTTGCTATGTTGCCTAGGCTCGTCTTGAACCCCTGGGCTCAAGCGATCTTCCCACCTTGGCCTCCCAAAGTGCTGGGATTACAGGTGTGAGCCGCCACACCTAGCAAGAAAATTTTTTTTTTTTTTTTTTTTTTTTAACAAATTGTGCTGGAACAATTGGATATCCACATGTTAAAAAAAAAAAAAAAAAAAGATGAACTTATATCCTCCACAAAAATGAACTCAAATGAATCACAGACCTAAGTGTAAAGTGCAAAACTATAAAATTCCTAGAAGATAACACAAGAGAAAATATAGACGAACTTGGGTTTGATGATGACTATTTAGATACAATACCAAAGGCACAATCCATGAAAGAAATAATTGATAAACTAGACTTCATTAAAATTAAAAATTTCTGCTCTGTGAAAGATATTGTCAATAGAGTAAAAAGAAAAGCCACAGGTTGGGAAACAATATTTGCAAAAGACATATCTGATACAAGTCTGTTGTCCAAAATACACAAAGAACTCTTAAGAACCAAAAATAAGAAAGCAGACAACTTGATCATAAATGGTCAAGGACCTCAACAGACACCTCAACAAAGAAGATATACAGATGGCAAATAAGCACATGAAAAGATGCTCCACATCATATGTCATCAGGGAAATGCAAATTAAAACAACGAGATACCACTATACATATATTAGAATAGCCAAAATTCACAGCACTGACAACACCAAATGATGGCAATGATATTCAGCAACAAGAATCCTCAGTCATTGTTGGTGGGAAGACAAAATGGTATGGTCACTTTCGAAGACAGTTTGGCAGTTTCTTATAAAGCTAAACATAATTTTATTTTACCATATTATTGCACTCCTTAGTATTTACCCAAAAGAGTTGAAAACTTATGTCCATACATAAGCCTGGCCATAGATATTTATAGCAGCTTTATTCATAATTCCCCAAACTTAGAAGCAACCAAAGTAACCTTCAGTAGGTAAATGGACAAATAGCTTGACAGCTCATTTATTTTATGTGCTGAATATTATTCAATTGTCTGTGGTATGGCTCACACCTGTAATCCCAGAACTTTGGAAGGCTGAGACAGGCGGATTACATGAGGCCAGAAGTTGGAGACCAGATTGGCCAACATGGTGAAACCCTGTCTCTACTAAAAAATGCAAAAATTAGCTGGGCATGGAGGTGGGCACTGGTTATCCCAGCTACTCGGGAGGCCAAGGGAGGAGAAAAGCTTGAACGTGGGAGGCGGAGGTTGCAGTGAGCCAAAATTGCACCACTGCACTCCAGCCTGGGCAACAAAGTGAGAGAGATTCCATCTCAAAAAAAAAAAAAAAAAAAAAAAAAAAAAAAAAAAAAAAACTGTCTGTGGTACATCCAGACAATTGAATAACATTCAGTACATAAAATAAATGAACTATTAAGCCATGAAAAGACATGAAGGAAATGTAAATGTATGCATTTACACTGCATAAGTAAAAACAGTCAGTCTGAAAAGGCTACATCCTGTATGATTCTAATATATGACATTCTGGAAAAGGGAAAACTATGGAGATAGTAAAAAGGTCAGTGATTGCCAGGGGTTACTGGGGGAGGGAGGGATTAATACATAGAGCACAGAGTATTTTTTTAGGGCAGTGAAACTATTCTGTATGATACTATAATGGTGGATGCACCTCACTGTACATTTGTCAAAACCCACAGAATGTACACCACCAATATTGAACCCTAATGTAAACTATCAACTTTGGGTGATAAGGTTGTGTCAACGTAGGTTCATCAACTGTAACAAATGTACCCCTCTGGTGGGGGATGATGATAGCAGGGGAGGTTATGCCTGTGGGGAGAAAGGAGTATATGGAAAATCTTTGTACCTTTTGTTCAATTTTGCTGTGAACCTAAAACCGCTTTGAAAAATATGGTCTTTTTATACATGCTTGTGTTTGTTCACTGCAGCACAATTCACAACAGCAAAGACACGGAATCAATCTAAATGCTCATCAATGATAGACTGGATAAAGAAAATTTTATACATATACACCATGGAATACTGTGTGGCAATAAAAAAGAATGAGATCATGTCTTCTGCAAGGACATGGATGGAGCTGGAGGCCATTTTCCCTAGTAATTAACAGAGGAACAGAAACCACATATGGCATGTTCTCACTTGTAAGTGGGAGCTAAATCATGAAACCACATGGACACATAGAGGGGAACAACATACACTGGGGCCTACTGGAGGGTGGACGATGGGAGGAGGAAAAGGATCAGGAAGAATAACTAATGGGTGGTACTAGGCTTAATGCCTGGCTGACAAAATAATCTGTACAACAAACCCCCATGACACCAGTTTACTTATATAACAAACCTGCACATGTACCCCGAACTTAAAAGTTAAAAAAAATAAATTTTGAAGTGAAAGGAAGATATATACATATATATACAATTTTTTTAAAGTCACCAGCTTTGATTACATAAATATTAAAAATTATATGGGAAAAACTGCAAAATTAAAAGACAATACATTGGAAAAATATTCAAAACAAATGGCAAGAAAAAAATCTCTAATATATTAAGACCTTATAAATCAAGATAGATATAAACTCCCCTAGAAATGTGAGCAAAAAACATTGCTTCAGGCTGCTACTTGAATCCCAAAATCCATTCTGCCTTCCTTCCATAGTAATGAATTTTCAGCTGGGCACATGGGCACCCAGCTAAAGTTACAGCTTCTCTTGCAGTTAGGTGTGGCCATGTAACTTAAATTCTTGCCAAATAATGTGAGCTGAAGTAATGTGTGCAACTTCTTTTGCACTTGTTTAATAGCAAATTACTGTACTTGCCTTCAATTTTTTCCCTTTCTTTCTTCCTTAACCAGGAGATGGAATATGGATGGAAAATAATTCAGTTTTGCTAATTCAGGTAAGGATAACGCCAGGGGATGATGGAACAACATGATTTAAAGAACCTGGGTCTCTAAATGATAATCAGAGTCACTCACCAGCTAGAACTACTCACTTATGTGAGAAAGAAAGCAGCTCTTATTTAAAATATTACATTTTTGGTCTCTTGTGCTAGCAACTTAGCATATATCCTCACAAATAGAATAAAAGAGGAAATTCTCACAATAAGGAAATATTAATGGCTTACAATTATGTGAGAAAATCAATACTCTCATGCTGAAAATGTAAAATGATACCATCTTTGATCAAAATAACAGCACTAGGGTACAAAGGTAAGAAGGATAATCACAGGGTTGCGTATGAAACAAAAAACTGAAATCAAGGTGGGAAATGGTAAATAAATTATGGTACCTCCATACAGTGGAATGCCGTGAAGCATTAAAAATGATGATATGACAAATAAATCATCTTTCATCATAACAGAAGACCATGTAAAAATTATCTTGTGCTCTGAGAAGGCATATGTATCAAAAAATGACACATTATATAGTTTGGTAAAGAAAACATAAAATTTATGATCTTTGAACTCTGTCACAGACAGAGGGTTTTGTAACATATTAGATTAATCACAGACAAGGATTTTGTAGCATATTAGATTAATCTAATTTTATTGTTACTTTATAGACTAGAGCTTTGTTAACATTGGATCAGATTTTGATAAAGAGTAAACGCCTCTTGCCATGACTTGTTTTACTATCAGAAATTTGACTGCTTTGAGTTGTCAGTCTACCACACAGTGCCCTGCAACTTGGATATTCCCAAACTTTTCTCCTGAAATAACTTTTAATAGAAAAGGAAACTTTGAGTATTTACTTCCCGAGATTCTGGAGAAGGCAAAAACCTTCCAAGATTTTAGAAGTCTTGTGTTTTATCTTAAAAGTTCATGTACATTTGGCATTCTAATCTATAGTGTGACTTTTTATTTTACTATAACATGGTTATGTTTTAAGTTACTTTCCAATTTAATTAGCTAACATATTCCTCAAATATTTTTTGCAACATCAGCATTGCAGAAACATGCCACATTTATCCTGTGGCCTTTTTCTAGCTGCGAAGTATGTATACAATAAAAAGAACATAGGCTTTGGATTAAATCCTCGTTCTGCCAACTACCTGTCCTATCAAGCTGGGCAAGTTACTTAACCTAATTAACACTTCATTTACTCATCTGTATAATAGAGGTGACAATGTCTAGGTATGGAGTCTTTATGTAAATGAGCAGAGCAACACTTAGCAAAGTATGTTCATTTGCTGAATATGTACGCTTTACAATATAATAAACATTTACATTTCATCTTTTCAGTTATGACTTGACAATACATTTTAACTGTCAATTACTATTCTACAACTTCCACTTTATTTAACAATTTAATTAATACCTGTAATTGTGCTTTTCTTAGCTGTTGGCTGGTGATTTGAGCTTTTTGTTGCATCATATTTTCAATTCGTTGGTTGACCTGCTTTTCTTTCTTGAGCTCATTTCCATAAAATCTGGACCCCTATGGAGGAAAACAAAACAAAGCATAAGAAAAATATCTGAAGGAAAGCATCACTGTAGTATAACCTGGTGGCTAAGAGCACATACTCGGGAAACAGAAGATTAAATTTAAAACTTAGCTCTACTACTTACTAGCTAGGTGACTCTAAAATTATTTAATCTTTCTACATCTCAGTTTATTTGTAAGATGAATTTATTAGTAGTTAATTAAATTACAAGATTGTTGTGAGGCAGTACTTAGCATAGTACAAGCTCTCTGAGATGAATACAGATTTGCATTCAGAAAAGAACGGTATGTCCTAGGTAGTATCCACAGGGCATATCAAAGGCCTTAATGGGTTGGGTCATCAGTTATCTCTTGCATTAAAAAATACTCCTTACAAAGTATTTTCAAACATTTAATGTTAAGTCATTAAAGAAAATGTAGAAAATAATTCAAAAAACTGACCATTATTTCATCACTGAACATAGTGTCTATCCATTTATCTGGTTGATAGACATTTAGCTTATTTTCACTTTTTGGCTACAGTGAAAAATGCTATCATAAACATTTGTGGACAAGTTTTCATGTGGACATACGTTGTCATTTCTCTCGGGTATGTACCTAGGAGTGGAGTTTCTGTGTCATATGGTACCTCTATACTCAACTTTTGAGGAAATGCCAGTCTGTTTTCCAAAGTGGTTGAACCATTTTATAATCCCATCAGCAATGCAGGAGGGTTCCAATTTCTCCACATCCTTGCCAACATTTGTTACTGTGTCCTATTTATTATAGCTATTCTAAGCAATAGTAGTATGAATGGCATCTCTTTGTGGTTTTTAAATTTGTATTTGCCTGATGACTAATGATACTGAGCATCTTTTCATGTGCCTAGAGCCATTTGTATATCTTCTTTACTGAAATGTCTATTCACATCTTTTGACCATTTTTTGATTCGGTTGCTTATTGAGTTGTAGACATTTTCTGTATATTCTGGATATAAGTCTTTTATCACATATGTGTTTTACAAATATTTTACCCAAGGCACACTGATCTCTTTCCTTCCTTCCTGCCTCCCTCCTTCTTTTCCTTTTCTCTTCTCTTCTCTTTTCCTTCCTTCCTTCCTTTCTCTTTCTTTTCTTTCTTTCTTTCTCTTTCTCTCTCTCTCTTTCTCTCTTTCTTTCCTTCTTTCTTTCTTTCTCTCTCTCTCTTTCTCTCTTTCTTTCTTTCTTTCTTTCTTGAGATGGGAGGTCTCATTATGTTGCCCAGGCTGGTCTCAAACTCCTGATCCTCCCACCTCAGCCTTCCAAAGTGTTAGGATTACAGGTGTGAGCCACCACACCTGACCTTTTTACTTTTATTGCTGTCTTTTGAAGCGTAAACATTTTAAATTTTGATGAGGACCAATTCATCAACTTTCTTTTATTGACTGTCCTTTTAGTATCACATCTAAATTTCTGCCTAACTGAAGGTCTCAGAGGCTTTCTCAAATTTTCTCCTAAAATTTGTATTGTTTTGGCTCTTTAAGTCTATTTTGAGTTAATTTTGTGTATGGTATAAGGGTTTTGTTTTGTTTTTAATGACAGGGTCTCACTATGTTGCTCAGGCTGGTCTCAAACTCCTGATCCTCCTATCTCGGACTACCAAAGTGCTGGAATTACAGGTGTGAGTCACTGCACCTGGCCTTTTTATTTATCTTTATTGTCTCACTGCACTGGTTAGAACTGTTAGGACTATGTTGAGTTGAAAAGGTGAGAGTGGACATTCTTGCCTTGTTCCTAATTTTAGGGAGAAAGTGTTCAGTCTTCCACCATAAAGTATGATGTTCACTGTAGTTTTTTTTTTAATAGATGTCCTTTACCAGATTGAGGAAGTACCCTTCTATTTCAAGTTTGTTAAGAGCTTTTAGCATGAATAGTGGTGGAATTTTATGAAATATGCTTTTTCTGAGTCTACTAAGATGATTGTGTGGTTTTGTGCCCTTTATTTTAATATGATGTATTACATTAATTGATTTTTCAGATCTTTTTTTTTTTTTCCTTTTTCTGAGAGGGAGTCTTGCTCTGTTGCCCAGGCTGGAGTACAGTGGCATGATCTTGGCTCACTGCAACCTCCACCTCTCGGATTCAAGCAATTCTTCTGTCTCAGCTTCCCGAGTAGCTGGGACTACAGGCCTACGCCACCATGCCTGGCTTAGTTTTGTATTTTTAGTAGAGACGGGGTTTCACCATATTGGTCACGCTGGTCTTGAACTCCTGACCTCAGGTGATCCACCCGCCTCAGCCTCCCAAAGTGCTGGGGTCATAGGCATGAGCTTGGCCGATTTTTAGATCTTAAACCAACCTTGCTTTCCTAAGATAAATGCCATTTGGTTATGGTGCATAATCTTTTTGATATATTGTTTAAATCAGTCCTCTAATATTTTGTTGAGGACTTTTGCATTCATAATGATGTATAACCTTGTGTTTGGCTTTGGTTATCAGGGTGATACTGGCCTCATAGGAGTTGGGAAGTGTTCCATCCTTCTCTATTGTCTAGAAGAGCTTGTGGAATATTGGTATCATTTCGTCTTTAAATATTTGATAAAATTCACCAGAGAAGCCAAATGGCCTGGTCTTTTTTCTTTGATGGGGAGATTTTTAATTACTAATTTATTTCCTTATTATATAGATCTATTTAGATTCTCTGTATCTTCTTGAGTCCATTTTGAAAAATTGTAAACTTCTAGAAATGCCTCCAATTTATTGGAATTTGTTTTAAAATACTCTACTCCTCCCTCCAAAAATCAGCAGGGGAAGGGTAAGATAGATAAAACTATATTTGCAAAAATGTTGGTAATTGTTGATGCTGGGTGATGATTATATGGGGATTTACTTTACTATTCTCTGTAATTTTCTATATATTTTAAACTTTCTGATAAGAGTTTTAAAAAAGCAGGCCGGGCGCAGTGGCTCAAGCCTGTAATCCCAGCACTTTGGGAGGCTCAGACGGGCGGATCACGAGGTCAGGAGATTGAGACCATCCTGGCTAAGACGGTGAAACCCCGTCTCTACTAAAAAATACAAAAAAACTAGCCGGGCGAGGTGACGGGTGCCTGTAGTCCCAGCTACTCGGGAGGCTGAGGCAGGAGAATGGCGTGAACCTGGGAGACGGAGGTTGCAGTGAGCTGAGATTGCATCATTGCACTCCAGCCTGGGCGACAGAGTGAGACACTGTCTCAAAAATAAATAAATAAATAAAATAAAAAAGAATTTTAAAAAAGTAAATTGTATTGCTATGGAATAGTAACAATTAGAAAATTCCAATTTAATCAAGATACCATTTATGATAAACTCACCTCATATACTAGAGGAATATATATCATTCTATGTATTTTTATATAACAATCATGTGATATGTGCCAATTATATACGTACCTATATATTTTTGATATATATCACATAAAATTTATATGAAAGCAAAGCTTCAAGAATACTCAAGATATTCTTGAAAAAGAGCAAAGTGTAAAAAAAAGAAATTGTGCTAGCAGATATCAAGGCTTATTATAAAGCATGATAATAAAAAACATGCAATACACATGCAAACATAGGCAAATGATCCAGTGGAACAGAAGAGAAAGCACAGCAGATCAGTAGGAAAAGGATGGACTATTTAATAAATTGTACTGCAATGCAGAGAATAGAGAGGGAGGATCAGATAGGGACATCTAGGGTAACCTACATATTCTATTTCTTAACCTAAAAACTAGATTCATAGGTTTTATTCTTTTTCTTCTTTTTGAACATTTTTATGATGAAAATATCAAAAAAGTCTCAAAGGCAGAAAAAACATGAATACAATAAACATGTATAAAACTATCACTCAGATTTAACAGCTGTTAACATTTTACTGTATATGCTTCATTACAAGTGAAACATTTTAAATTATAAATATCAAGATAGCCATTCCACAGAGGATTTCGGTATGCATTTAAAAATAAGGCCATTTTCGCACCTCATCACAGTAGCATTTTCATAGCTAACAAAATTAATGATAATTCCTTAACTTTTTATCTTGGAATTTTCAAAACTGCAAAACCTGAAAAAATAGTACAATGAACACCTATATATCCTTACCTAGATTCATCAATTAATATCCTGCTACATTTGATTTCTTCCTCAACTTCCACACACACCCCTTCCCCTCCTTTTGGCTATACCATTTTAAAGTAAGTTGCTGTGGACATCACCATGCATTTCCTAAGAATAAGGATATTCTCTTAAAGTTTACATCTTTCTACACATATATTAATACATGTATTGTGTTTATTAATGTACATAACATACATAATACAACATACTAATACATATTATATATTATGTATATATTATTAATGTATCTTAATATTGATATACATTGATAATACACATAACACATTAATACATATATATTCTATATAATATATAAATGAAACAAAGAAGTGGTAAAAAAATTAAAGAATTCTTTTATGACCTTAAAGAAAGCCCTACGTAGTTGGCATTCAACTACGTAAAATGGAGCAAACAAAAAATTTCTGAACAGGAGAAACTACCATAAGCAAAGTCAAAAGATAACTAATTATTGAATGTGCATATGTATATAGAATATATAATCAGAGTTCATAAAAAATGAAATACAAGTAATTTTTAAAATATCAAAAGAGTGCCAGGCATAGTAGCTCATGCCTATAATCCCAGCACTTTGGGAGGCTAAGATAGAGGGATTGCTTGAGGCCAGGAGTTCAAGACTAGCCTAGGCAACATAGTGTGACCTCACCTCAACAAAAAATAAAAAGTTAGCCAGGCTTAGTGGCATGTGCCTATTGTCCTAGCTCTTCAAAGGCTGAGGTGAGAGGACCACTTGAGTCCAGGAGGGTGAGGCTGTAATGAGCTATTATTGTGCTACTGGACTCCAGCCTGGGTGACAGAGTGAGACGCTGTCTCAAAGAAAGAAAAGATATGCAACTAATTTTTCATAAAAGGAATACAAATTAATGCTATACTATATTACCTCAGATTGACAAATACAAAAGTTTAGTAATACACTGTGTTGGCATAGTTTCAGTATGGTAATACACACATATTTGTGGTGGAAGTGTGAATTGACAGAAACACCATGGAGGGTAATTTGGCAATTCGTAAAAATCACACATGCATATATTCTTTTGTGCTATGTGTAATTGGTGAAACAATTCCACTTGTAGGAATCTCTTCTACAGTTGTACTTGCACATACAGAAAGTTATAAAATACAAGGTTATTCCCTACTTTACTAATAATGTTTGTAAAAATAAAAGACTACAAATGACATATATTTATCTATAAACTTTTTGGCTGGTTCAATAAATTACATTATATCCACACACACAGGCATACAAAGAATGAAGATCTTTAATTACCTATACAGAAAGAGCTCCAAGTTATATTAACTGAAAAAAAAATCCAAATACCAAAACAATTTCTCCCATTGGGGTTAAACAAAAGAAAGGTGAATAGGAACATGTACATTATTTTGGTTTTATATGCCTATTATATGCATGTGAAATAGAAACCTGGATGGTAGGAGCAACAGAATAGAAGGGAGATTATTCCATACCCTTTTGTAGTTTAAAAATAATATATATTGAAATATTGAAATATTAAATAAAAATGACATTCAAATGATTTTCTTTGAAACAGAAAGTTAAAAGGTCATTAAATTACACATATCAAAAGAAACAAGAAACATACCTTTGTGGCTTCCATTATAATTTTGTTAATTTTCTCTTTATCTAATCCTTCCATTCCTGCTTTATTATCATTAAGTCCCATCCTAAGCAGAAGATCATCTTTGTAACTGTCACACTTCTCCTTTGTGCTATCCATGGTATAAACTTATCTGAAAAAGCATAAAGATAAACACTGCTTTTAAAACCATCTGTGGCCAGGTGTGGTGGCTCATGCCTGTAATCCAACCACTTTGGGAGGCTGAGGCGGGCAGACTGACTGAGCTCAGGAGTTCGAGACCAGCCTGGGTAACATGGTGGAACCCTGTCTCTACTAAAATACAAACAAAATTAGCCAGGTGTGACGGCGTGCACCTGTACTCCCAGCTACTAGGGAGGCTGAGGCAGAAGAATTGCTTAAACCCAGGAGGCAGAGGTTGCAGTGAGCCGAGATTGCGCTACTGCACTCCAGCCTGGGTGACAGAGCGAGACTCTTGTCTCCAAAAAACAAACAAAAAACAGAAAAAAACTCCAAAAAACATGTGGGGGATAGGGAGACAGGAGCACCACGTACATCCATTATGCATCAATAAAAAAGTTTTTAAAATGTTAAATGGTATAGAAATCAGCAAAACAAAATTTTTAAATGACAGTTAAGAATTTTTAGCTACTAAAAATTATTACTCAGACTTTAAAAATTACAATTGACTCTTAGACAACACAGGTTTGAACTGAGAAGATCCACTTATATTTGAATTTCTTCTGCCTCTGCCACCCTTAAGACAGAAAGACCAACTCCATTGCTTTCTCTTCCTTAGTTTATTCAACATGAAGACAATGAGGATGAAGATCTTTATGATCTACTTCCACTTAATGAATAATAAATGTATTCTGTCTCATTTATGATTTTCTTGATAACATTTTCCTTTCTCTGGCTTTCTTTATTGTAAAAATAGAGTACAGAACAAATATAACATACAAAATACATATTGATCAACTGCATACCTTATTAGTAAGGCTTCCAGTTAACAACAGGCTATTAGTAGTTACATTCTTCAGGAGTCAAAAATTATATGTAAGTTTCTGATTGTGCGTGGGCAGGGTCCCTAGCCCCTGTGGTATTCAAGAGTCATCTGTATTATCACAAGATTATGATATTTTTGGAGAGAAGAAAGGAATTAGCATTTTCTGCATGCTCCATTCTAGCTACTATGCTTAGGGCACTATATGCGAGGATCATAACAGCCCTGAAAGATAGGTACTATTCTCCATACAAAAAGATAACAAACCAGAGTCTTAGAACATGTCTATTGAGAAATTTGCTAACAAGTGGCAAACATGTGTTGGAACCCAGGCATGAGTACAAAACTTATGTTTCTACCCAGATTAAAACATGGAATAGAAATACAAAATAATACTTCCTCTACTATACACATGTTAAGTTCAACTGCATTTATTATCTACTATATGCAGATCTCCTTCTTAAGGCAATGAAAAAATACAGGAAAAAAAAAAAAAACCTAGAAAGTTAAGTCACCTCTAAGGTTAAGAAAAATCCTTTCAAATAATAAATCTTTAATATCTTTATATACTTTATAGTTTACCTTCACATACCTTAGCTTTTAAAGATATTTACAACCATGCAAAACAGATCTGGTTATTTTCATATTAGGGAGAAAAAAAATGAGAACTTCAGCAAGATTGAATGAATTGCCATCATAACTGTTAGTAAGTGGAAGAATTGGGAGTTGAATGCAAGCCTTCTTACTTCAACTCTGATGCACTCCATGATATTACAGTTGCCTCCGACTTGGGGATCATGTATACCATAAATAAGTGGCCAGGTGAACAGTTGTCATGAATCTAAAATAAATTATAATTGTGACTTATTTGCATGATTTAGAGAGGGTGCCAATTTACTCTACTCTGCCTTGAGGATCTTCCCTTAACAATGTTGCTTCTTTTTTTGGCACCGGCAAAGAATAAAAAGAATTTTGGAAGGGACTCTGAATACTGTGACTATTAGTGGTAGTTCCACTAGGAATAAAAGTATACATCACGGTAGTTCTCAAACTTTGCTGCACATTAGGCCCACCTGGACAGCTGTGACGCCAATGATCCTCCCATACCAAATAAATCAGAAGGTCTGGGAGTAGCAGCCAGACAGGAGTATTTTAAAGAGATGCCCAGGTAATTTCAATGTGTCCCAAAGTATAGGAACCACTGGTACAGATGTTGTTTCGTAGTGCCCAGGGGAATATAGGTTGGTTTTTTGTTATCATTTGAATTTTTTCCCTTCAACGATCACATTGAGCTAATATTACTCTACATTTTGCCTTATGCTTCATTAATCCAATTACTTGTCAGTTTCTAGTAAAGCAGGTGAATGTAATTCAGTCACAATTTCACCATACCTTCACTACTAGAGAGTGAAATGGCTAAATGCAAACATCCTACATTTAAGCTGTCTTGCCCATATGTTTCTGGGTTTGTCATTGTTGTTATTCACATTCACTCATTCATTCATTTATTCATTCACAGATTAAGTCTCACTCTATCACCCAGGCTGGAGTGCAGTGGTGTGATCTCAGCTCACTGCAACCTCCGCCTCCTGGGTTCAAGTGTTTCTCCTGCCTCAGCCTCCCAAGAAGCTTGAACTACAGGCACACACCACCACGCCTAGTTAATTTTTGTATTTTTAGTAAAGATAGGGTTTTGTCATGTTAGCCAGGCTGGTCTTGAACTACTCAAGTGATCCGTCTGCCCCAGTCTCCCAAAGAGCTGGGATTACAGGTCTGAGCCACTGCACCTGCCTGTTGTTGTTTTTTAGAGACAGGGGTGGGTTGCCCAGGCCGGACTTGAATTCCTGGGCTCAAAAGATCCTCTCACATCAGCCTCCCAAATAGCTGAGACTGAAGGCACATGCCACAACTCCTGGCTGCCTTGCCCTTTAAATGATGAAATGTATAATTGGAAAAGAAATATTATTGAATGCCTACTCTTTACATATGATATATTAATTGCTTAGCCAAAAAACTCTTGAGGAGAGACCGGGTGCAGCACCTCATGACTGTAATCTTAGCACTTTGTGAGGCCAAGGCAGGACTGGTTAAGCCCAGGAGTTCAACACCAGCCCTGGTAACACAGTGAGACTCTATGTCTACAAAAATAAAAGTAAAAAATTAGCCAGGTGTAGTGAGTGATGTGCACCTGTAGTCTAAGCTCCTTGGAAGGCTGAGTTTGGAGTTTCACTTGAGTGTGGGAGGTCAAGGCTACAGTAAGCCATGGTCATGCCACTGCACTTCAGCCTGGGCAACAGAGCAGGAAACTGCCTCAAAAAAACCAAACCAAACAAACAAACAAAAACTCAAGAGTTGGTTTTGGTGCTTGAGTCAAAAGAACTGGGCTATGGGCAATCCTGGGACAAGGTGAAATTGTGAGATAGGTAGAGTTAGTTTTTTGCTACCTTCCTGCTTATTGATATCTAATTACCATGAAACTTTTGTCCAGTTTCATAGGCAATTGTTGACTATCATCCACATGCCAATGACTTACAGGTTTATAGCACCAGTCCAAATACCTGTTTGACATTTCAAGTGTAACATGTCCAAAAGTAATCTTTTCATCTGCCTCCACCCCTCCAACCAGCTCCATTTACAGCCTTCCTGGTATCCACTGAGGGCAACTCTAATCTATTCCAGTTGCTCATGTAAATAACCCAGGACTCATCCTTGACCACTCTCTTTCTCATACACCCACATCCAAACTATCAGGAAATCCTGTGAGCTCTGCTTTCAAAATCACCCTGAATTTATTCAGGTTACTAGTTAAAAATATAAGGCACAGCTGGGAGCAGTGATTCATGCCTATAATCCCAGCACTCTGGGAGGCCGAGGTGGATGGATCACCTGAAGTCAGGAGTTCGAGACCAGCCTGGCCAACATGGTGAAACCCTCTCTACTAAAAATACAAAATTAGCTGGGTATGGTGGCACATGCCTGTAGTCCCATCTACTCAGGAGGCTGGGACAGGAGAATCGCTTGAACCTGGGAGGCAGAGGCTTCCGTGGGCTGAGACTACACCACTGCACTCCAGCCTGGGCCAGACAGAGCAAGACTCCTTTTCAAAAATAAATAAATAAATAAATAAATAAATAAATAAATAAATAAGTAAATAAATAAATAAGGTTGGGCGCGGTGGCTCACGCCTGTAATCCCAGCACTTTAGGAGGCCGAGGTGGGTGGATCACCTGAGGTCAGGAGTTTAAGACCAGCCTGGCCAACATAGAGAAACCCCACGTCTAGTAAAAATACAAACATTAGCTGGGTGTGGTGGTGCACACCTGTAGTCCCAGCTACTAGGTAGGCTGAGGCAGGAGAATCCCTGGAGCCTGGGAGGCAGAAGTTGCAGTGAAGTGAGATTGTGCCACTGTACTCCAGCCTGGGCCACAGAGCGAGACTCTCTCAAAAAAAAAAAAAAAAAAAAAAGAAATGAAACAAAGAAGAACAAGGTCAGGGGTTTGAGACCAGCCTGGCCAATATGGTGAATCCCCATCTCTACTAAAAACATAAAAATTAGCTGGGCGCAGTGGCAGGCACCTGTAATCCCAGCTACTTGGGAGGCTGAGGCAGGAGAATTGCTTGAAACCAGGAAGCGGCAGTTGCAGTGAGCCAGGTTGCAGTGAGCCAAGATCACACCACTGCACTGCAGCCTGGGCAACAGAGTAAGACTGTGCCTCAAAAAAAAAAAAAAAAATACATATATATATACACACACACACATATATACACACACATATAAGGCAAACTTTTGCTTTTGGTAGTAATAAAGATGGAAACTTAGAATTTTTAAGAAGGAATTCTAAGGAAAAAGTTTTAGTGTGGTAGGGTTCCTTCCTACCTGTAAGAGGTAAAAGAAGCTATATAAAAAATATCACACTGTGATCAAAGTCATCTGGAATTAATCTACCAGAAAATATGCAAAATATACCAAAAGTAATAAGAAAGAAGGGGAGGAGAAAGGCGATGGGGGAAAGGAAGGTGGGGGAGACAGAGAGAGAGAAACAGAGAGAGAGAGAGAGGAATATGGAAAGCTAAACTAGAGTAAGTTCCTAGGTGGAGCTTGTTTCCTATTTCTAATATACTGTAAATAACCAAATGCAATAATTTCCTCAGAAAACCTTTATATACCTTAAGGATATATACTATTTTAAATCTCCCAAATATTCATATATTTAATACTTTGAACAGATTAAGCACCTGGCACAAAATTTCAGACTGATTAAATGTTCTTGTTATTCTCTATAAATTTAAATACAATGAATTGAATTGGGGATATAACTCTACATTTAAAGTAGTGATTTTCAAACCAATACATCTTATATGATCTACTTTAAAATTTCCTTTTTCATTTTCATTTACTGTAAAAATACTTTTTTAAATTTCAAGAAAATAAAAAAACACAATTTCAAGTAACAAATTATTTTTCCATGTTCTCCAATTATTTTACACACAGATACATGAAAACATACACTGAAACCATATGGCCACAATTTTTATATGACAAAAATGAAAGTATAGGTGCAACTTTGAATTTTTAGCTTTAGCTTTTAATATTTTTTGCAAAATAAGAGGAAAAATCTTTCAAAAATATTTTAAACTGGATTTGAACGATTTTCTCATTTACATGTGTCACTGAGAGAAAGAAATACGAAACCCCACAGATCCTAAACCAAGAGTATATATGCTAAAAGAAAACTCAAGTTTCTCACCAGAGACAGAAGGCCTACCTTGTGAGAACCATGCATGTATTCTCTTCTACCATGCATGTATTGCCTTTCTCCTTTTTAAAATTCATTTAATTGGTTCTAATGAAGAAGAATGGGACAGAGGGAAATTTAAAAACCTATACTCTACTTCATCCTAAAGACATTAAATTCATTCTTATAGAACAGTAAGCGGAAATTATCTTATTTTGACAGGATGAATAATATTCTGATATAAACATATTACCTACAGTGTCAATTCAAAGGTAAATTCCCCAAGCCCCAAGCTTTTGTTTTGTTTTGTTTTGTTTTTGAGACAGAAGACGGAGCTTCGGTCTTGTTGCCCAGGCTGGAGAGCAATGGCGCAACACTGGCTCACAGCAACCTCTGCCTCCCAGGTTCAAGCGATTCTCCTGCCTCAGCCTCCCAAGTAGCTCAGGAGCTGGGATTACAGGCATGAGCCACCAGGCATGGCTAATTTTGTATTTTTAGTAGAGACGGGGTCTCTCCATGTTGTTCAGGCTGGTCTCAAACTCCTGACCTCAGGTGATCCGCCCACCTCAGTCTCCTAAAGTGCTGGGATTACAGGTGTGAGCCACTGCGCCCAGCCTCCAAGTTTTTAAGTTTCTATTTGGATGATGAGGTGCATATTTTATAAAAAGCCTTCCAGGTTCTTTAACAATGAAAACTTTAACTCAGAAATAAACATACTCAAGACATTTAATATGTGTGAAAATCTAAGTTTTTATCTTATAGGAGTTGATTGTTTCTTGGAATGTTGACTCAACATGAAGGAGATAGGCTGGGAGTTTCTGTGGGCACTAGTTGTAGGCAAAAATATCTATCTATATAAAAGTGATGCTAAACAGACTAATTTTGTTTCATTAAAGTGCACAGGTCTTAAGGGACAAGTTCATACTAATGCCCTTAGAAAAAGAGAAAACATTTCTCCTGGCTCAGGGTTGTGATTACAGCACTTTGAGAGGCCACGATGGAAGGATCATTTCAGGTTAGGAACTCAAGACCAGCACGGGCAACATCGTGAGACCCTGTCTGTCTACACAAAAAAACAGCCAGGTGTGTTGACATGTGCCTGTAGTCCCAGCTCCTCGGGAGGCTGAGACAGGAGGATCGTTTGAGCCCAGGAGTTCGAGGCCATGGTGAGCCATGATTATGCCACTGCACTCCAGCCTGGGCGACAGAGCAAGACTTTTTAAGAGACAGGGTGACGAAGCCTGTGTCTTAAAAAAAAAAAAAAAAAAAATTACAACAGAAGTCAGGATAATAGGGTAGGGTTACACTACAAATAAGAAATTGAGATACTGTGCTATTTATCTCTATGCTACACTCCACACTATTGGAAGGAAAATACCTAATAAAATCAAAAAGAGTTGTGTAAGCTATTATCATTTTCCTGTCCTGGAAAAACGATCCTTTCAATTGTCCCCTTTGCCAAACTGCTCCTAAGTTTCTTCTGAGTTCTAACCTTGATATTGTTTCTTGATCCACTGCTCCTGACTTTTTAGTTTTCTTACAGCTCTAATAGTGTATGGCAGGGGTTTAAAACTCCTTAGCAACATAACCCCGTTCAAATGAAATTGTAGATAAAAATCTCAAGTATTTCCCTAGATCTCTGTTCTACCAATGTTACTCTACAGCTCTTCTATATTTTTTTCATATGTATTCTATCACTAATTTAAAAGAATAAATGGGTAACCTACAAAAAGGGGAAAGCTCATAGTAAACTTCATTTATTTGATTCTCCAAATTCCTTCGAAATATTTATGTGAGTAGGGTGTGGTGGCTTATGCCTATAATCCCAGCCCTTTGCGGGGCCGAGGTGGGAGGATTGCTTGAGCCCAGGGGTTTGAGACCAGCCTGGGCAACACTGTGAGGCCCTTGTCTCTACAAAAATATTTAAAGAGTAGCTGGGCAGTCCCAGCTACTTGGGAGGCTGAAGTGGGAGTATCTCTGAGGCCTAGTAGGTCTAGGCTGCAGTAAACCACGATAGTGCCACTGCATTCCAGTCTGGGTGACAGACACACCCTTTCTCAAAAAAAGAAAAGAAACAGAAAAAGAAATACTTATGTGAACACTAACATACATTGCGATGGTTACCAACTCAAAGACCGCAATAACAGTTTTTTACTATTGATGAATTTTAAAAGATGGTTTCCACAGCAAATAAGCTCTGAAAATCATTATTCTATTTTCTTCCTAGTCATATCATACATGCCTAAATGCCAAAAACAAAAAAAATTAAACATCCCAAAAACACTGCTTTGGGACTTGCCAAACATGATAAAAAAAAAAAAAAAAAAAATCAGCAAGAGGTTGTGGTCTTGGAGTGATTAAGCCAAAACGACTTAGAAACATAATCACATACCTTCCCCCTGCCCAATAAATTGAAAAAAAAAAAATCCTTAATAATCTTTTTTTCTTTTAAGATCACACTGTTAAAAAGAGCTTTACTTTTAAAATACTGACAGTCCATTTGGAAACTATTATTAACAAATAACTACACTATAAAAATACACTTAAACAGCCGGGCACGTTGGCTCACACCTATAATCCCTGCACTTTGGGAGGCTGAGGTGGGTGAATCACCTGAGATCAGGAGTTTGAGACCAGCCTGGCCAACATGATGAAACCCGACCTTTACTAAAAATACAAAAAATTGGCTGGGCATGGTGGCGTGCCCTGTAATCCCAGCTACTCAGGATGCTGAGGCAGGAGAACTGCTTGAACTCGGGAAGTAGAGGTTGCAGTGAGCTGAGATCGCACTGCTGCATTCCAGCCTAGGCAACAAGGGCACAACTCCATCTCAAAAATAAATAAATAAATAAATAAATAAATAAATAAATAAAAAATAGAACCACTTAAACACATATTATACAAAAAGCATCTGATAATAAACAACAGCATCTGGGATTTACACTAAATTAGTAAAAATAATTATTCTCAATTGATGAGATGAATGTTACAGTTTTTCAGAATTTGTCTAACAGGTTTTCCGGTCTTCACCAGAAAGCTCCCACCACCCCTGCCAAAAAAATATTGATGAGATGATATCTCTCTCTCCTCTGAGATACTATAACTTGGTTTGTATTTAGTAATATTTTTTTTTTTTGAAGTTTCAAAAAACACTAATGGAAGGTTTATGAAAGAAAGTACGGGTTATAAAACATTGCAAAACACCAAGCTAGATTAGTTCATCAAACTATCACAACATGTGGTTTATGTTAGCTTAATTTTGTTCATAAAATAAAAAGCAGTCTAGACTTGCCGGTAACTTTTTCTAAATTAATGAGATCTAAATATGCTGTTTATTTTAAGAAGGCTTAAAAAATGTGCACATGGTACATATAGCATTATGAAAATTCATAAAATGTTAACGGTAATCTCCAGCATATGAAGTACTTATTTCTATACTACAAAGTACACTAAAAAATAAAATTTGAACTGCAAATATACATTTTCTAACACTACTAAAATAATTATTATAAAATATACATTTCCTAACACTACTAAAATAATTACTTTCAATAATACTTCACAGATGCTAGGAAAGCACAAAAGGCACAACAAACTAATGTCATAATGTGTAATTAAGTGACCTGTTTCTAACAAATAGAATATAGCAGAAGTAGAAGTGATGGAATGTAACATCTCAAAATGGGTTAGGTTAGTGGGGCCAAGATGGCAGACTAAAAGCAGCTCATGTGCACTGCTCTCACAGAGAATAAGCAAAAGGGCTAGTGAACACTGACCCTGCAGGCTGATCATCTGAGAAACAATGTTGGGATCTATCGAGGCAGCAGGGGAACACAGAGAGCACAGAGGAATGAAGCTGGGCACCAGCTTTTCTGGGCTGAGCACAGAGTCAGGAGAACCACACCTGGAAGGGTGAGTGAGAGCCCCCAGGGGGATTCATACTTTCCACAGGGACCTGTGCAAGACTGGGAATGGGAGATTCCCCCTGGCCACCCTGTGCCCCCCATCCCCACGCTTCTAGACTGAGGCAGAGAGCCACTGGGATGTTTGGTGGAGGCAACTCTGAAGTGCAAGGGGACCTCTATAAGCCTTGGGCCCTGGAGCAGATCAGCACCAGTGTTATAGCCCCAATAGAGGCTGCCACTGCAGTGCCTGAAAGCAGTATTTCTCCACTACTCCTTGCTGGATGGGGCTCAGCAACAGTCTCCAGCCCAGTGGTCCTGCTTCAGCCAGAATTTGGCTGGCCACTCCACCTACCCTTGCCACAGGTAGCCAGGCAGGCAATGCTTGCTAGAGCTTCTAGCCCAG
This sequence comes from Rhinopithecus roxellana, assembly GCF_007565055.1. NCBI lineage: Eukaryota > Metazoa > Chordata > Mammalia > Primates > Cercopithecidae > Rhinopithecus > Rhinopithecus roxellana. The sequence continues at coordinate 3,330,997 of NC_044551.1, forward strand.
CAATCCTGTTTCTGTGTGAACTCAGCTGAAGGACGCAGCTTCCTGTCATCCCAAGAAACACCGGGACAGCAAATTACATGACCCTACCCGCCCCTGTCACTGGTAGTCAGGCCAGCAATGCTTGTGAGAACTTCCAGCCCAGCGGCTCCACACTGTGTGAACTCAGCAGGAGGGTGCAGTTTCCTGTTGTCCCAGTAAACACCAAGACAAGAGAGCATGCCACCCTGCCCATCCCTGCCTCTGGTAGCTGGGGGGGCAACACATGCTAGAGCTTCCGGCCCAGGGGTCCTGCTTCTGTGGGAACTCAACTGGTGGGCACAGCCTCCTATTGTCCCAGCAAACACCCAGGGGGCAGGGTGGGTGCCTCCACCCACGCCCACCACTGGTAGCCAGGTGAGCCATGCCTGCTATAGCTTCTGGACCAGTGGTCCTGTTTCTGCCTGAATTTGCCAAGGGGTGCACCCTCTTGTTGCCATGGAAACAACCAGATAGCAGAGCAGGCAATTCTACCCACCCTGCCTCTTGTAGCCAGATGGGCCACAACTACTAGAACTTCCAATTCAGGGTTCCCACTTCCACCTGAACTCTACGGGCAGGCACAACCCCATGCTTCCCCAGGAAGCACACAGATAGTAGATTAGGGCTGATGTGGCAAGAATGCAGCCTCTCTGCCAACTGAGGACCCCAACTGAGGAAGCTCTGTGGACCAGAACACCCCCCAAAAAATGCAGGCACAGAGAAAGTAATCAGAGGGCGTTCCTCCAAGACCCAGGAACAGACTAGAATCAAAGCTCGTCAACTGAATCCACCTTATACCATAATCAAATCCCCAAGGGCATCAAAGAAGAGAAAAGCAAAAAAATCCATCCAAAGGACAGCAACATCAAAAACTGAAAGAACATCAGCCCACACAAATGAGAAAGAACCAGCACAAGAACTCTAGCAACTCAAAAAGCCAGAGTGTCCTCTTACCTCCAAACGACCACAGTAGTTCCCAGGCAATGGTTCTTAACTAGGCTGAAATGTCAGAGACAGAATTCAGAATATGGATAGAAACGAAGATCATCAACATAGAGGAGAAATACAAATAGATTCAGCTTTTTGAATACCCTGAAATGTGAGAAACATAAAGAAAAAAACATTTGGGATCAACTAGAGATCTTCCCTGTAATCCAAAGGGTAATTTCTTCAATAATCATGGCATCTAAAACGGCTTATTTTCTCCAGACATTACCTAACCTAAAAACTGAAAAATCAACTATCAAGAAAATAGGGCCCTGTATTTCTACTTAAAGGAAAAGGGAAAGTAAAGGGAAAGCATTATTTATAAAAAGTAAGTTTTTGTTGTTCTTAGCCATTTCATGTGAATTTGAGTGAACTAAGATTTACTGCAAAATTTGTGCTGATAGTTCTATTGTATCTCCTGGAATGTAAGACTGGATATGAAGGGTACAATTTCATCTATGTGTATATGTTGATACTCAATTATATGTATATACTTATATAATTGAAATGTATTAAGTATTTTTTTACACTATTTCAATCTAAAAGATCTCTACATACTCCAGTATACATTTTGATATGTTTATATATATATTACAAGATTATAATCTGTGTACTTGGCCTTTCATATCCATGGGTTCCACATCTGTGTATTCAACATACTGTACATAAAAAAATTTTTTTAAATCTGTACTGAACATGTACAGACATTTTTCCTTGTCATTATTCTCTAAACAATAGTATAACAACTATTTATACAGCATTTACAACTATTTGTATAGCATATACTATGTAACAGTATAACAATTACTTATACAGCATCCAAACCATGCATCCATGGTTTATGTGTGTTCCTCTCCAAATCTCATGTTGAAATGTGATCCCCAATGTTGGAGTGGGGCCTAGTGGGAGGTGTTTGGGTCATGGGGGTGGGTCATGGGGGTAGGTCATGACCTATGACCCTCATGAATGGCTTAGTGCCCTCCTTGTGTTAGTAAGTGAGTTGTTGCTCTGAGTTCAGAGTTCACAAGAGATTTGGTTGTTAAAAAATGTGTGGCACCTTCCCCCTCTCTCTTTTGCTCCTGCTCTCTCCATGTAATGTGCCTGCCTCCCCTTTGCCTTCTACCATGATTGGAAGCTTCCTGAGGCCCTCACCAAGAGTGGATGCTGGCCCCATGCTTCCTATATAGCCTGCAGAACCTGAGTCAAAATAAATCTCTTTTCTTTATAAATTACCCAGTCTCAGATATTGCTTTAAAGCAATGCAAATGGACTAACACAATTGGGTATTCTAAGGAATCTACAGATGATTTAAAGTCTATGGAAGACTATATAAAGGTTATATATAAATGCTATGCCATTTTATATCAGGGGCTTGAGCATTCATGGATTTTGGTGTCTGTGGGAGGTCTGGGAGCCAATCCCCCATGGATATGAAGGGATAACTATATTCACTTAATGTAATGAAAATATATAACTTTATATTTTATAATATCTATTTCATTATATTCTATTTTTGTTTAAGAGACAGGATCTTGCTTTGTTGCCCAGGTTGGAGTGCAGTGGCACAATCATAGCTCACTGTAACCTCAAACTTCTGGGCTCAAGTGATCCTTCTGACTCAGCCTCCAGAGTAGGTAGGACTACATGTATGTGCCACCTTGCCTGAATTTTTTTTTTTTTTTTTTTTGGTAGAGTGGAGCTCTTGCTATGTTGCCCAAACTGGTCTCAAACTCCTGGCCTCATGTGATCCTCCTGCCTAGGCCTTTCAAAGTGCTGGAATTATAGACATGAGCCACCAGGCTCCAACACACTCTAATTCTAATATAGCATCAATGTTTATTCCAATGATAAAAGTTCATGCTTGCTACAAAAAAATTTTATATCAGAATGCATAAAAGGGAAACAAAGATAATAAATATATCATGCAACAATCCAGAGAGAATGATCATTAATATAATATTTTGGGATACTTCATTACTTTCTTCTATGTCTAGTTCCTCACATATTTTATACAAAAATGACATCATGCTATTCATACTGCTTTGTAATCTTTTTTCCCCTCTTAATCATAGAATTATTTTTATTTAAATAATTATGGAACTATAGAATCATTTTTCTTACATATTTTTTCTACTTATATGGAGTATAAGTGTGTAATCTATACATTTTACACATAGTTGATTTCATCCTACATATCGTTTTGCAGTCTGTGTTCTTTATTTAAGACTGTATGAAGGGAAATTTTCCATGCCATCATGATGTGTCTGGGCATCTGAATTTAGTTTGGCCATTTGGGGATGGTTGAACTTTAACTTCATGCTTCAAAATCTTTATCTGACAGTACCAATATTCTAATATTATTTTTAATGGCTGTGCAGTATTACACTGTATGGTTGAACTATATTTTATATAACAGCTCCCTAGTGACAGCAGTTAGGTTGTTTCTAATTTTTCTCTATTATAAAAAATGCTGTGATGAATATCTATGCCCATAAATTTTTAGGTACTGGTCTTAATAAGACAGATATTTTAAAAGCAACACAAGGAATTCTTTAACAAGTGGTCTTCTTACCTTCTTACCTATCAGCCTGCCTGGTTATCTATTCCTTTCCAAAAAGATTTTGAGATACCTTATAAAAAGAATTAAAAATTTAAGTGAAAGCAAAACTACCAGGTTAAGAGAAGAAAAGCAGGTATGTATGTCAACAGCAAAGTCCAAATAGTTGATCTAAGAATAAAACTATATATATACACATACACATGTATATGTGTGTATGTGTGTGTATATATATATAAAAAATATTTTTTGAGACAGGGTCTCACTCTGTCACCCAGGCTGGAGTACAGTCACACAATCCTGCCACCTCAGCCTCTCAAGTAGCTGGGACCACAGGCGTGTACTACCAAAACTAGCTAATTTTATTTTATTTTTTTGCAGAGACAGTGTCTCACATGCCCAGGCTGCTCTAGAACTCCTGGGCTCAAGCAATCCTCCTGCCTTAGCCTCCCAAAGTGCTGAGATTAGGGGTGTGAACCATTGCACCTGGCCAAAACTACATCTTAAGATTTCCAACTGGAATAAAAAAAACATGTTTGATTATATAATTCTTTTTGAAGGAACAAAACGAAGAATAACCTCCTTGGAGACTTTTTTATGTAATGAATTATATTTAAAAGCCAAATTTAATACACAATATCCTTCACTACCATTCATATCAAATACAGAAACAAAGTCAAAAGGGGTATCTTATGGTTTATGCTTATGAACATTAAAACTCTAATCAGACTGAGAGATAAACTCCACATACCTAGCTGACTCTCTTTACCTGCTTTAGATACCTCTTTTACTTCAAAGGAAAATAAATGGTTTTAGGTATTAAAATATTCACATTAGGCCAGGTGCGGTGGCTCATGCCCATATCCCCAACACTTTGGGAGGCTGAGGCAGGTGGATCACTTGAGGCCAGGAGTTCGAGACCAGCCTGGCCAACATGGCAAAACACGTCTCTAGTAAAAATACAAAAATTAGCTGGGTGTGGTGATGCACATCTGTAATCCCAGCTACTCAGGAGGCTGAGGCATGAGAATCACTTAAACCTGGGAGGTGGAGGTTGCAGTGAGCCAAGATGGTGCCACTGCACTCCAGCCTGGGCAACAGAGCAAGACTCTGTCTCCAAAACAAAAAGTCACATTAAATCAGAAGTTTATCTCCAACTGTTTAAATTATCGTTTTAAAATACCATGAAAAATACTGAAAAAGAAAAGAAATAAGGAGACAAAACAAACAAAAGGGTACCAAATGGGACAAAGAATGATTGGATAAAGTTTAATTTACATAGTAAAAATCTTATTAATTAGGTGCTGAGGGTATTGTTTTCTAAGACAGAAAAATGTCCCCTCTCATTTCCTTTTCTGAAAATAAGAGCTTCCTAAATCTTGTTTGTGCTGAAGTCAAAGCAGTAGTAAAAGTGATTTCCCTTTTACAATACTGTCAGTGGTTTCTTCCCTTTTTTCTTTTTTTTTTTAAAGAGATGGAGTCTCGCTCTTCCCTTTTCAAGATAGAGCCAACCTCTCTAAAGTTGAACAAAAATGAAACAGATAAAAATAGAAAATACGAAATTCTATAAAGGTTGGTTATATTTACTATGAAAGTTTAAAACATGCATATATAAATGGTAACTAATGTTTTCCAACAATTTACCATTTGCCAAGCAGATACTAAGTGCTTAGGAAGCATCCTCTCATTGCTACTCATGATTACTCATTAGTTTAGTTATTTCATTAAAGTATCTTTAACACATAAGGAAATTGAGGTTAGAGAATTTATATAATTCGCCCATGATCACAAGAGGTACTCAGGCTGAAACTCAAATCCAGATTCTGTCTCCAAAGCCCGCATTCTTAATCAGTATGCCAAATATACAACTATGCCTAAGATGCCAGTTTTAATCTTCATTCTCAAAAGATATTTTCATCAGATTTAGAATTGAATCGACAGTTTTTTTTTCTTTCAGTACTTTAAAGATGTTGCTCCACTGTTTTCTAGCCTCCATTATTTCTGCTAAGGCCATGATCACTCAAATTGTTGTTCCTCTATGTATGTTTCCTTTTTTGAGAAAGCTGTGGCCATTACAATTGTTTCTTCTTCCTATAATCTCTCTCTCATCTCCCTTTGGAGGTTCAATTACCTGTTACTCCTGTTATTACTCCTTTGCTATTGTTCCACAGGTACCTGAGTTTCCTTTTCTGTTGTTGTTTTTTTTTTTAATCTTTTCCCTTACTCTTCTTCATATTGGTTATTTTGTATTGCTATCTTCGAACTGACAGACCAATTCCTCTGTCATTTCCATTCTGCTATTAAGTCCATCTAGTAACATCATTTTGATTTCAGATATTGTATTTCTTAGTTCTACAGTTTCCATTTGATTTTTTATATTATCTTTTTTGCTGAGATTTCCTTTCTTTTTAGTGAAACATATTTCTTTACTTCATTAAGCACAGTTTTAATAGTTGCATTAAAGTCTTTGTCAGTTCCAACATCTGGATCATCTTGGGGTTACCATCTATTGACTTGTCTTTTCTTTGAAAATAGTTCACATTTCCCTGGCTCATATATCAAGTAATTTTAGATTGTATCCTGGATATTGTAAATGCTATGTTGTAAGAACTCTGGATTCTGGTTAATCTTTCTGAAGAGTGTTAATATTTTTGTTTTAGCAGGCAAATAAACTCTAACTGTAAACTCTCTATGTTTGGTGAGGAGAGAGACTCAGATCTCAGTTCAGATTGCTTTCAATTTGCCCTGGGCATGCATGTAGACTATGCAAGTCAGAGAGTCAGATGAAGCTTTTATATGGCATTTAGAATTTCCATTCTCTGGCTCTCTCTTTTCTTGGGTTCCTTCCCTACTCCTTGGTAGCACTGGCCCCCTTTCCCTGGTTCTTTTGGACAGAATAATGGGGGGCTTCCTACTGAAACATTAGTTATGCCATACTGTGTCTGCCCTCAAGGCAAAGCTGCAAAGAATGAGAATCTCACTCTGTAAGGGTTGCTTTGTCAAAGTTTGATCCTGACACCTTCCAAAATCTATCTGCTTTTTGTTCCAGACCCCACAAGTAATTGATTGTTATATTTTTTTTCTAGGTTTTCAGTCATGTGCAGGAGCTTACTTCTCCCTACTGGAAGTAGAAGTTTCTTAAAAATTTAAAAGCACATAAACTTATACATAATTTACTTCATATTCCTGAAGTACTAAAATAACTTTTGCTCTCCAAAGTGCAGCTATTCCACGTGTTTAAACAGATGTTTGCTGACAGCACTGACTTCTCCAAGATCCAAAGCGAGGAGAGCAGTCAATTAAACTCCAGTCTCTTCTAAAATTTTAATCCTAGGTTGGTTTCAGATGGGTTAACACAGTCATTCAACCCTCAAGTATTTAAGGGAGGTACCTGGAACTGACTCAGTTCCTAGATTTAAACCTGTTCAGTGAACTGTCCACCCCATCTTCAAAGTACAGAGATAAAACAGGTTCTTGTATTCTCTATGAGAACCTCCTCCTATTCCTGCTTCCTCTTATCTGCCCTTTTTACAATCTGGAAGTTTTTTTTTTTTTTTTGAGATGGAGTCTCACTCTTGTCACCCAGGCTGGAATGCAGTGGCGCAATCTCGGCTCACTGAAACCTCCACCTCCCAGTTTCAAGTGATTCTCCTGCCTCAGCCTCCTGAGTAGCTGGGATTACAGGTGCCTGAAAGCACACCCAGCTAATTTTTGTATTTTTATTAGAGACAGGGTTTCACCATGTTGGTCAGGCTGGTCTTGAACTCCTGACCTCAGGTGATCTGCCTGCCTCGGCCCGCAAAGTGCTGGGATTACAGTTTTAAGCCATGGCACCCAGCCTACAATCTTAAAGTTTTATCTGTCTCTGACATGCAACATAGATGCCTTCCTCACCTCCCCAGAATCCTAATTATGCGTATTTTAAATTGTTTTCTAGTTTTGAAAAAGCACTCTTTAGTGAAAAACAAAAAAGCAAAAACAAACAAACAAAAAAAAACAACCAAGGCTTTCCAAGGCTTTAAAAGTTCCCAGGCCTTCTTTCAAGAACATAACCTACAAAACCTACCTTGAATCATCTACCTGTTTAACTTAATCGCAAAACAGTTTGGGTTCTCATTCCACAATAAAACTAGCAATAATCCCTAGAAAGCAGCAAAGGTCTTTGTTTGCAGAAAGCCTTTGTATCTGGAGTTTACAGGTATTTCTTAACTTGACACATCTTTTCACATATCTGCGTGAGGGCTACGGTAAATATTACTGCATATTAGTCATTGATCCCCTTGACTTTACTTTGGTCCTTGATAATTCTCTTAGATTGCAATTTACACAGTATGGTTCTACTACGAACTGATTTCTATGGTGTGATCTACATGACAGACATACCTTTTTTATGTGGAAACCTGAAAAATGATTTTAATACTTTAGGTATTTCTAACTAAAATGACATTTAGATATCCCAATGGATAAGTATTTAATAAATACACTCATATATAATATTTTCTATTTTGTAATGCAAAAAATTTTACTACATTGGACAAAGATAAATCAACTAGCAGTATATTACGATGGCTTTGACCTTTAAGATAAAGAGTACCTTATTTAGGCAAATTATTCTTATTTTGTAATGAATTACAACAGCTAACCCTGAGATGGGGAAGGAAATATAAACCAACTCAGGTTTGGTTGTAAAGTAAAATTGAAGAATGTAGTTACACTAGCCCTTATATACCACTAGGGTCTTTTATTTCTGAGTTTCTTCTTTGAGCAACTTTATTTGTAAACATTAATATTTCATATCTTATTTTCTTAGAAGTTTTCCAAAGAAAAAAGGATTCTTTTTTTTAAAAGAATAAAACTGATTCTACCCTACAATTACTATCTGAATGTATTCATCCTCTTTATTAATTTAAAATGCATAACAGAATCTTAGGGATCCTGTTTTTCCTATGCTCTGTATTTTAGTATTTCATCATCCTAGGGTTTATTTAACCATTACTCATGAATTATTTCTTGGGAGATATGCTAAAAATAAAATAATTTTTTTTTTTTTTTTTTTTTGAGACAGAGTCTGGCTCTGTCGCCCAGGCTGGAGTGCAGTGGCGTGATCTCGGCTCACTGCAAGCTCCGCCTCCCGGGTTTATGCCATTCTCCTGCCTCAGCCTCCCGAGTAGCTGGGACTACAGGCGCCCGCCACCTCGCCCGGCTAATTTTTTGTATTTTTTAGTAGAGACGGGGTTTCACCGGGTTAGCCAGGATGGTCTCGATCTCCTGACCTCGTGATCCACCCGTCTTGGCCTCCCAAAGTGCTGGGATTACAAGCTTGAGCCACCGCGCCCGGCCTAAAAATAAAATAATTAAAAAATAAAATGGAATCACCTAAAAAGATGATCCAGTAGGAAAAGAAATCATTTTTATATATTTCAGCTCTCATATTGTTTTCCACAGTATAACATCTCTGAAAGCAGAAAAGCATAGAAACCTCATTTTTGCAGTCTTCTCTTCAGTGGCTTTTATTAACACCATTAAGAGTTCTGAAACCAGTTTTGGGTTCCAAATGGTAAGCAGAAGTAAGCTGGCTTCATTCCCTCACTAGCGAAAACCAAAAACAAACATATGGTGCTGAGATTATTGCTAGTAATATCCCATAACTCAAATGTGTAGATCAACGGTTCCAAGGGACACAAAAAAATGAAAAAAACTCCAAGCAGACAGAAAAAGAATCAGAATTCAGTATCTATGACACCCCTCCCCACAACCTGCCTGACACCAAGTATGTGGAAAATATCCCTGACTCACAGTGTCTAAACTTGAAAAAGTGAGACTGAAGTAGACAACCAGTTTCCCCCACCATCTTAGGGTCCTGGTGGCCCATGGGGTCGCTGACTCAACCCATGGGAAGCATCATGAGTACACAAAGGGAAAAATAGCCCTGAGGACACTCAGGGCTAGAGGGGGAAGGGAGGACTACCATTCCCAGTCTCGGAAACTCTGCTCTTTAACTTAGTCAAAGGAGACACCAAATCAGAGTACTTGTTCGGCAGGACCACTAGGCAGGAGGTACGTTCCACAGGTCCCCTGGGTACAAACCCCTAGCCAGCCTTTCTACACTGCTGAGACATCGCCTTTGGGACCTCCCCAAATCCTAACAGGCAGCAATCTGATCCTTTACTAGGGTAGAGGCAAACCTGGAATCAAGGCTCCATCTAGTGCCAAAAAAGAGGCAGAGTGACCTAGCAGAAAAAAAAAAAAAAGAAAGAAAGAAATTCAACTGGTAAGTTACAAAGAATCTCTAAGCAAACATGTCCAATAAAAACCAAACTAGTCAGAGAAATCTAAAATAAGTAAATAATGTTTCAGTGCAAAGACATAGAGGTACATCCAAAAGAAACAACAGCAAACCATGATCTCCTCAAACAGACAAAGCAAGGAACCAGTGACTAACCCTAATGAGACAGTGATTTGTGAGCTCTTGGACCATGAATACAAAATAGTGATTTTATGGAAACTTGGTGACATCCAAAATAACACAAAAAATAAATTTAGAAATGTATCAGAGAAAATTATCAGAGTTTGAAACAATAAAAAATCAAACAAATCTTGCTGGAACTGAGAAATATGTTTGCTGAACTAAAAAAATCACTAGAGGCTCTCAACAACATAGTGGATCAATCAGAAAAAACAATCAGTGAGCTAGAAGACAGGCTATTTTAAAACACATAGAGGAGGAAAAAAAAATAATAAAAAGGAATGAAGATTGCCTAGAAGATACAGAAAATCGCCTCAAAAGAGCAAATCTAAGAATTACTGGTATTCAAGGAGCTAAGCAAGAGCAGGAATAGAAAGTTTATTCAAAAAAATAAAGCCTTCCAAAATCTAAGAAAAATTATCAATATTCAGGCCAGAGAACACCAAACAGATTTGACCTAAATAAAACTACCCCAAGGCATGTAATAATCAAACTCTCAAATGTCAAGGACAAAGAGAGGATTTTAACAGTAGCAAGTTAAAAGAAGCAAGTAACATATAAAGGAGTTTCAATTTGTTTGGCAAAAGACTCCTCAGTGGGAACCAAATAAGCCAGGAGGGAGTGCAGATGACATTTTCAAAGTGCTGAAAGAAAAAAACTGCCATTCAAGAATATTATATTCAGCAAACCTATCCTTCAACTACAAAAAAGGAAAGATAAAGTCTTTCCCAGACAAACAAGCACTGAGAAAATTCACCATCACCAGACTCATTTTACAAGAAACACTAAAGGGAGCTCTTCAATCTCAGAGAAAAAAATGTGCAAAAAGAAAACATTTAAAGGTATAAAACCCACTGCTAGTCTATTACAGGCACTGTGGTTCATGCCTGTAATACGAGCTACTTGGAAAGCTGAGTCGACAGAGGACTGACTGAGGTTAAGAGTTTAAGACTATCCTGGGCAACATCATAAGACCTTATCTCTAAAAAAATTTCTTTTTTCTAATTACCTGAGCATGGTGGCAAATGCCTATCGTCCCAGATACTTAGGAGGCTAAGTTGGGAGAATCATTTGAGCCCAGTAGTTCGAGACTACAGTAAGCTATGATTATGCCACTGCACTCCAGCCTGGGTGACGAGGCAAGACCCTGTCTCTGAAAACAAAAATAAAATAAGTGAAATAAATAAAATCCACTGGTAAAAGTAAGTACATAGACAAACCCAGGATATTCAAATACTATAATTGTTGTTGGTCCTCTCATAATTGTAGTATGAATTCTAAAGACAAACTTGTTAAAAACAATAATAGCTACAGCAACCTGTTAAGAGATAGGCAATATAAAAATAGGTAAGTTGAGACAATAAAAAATCAAAATTTTAGGGGCGATGGAGTTAAAGTGTAGAAGTTTTTAAGTTTCTTTCTTTGTTAGTTTCTATTTTTTTCTTCGTTATCTAAGATAAGTTTTCATTGTTTTAAAATAACTTGTCATAACTCTAAAACTTTTTAATAAACCTCATGGTAACAAAATGCACCTCATGGTGCAAAAACCTATAATAGATACACTAAAAATAAACAACAATTAATTAAAACATACTATCAAAGAAAATCACTTAACCACAAAAGAACACAGAAAGGAAAAGAGAGAAGTACAAAAGAACCAGAAAACAAGCAACAAAATGGCAATAATAAGTTCTTACCAATATTAACACTGAATGTAAATGAACTCAAGTCTCCAATTAGAAGACACAGAGTAGCTGACTGGATAAAGAAGCAAGACCAAATCATACAATGCCCACAAGAAATCCACTTCACCTACAAAGACACACATAACACTATAAGTGTAGGAATGGAAAAAGATATTCCATGCAAGGGGAAACCAGAAAAGAGCAGGAGTAGCTAACACATCAAATAAAATATGACTATAAGTCAAAGACTCCAAAAAGTGACCAAGAAGGTCACTATATTATGATAAACAGGTCAATTCGGCAAAAGGATATAACAATTAATAATATCTAAGCACCCAATACTAGAATACTCAATTCTATAAAGCAAATATTGAGAGACATAAAGGGAGAGAGAGAGTACAATATAATAATAGTAGGGAGACTTCAACACCCTACTCTCAGGAAAGGACAAATCATACAGACAGAGAATCAACAAAGAAACAGGGGAGTTAAACTAGACCAAATAGGCCTGGTTGACATAGAACATCTCACCCAACTGCTGCAGAACAGATAACCTTGTCATCAGCATATGGAACATTCTCCAGAACAGACCACATCTTAGGCCACAAAACAAGTCTCAACAAAGTCAATAAAGTAGAAATCATATCACATATCTTTTGTAACTACAATGGAAAAAACCTTGAAATCATTAACAAGAGGAACCTCGGAAACAACACAAAAAATTAATTAATTAATTGTTTGATTTAATTTCGAGCAAGTTCAAACCAAATCATTTGTTCCTGGCAGGGCAATGTGGCTCATGCCTATAATCCCACCACTTTGAGAGGTCAAGGTGGAATGACCTTGTTTGAAGCCAAGTGTTTGAGTACCAGCCTAGGAAGCATAACAATACCTGGGTTGGCTGGGCTTGGTGGTGTGTGCCTATCATCTTAGCTACTCAGGAGGCTAAGGCAGGAGCATCCTCTGAGCCAAGGAGATTGAAGATGCAGTGGGTCATGATCACACCACTGCACTCCAACCTAAGTGACAAAGTGAGACCCTGTCTCTATTTAAGAAGGGAATTTAAAAATATTCTGAATCAAATGACAATGGAAACACAAAATACCAAAATCTATGGGATACAGCAAAAGTAGCAGTACTAAGAGAGAAGTTTACAATACTAAATGTCTACATCAAAAAAGGAGAAAAATTTCAAATAAATAACCTAACAATGCATCTTAAAAACTAGAAAAGCAAGAACAATCCAAACTCAAAATTAGTAGAAGAATATAAATAATAAAGATAAAAACAGCAGTAAATAAAATTAAGACTAAAAAATACAGATCAACAAAAGTTTTTTTTCAAAAGATAGATGAGGGGGGCGGAGCAAGATGGCCGAATAGGAACAGCTCCAGTCTCCAACTCCCAGCGCGAGCAACACAGAAGACCGGTGATTTCTGCATTTTCAACTGAGGTACTGGGGTCATCTCACTAGGGAGTGCCAGACAATCGGTGCTGGTCAGCTGCTGCAGCCCGACCAGCGAGAGCTGAAGCAGGGCGAGGCATCGCCTCACCTGGAAGCAGAAGGGGGAAGGGAATCCCTTTCCTAGTCAGGGGGACTGAGACACACAACACCTGGAAAATACTGCGCTTTAAGCAAACGGGCACACCAGGAGATTATATCCCACACCTGGCCGGGAAGGTCCCACGGCCATGGAGCCTCCCTCATTGCTAGCACAGCAGTCTGTGATCTAACTGCAAGACAGCAGCGGGGCTGGGGGAGGGGCGCCTGCCATTGCTGAGGCTTAAGTAGGTAAACAAAGCTACTAGGAAGTTCGAAGTGGGTGGAGCTCACAGCAACTCAAGGAAACCTGCCTGTCTCTGTAGACTCCACCTCTGGGGACAGGGCACAGCTAAACAACAACAACAAAAAAAAGCAGCAGAAACCTCTGCAGACGCAAACGACTCTGTCTGACAGCTTTGAAGAGAGCAGTGGATCTCCCAACACGGAGGTTGAGATCTGAGAAGGGACAGACTGCCTGCTAAAGTGGGTCCCCGATCCCTGAGCAGCCTAACTGGGAGACATCCCCCACTAGGGGCAGTCTGACACCCTACACCTCACAGGGTGGAGTACACCCCTGAGAGGAAGCTTCCAAAGGAAGAATCAGACAGGTACACTGGCTGTTCAGCAATATTCTATCTTCTGCAACCTCTGCTGCTGATACCCAGGCAAACAGGGTCTGGAGTGGACCTCAAGCAATCTCCAACAGACCTGCAGCTGAGGGTCCTGACTGTTAGAAGGAAAACTATCAAACAGGAAGGACACCTATACCAAAACCCCATCAGTACGTCACCATCATCAAAGACCAGAGGCAGATAAAACCACAAAGATGGGGAAGAAGCAGGGCAGAAAAGCTGGAAATTCAAAAAATAAGAGCGCATCTCCCCCTGCAAAGGAGCACAGCTCATCGCCAGCAACGGATCGAAGCTGGTCAGAGAATGACTTTGACAAGATGAGAGAAGAAGGCTTCAGTCCATCAAACTTCTCAGAGCTAAAGGAGGAATTACGTACCCAGCGCAAAGAAACTAAAAATCTTGAAAAAAGAGTGGAAGAATTGACAGCTAGAATAATTAATGCAGAGAAGGTCATAAACGACATGACAGAGAGGAAAACCATGACACGAGAAATACGTGACAAATCCACAAGCTTCAGTAAACGACTCGATCAAGTGGAAGAAAGAGTATCAGCGATTGAGAATCAAATGAACTGAAACGAAGCGAGAAGAGAAACCAGAAGAAAAAAGAAGAAAAAGAAATGAACAAAGCCTGCAAGAAGTATGGGATTATGTAAAAAGACCAAATCTATGTCTGATTGGGGTGCCTGAAAGTGAGGGGGAACATGCAACCAAGTTGGAAAACACTCTTCAGGATATCATCCAGGAGAACTTCCCCAACCTAGTAGGGCAGGCCAACGTTCAAATTCAGGAAATACAGAGAACACCACAAAGATACTCCTCGAGAAGAGCAACTCCGAGACACATAATTGCCAGATTCACCAAAGTTGAAATGAAGGAAAAAATCTTAAGGGCAGCCAGAGAGAAAGATCGGGTTACCCACAAAGGGAAGCCCATCAGACTACCAGCAGACCTCTCGGCAGAAACTCTACAAGCCAGAAGAGAGTGGGGGCCAATATTCAACGTTCTTAAAGAATTTTAAACCCAGAATTTCATATCCAGCCAAACTAAGTTTCATCAGTGAAGGAGAAATAAAATCCTTTACAGATAAGCAAATGTTTAGCGATTTTGTCACCACCACGCCTGCCTTACAAGACACCCTGAAGGAAGCCCTAAACATGGAAAGGAAGAACCGGTACCAGCCATTGCAAAAACATGCCAAAATGTAAAGACCATCGAGGCTAGGAAGAAACTGCATCAACTAACGAGCAAAATAACCAGTTAATATCATAATGGCAGGATCAAGTTCACACATAACAATATTAACCTTAAATGTAAATGGACTAAATGCTCCAATTAAAAGACACAGACTGGCAAACAGGATAAAGAGTCAAGACCCATCAGTCTGCTGTATTCAGGAGACCCATCTCACATGCAGAGACATACATAGGCTCAAAATAAAGGGATGGAGGAAGATCTACCAAGCAAATGGAAAACAAAGAAAAAGCAGGGGTTGCAATCCTAGTCTCTGATAAAACAGACTTTAAACCATCAAAGATCAAAAGAGACAAAGAAGGCCATTACATAATGGTAAAGGGATCAATTCAACAGGAAGAGCTAACTATCCTAAATATATATGCACCCAATACAGGAGCACCCAGATTCATAAAGCAAGTCCTTAGAGACTTACAGAGACTTAGACTACCATACAATAATAATGGGAGACTTCAACACTCCACTGTCAACATTAGACAGATCAACGAGACAGAAAGTTAACAAGGATATCCAGGAATTGAACTCATCTCTGCACCAAGCGGACCTAATAGACATCTACAGAACTCTCCACCCCAAATCAACAGAATATACATTCTTCTCAGCACCACATCGCACTTATTCCAAAATTGACCACATAATTGGAAGTAAAGCACTCCTCAGCAAATGTAAAAGAACAGAAATTATAACAAACTGTCTCTCAGACCACAGTACAATCAAACTAGAACTCAGGACTAAGAAACTCAATCAAAACCGCTCAACTACATGGAAACTGAACAACCTGCTCCTGAATGACTACTGGGTACATAACGAAATGAAGGCAGAAATAAAGATGTTCTTTGAAACCAATGAGAACAAAGATACAACATACCAGAATCTCTGGGACACATTTAAAGCAGTGTGTAGAGGGAAATTTATAGCACTAAATGCCCACAAGAGAAAGCTGGAAAGATCTAAAATTGACACGTTAACATCACAATTAAAAGAACTAGAGAAACAAGAGCAAACACATTCAAAAGCTAGCAGAAGGCAAGAAATAACTAAGATCAGAGCAGAACTGAAGGAGATAGAGACACAAAAAACCCTCCAAAAAATCAATGAATCCAGGAGTTGGTTTTTTGAAAAGATCAAGAAAATTGACAGACCGCTAGCAAGACTAATGAAGAAAAGAGAGACGAATCAAATAGACGCAATAAAAAATGATAAAGGGGATATCACCACTGACCCCACAGAAATACAAACTACCATCAGAGAATAATATAAACACCTCTACACAAATAAACTAGAAAATCTAGAAGAAATGGATAATTTCCTGGACACTTACACTCTTCCAAGACTAAACCAGGAAGAAGTTGAATCCCTAAATAGACCAATTGCAGGCTCTGAAATTGAGGCAATAATTAATAGCCTACCAACCAAAAAAAGTCCAGGACCAGATGGATTCACAGCTGAATTCTACCAGAGGTACAAGGAGGAGCTGGTACCATTCCTTCTGAAACTATTCCAATCAATAGAAAAAGAGGGAATCCTCCCTAACTCATTTGATGAGGCCAACATCATCCTGATACCAAAGCCTGGCAGAGACACAACAAAAAAAGAGAATTTTAGATCAATATCTCTGATGAACATCGATGCAAAAATCCTCAATAAAATACTGGCAAAACAGATTCAGCAGCACATCAAAAAGCTTATCCACCATGATCAGCGGGCTTCATCCCTGGGATGCAAGGCTGGTTCAACATTCGCAAATCAATAAACGTAATCCAGCATATAAACAGAACCAAAGACAAGAACCACATGATTATCTCAATAGATGCAGAAAAGGCTTTTGACAAAATTCAACAGCCCTTCATGCTAAAAACGCTCAATAAATTCGGTATTGATGGAACGTACCTCAAAATAATAAGAGCTATTTATGACAAACCCACAGCTAATATCATACTGAATGGGCAAAAACTGGAAAAATTCCCTTTGAAAACTGGCACAAGACAGGGATGCCCTCTCTCACTGCTCGTATTCAACATAGTATTGGAAGTTCTGGCTAGGGCAATCAGGCAAGAGAAAGAAATCAAGGGTATCCAGTTAGGAAAAGAAGAAGTCAAATTGTCCCTGTTTGCAGATGACATGACTGTATATTTAGAAAACCCCATTGTCTCAGCCCAAAATCTCCTTAAGCTGATAAGCAACTTCAGCAAAGTCTCAGGATACAAAATTAATGTGCAAAAATCACAAGCATTCTTATACACCAGTAACAGACAAACAGCGAGCCAAATCAGGAATGAACTTCCATTCACAATTGCTTCAAAGAGAATAAAATACCTAGGAATCCAACTTACAAGGGATGTAAAGGACCTCTTCAAGGAGAACTACAAACCACTGCTCAGTGAAATCAAAGAGGACACAAACAAATGGAAGAACATACCATGCTCATGGATAGGAAGAATCAATATCATGAAAATGGCCATACTGCCCAAGGAATTTCCCCATCAAGCTACCAATGACTTTCTTCACAGAATTGGAAAAAACGGTTTTAAAGTTCATATGGAACCAAAAAAGAGCCCGCATTGCCAAGACAATCCTAAGTCAAAAGGACAAAGCTGGAGGCATCACGCTACCTGACTTCAAACTATACTACAAGGCTACAGTAACCAAAACAGCATGGTACTGGTACCAAAACAGAGCTATAGACCAATGGAACAGAACAGAGTCCTCAGAAATAATACCGCACATCTACAGCCATCTGATCTTTGACAAACCTGAGAGAAACAAGAAATGGGGAAAGGATTCCCTATTTAATAAATGGTGCTGGGAAAATTGGCTAGCCATAAGTAGAAAGCTGAAACTGGATCCTTTCCTTACTCCTTATACGAAGATTAATTCAAGATGGATTAGAGACTTAAATGTTAGACCTAATACCATAAAAACCCTAGAAGAAAACCTAGGTAGTACCATTCAGGGCATAGGCATGGGCAAGTACTTCATGTCTAAAACACCAAAAGCAACGGCAGCAAAAGCCAAAATTGACAAATGGGATCTAATTAAACTAAAGAGCTTCTGCACAGCAAAAGAAACTACCATCAGAGTGAACAGGCAACCTACAGAATGGGAGAAAATTTTTGCAATCTACTCATCTGACAAAGGGCTGATATCCAGAACCTACAAAAAACTCAAATTTACAAGAAAAAAAAAAACAACCCCATCAAAAAGTGGGCAAAGGATATGAACAGACATTTCTCAAAAGAAGACATTCACACAGCCAACAGACGCATGAAAAAATGCTCTTCATCACTCGCCATCAGAGAAATGCAAATCAAAACCACAATGAGATACCATCTCACACCAGTTAGAATGGCAATCATTAAAAAATCAGGAAACAACAGGTGTTGGAGAGGATGTGGAGAAATAGGAACACTTTTACACTGTTGGTGGGATTGTAAACTAGTTCAACCATTATGGAAAACAGTATGGCAATTCCTCAAGGATCTAGAACTAGATGTACCATATGACCCAGCCATCCCACTACTGGGTATATACCCAAAGGATTATAAATCATGCTGCTATAAAGACACATGCACACGTATGTTTATTGTGGCACTATTCACAATAGCAAAGACTTGGAATCAACCCAAATGTCCACCTGTGACAGACTGGATTAAGAGAATGTGGCACATATACACCATGGAATACTATGCAGTCATAAAAAAGGATGAGTTTGCATCCTTTGTAGGGACATGGATGCAGCTGGAAACCATCATTCTTAGCAAACTATCACAAGAAGAGAAAACCAAACACCGCATGTTCTCACTCATAGGTGGGAACTGAACAATGAGATCACTTGGACTCGGGAAGGGGAACATCACACACTGGGGCCTATCATGGGGGGGGGGGGAGGGATTGCACTGGGAGTTATACCTGATATAAATGACGAATTGATGGGTGCTGACGAGTTGATGGGTGCAGCACACCAACATGGCACAAGTATACCTATGTAACAAACCTGCACGTTATGTACATGTACCCTAGAACTTAAAGTATAATAATAATAATAAAAAAAATGAAATGAAGAAAAAAAAGATATAAAAAAGTTAAAAGAAAAACAAAAGATAGATGAAATTGACAAAACTTTAGTTAGACAAAGAAAAGAAAATTCAAATAAATAAAAACAGAAATGAAAAAGTAGACATAACAACTGAGACCACAGATATACAAAGAATCTTTATATACTGTTATGAGCAACTATACGCAACAAATTGGAATAGCTAGAAGAAATGGATAAATTCCTGGACACTTAACAACCTACCAAGATTGAAACAGGAATAAACTGAAAACCTGAACAGACCAGTAAGTAACAAGATGGAAGCTGCAATAAAAAGTCTTTCATCAAAGAAAAGCCTGGAACCTGATTGCTTCACTGCTGAATTCTACCCAACATTTCGAGAATAACTAATATCACTTCTACTCAAACTCTCCACCCCGCAAAAAAAAAATAAAAATAAAAAATAAAAAATCAAAGAGAGAATACTTCCAAACTAATTCTACAAGGCCAGCATTACCCTGATATCAAAACCAAATAAGGATACAACAAAAAAAGAAAACTATAGGCCAATATTACTGATGAACATTCTCAACAAAATACTAGCTAATCACATTAATAAGATCCTTTACCATGATCAAGTGGGATTCATCCAAGGGATGCAAGGATAGTTCAACATATTCAAGTCAATAAACATAATACATCACATTAACAGAATCAAGAACAAAAAACATATGACCATTTTCATAGACACTGAAAAAGTATTGGACAAATTCATCATCTCTTTATGATAAAAACCCTCAGCCAACTGGATATAGCAGGAACATAACCCCAGATAATAAAGGCCACATATGATAAAACCACAGCTAGCATCATACTGAATGGGGAAATATTGAAAGCCTTTCCTCTAAGTTCTGGAACAAGACAAGGATGCCCACCTTCACCACTGTTACCT
Organism: Rhinopithecus roxellana; assembly: GCF_007565055.1. NCBI lineage: Eukaryota > Metazoa > Chordata > Mammalia > Primates > Cercopithecidae > Rhinopithecus > Rhinopithecus roxellana. The sequence goes on from NC_044551.1 coordinate 3,351,123, forward strand.
AACATAATACTGAAAGCCCTGGTCACAGCAATCAGACAAGAGAAAGAAATAAAGGGCATCTAAATTGCAACGGAAGGAGTCAAGTTATCTTTGTTGGTAGGCAACATAATCTTATATTTACAAAACCCCTAAAGACTCCACCAAAAAGCTGTTAAGTACTGATAAACAAATTCAGTAAAGTTTCAGGATACAAAATTAACATACAAAAGTCAGTACAGACATTTTTTATTTAGATTGCTTTCTTGATTTCTTTTTCATATTGTTTGCTGCTAAAGTATAACATTTACAATAGTTACAAATAATATACAATACCTAGGAATTACCTTAAGTGAAAGATCTATGAAAGAAAACTACAAAACACGGAAGAAAATTGAAGACACAAATAAAAGGAAAGATATTCCAAGCTTGTGGAATTGGAAGCATATTGTTAAAATGACAATACTACCAAAAACAATTTTCAGATTCAATGCAATCTCTATCAAAATACCAGTGACATTCTTCACAGAAATAGAAAAAGAATCCTAAAATGTATATAAAACCACAAAAGACTCTGAATAGCCAAAGCAGTCCTAAGGGAAAAGAACATAGCTGGGGGCATTACACTATCTGACTTCAAAATATACTACAAAGCTATAGTAACCAAATGACCATAATACTGGCAAGAAAATAGACACATGGACAAATGGAACAGAATAGAGAACCCAGATATAAATCCACACATTTACAACCAACTAATTTTTGACAAAGCAATCAAGAACATATCATAGTAAAAGAATAGTCTCTTCAATAAATGGTGCTGGGAAAACTAGATAACCAGATGCAGAAGAATGAGACTATCTCTCAGATATTTCTTCCTCATCTCTTTTTGATTTTTGATACAAAAATCAAATCAAAATGGATTAGAAACCTAAATCTAAGATCTGAAACTATGAAACTACTAGAAAAATATATCTGGGAAATACTCCAGTACATAGGTCTGGCCAAATGCTGGTTTTTTGGTTTTTTTTTGGAGACAGGGTCTCACTCTGTCACCTGGCTTTGAATGCAGTGGCACAATCACAGCTTTCTATAGCCTTGACCTTCTGGGCTCAAGCGATCCTCCCACCTCAGCCTCCTGAGTAGCTGGGACCACAGGTGTGTGCTACCACATCCAGCTAATTTTATTTATTCATTTAACTTTATTTATTTTTAAACATTTAATTTTTTAATTTTTTTATTTAATTTTATTTTTAATTTTTAAACTTTTAAAATTCTTTTTGCGAAAGTAGGGTCTCCCTGTGTTGTCCAGGCTGGTCTCAAACTCCTGGGGTCAAGCAAGCCTCTGCCTCAGCCTCCCAAAGGGCTGGGATTATAGGCATGAGGCACAACTCCTGGCTTGGCCAAAGACTTTTCTGTGTAAGACCGCAAAAGCACTGACAACCAAAGCAAACATAGACAAATTAGATTCTATTAAGCTAAAAAGCTTCTTCACAGCAGAGTGAATAATCAAGAAAGTGAAGGGACAGCCCACAGAACAGGAGAAAATGTTTGCGAACTATCCATCTGACAAGGGATTAATAACCAGAATACATAAGGAGCTCAAACAACTCAATAAAAGAAAAATAATCCGATTTAAAAATGGGCAAAAGAATAGACATTTCTCAAAAGAAGGCATACTAACGGCCAAGAGTTAAATTTAACAAATGTTCAACATCACTAATCATCATAGAAATGCAATTCAAAACCACAATAAGGTATCATCTTACCCCAGTCAAAATGGCTTAAACATTTTTTTTAAGTATTATTATAATAGAGACGAGGTCTCACTATGTTGCCCAGGCTGGTTTTGAACTCCTGAGCAGCTCAAGTGATCCTCCCACTTCAGCCACCCAAAGTGTTAGGATTACAGGCATGAGTCATCATGGGCAGCCTAAAATTGCTTTTATTAAAAAGATAGGGAATAATGGATGGTGGCAAGGATGTGGAGAAAGGGGAACCCTGCTACACTGTTGGTGGGAATGTAAATTAGTACAGTCACTATGGAATACAGTATGGAGGTTCCTCAGAAAACTTAAAGTAGAACTACTATATGATCTAGCAATTCTACTACTAGATATATATCCAAAAGGGAAATCAATATATTGAAGAGATATCTGACCTCACATGTTTTATTACAGCAGTATTCACAATAGCTAAAATATGGAATCAACCATCAATGGATGAATGGATAAAGAAAATGTGGTCTATATACACAATGGAATTTAGCCATAGAAAAAAGAATATCGGGCCTGGCATGTGGGCTCACGTCAAATCTCAACACTTTGAGAGGCCAAGGCAGGAGGACTGCTTGAGGCCTCCCTATTTCAAGAATATATGGAATAAAAACTTGAGTTTGCTATATTTTTATTTTTATTATAATTTCTAATAAAGTTGTTTTTCCACTATCCCTTTATTGCTGCTTCTCAGGACTATTCATAAAATGACCAAAAATATAAAAAATAAAATGATAGTAAATGACAATGTCTATTTTTCCTGATAATACTAAACATTAAAATCAACACGTTATTATTCCTTTTAGCAGCAACACAAGCCAAGGTGATAGTTGCAAGAGGCTCCAGAGATCATTTAAATTATTTATGGGTAATTGGAACATATACTTGCTAGTATACACTAGCAAGAAAAGAACTGTAAACTGGCTGTATGTTATTGTACCTTAAAAATGTATGTGGGTGAATTTTCTTTTAAGAAAACCGTTAAACTAAAGAAAAACTATGTAACACACCTAGAATGTAATCTATCTGGCTCTGACAGATTCTCAAATGTTTAATCATTTAAAATAATTTGGGATAATAGTGTTTGGGAAATTTGTTTTTTGAGACAGGGTCTCACTTTGTCACCTACACTGGAGTATACTAGCACGATCACAGCTAATTACAGCCTCAAACCTCTGGGGTTAAGCTAGCCTGTCGCCTCAGCACCCCGAGCAGCTAGGACTATAGGTATGTACCATTATGCCCGAGTGGCTTTTCTTAAATCTAAAATCAATTCTATACATATTAAAAGTTATGTATTACAAGCGTCTAAGGTCCAAAGTCTGAACTAGACTATTCACTAGCGATGATCTGGGCAATTTACTTAACTTCTTTGAATGTTAATTTCCTCATGTGTAAAATAAGAATAATGTCTACCTTGCAGGATTTTTGTGAAGAGTGAATAAATCAAATGAACCTAAAACAATGTTTGACATTTCGTAGGCCTTTAGCAAATGACACTTGCTACTTACAAAAAGCTATAATGTTATTTGATTCTTTGGTCTCTGACTGATTTTAATCATGCTGGTGATTTTTTTCTTGGGCCTTGTTAATTGCAGTTCCTACAACTTCCCTTCAATTATCAACCAGGCTAAACTTATTTCATTTATCGGTTATTATTTACTGAAAACCTCCTACGTCACAGGCAATTTAAAATCTTTATTCACTTTCTACACATAATTATTGTCAGAATACCTAGACAGTAAAATGCTAGAAAACAATGACTACAGAAGTGGTTTATATCTTACTTTTATAGTATCTTAGTCAGATGATCATACAGCAAGATCTTAATAAAGATCTTAAACAGGGATAAACTATATTTTCATAAGCTATCACCATAGCAACATGTATGCTCTATAAAAATATTTTTTCAACCTATTTGACTAAGAAGAAAAGGATTTGAAATTATAGAAGTGAAACAATAAAAGGGTTAGAAAAAAACAAGAAGCAAAACACGTTTACAAAGTAACTATCATGAGGATTCTACTGATACATAAGATATGACCACACTGCTTTATATAGTATGCCTTTAAAATATTAATAAAATAATTTCTCAATCTAACAGGAAAAGCGACTCAAAAGCTAAGCAAAATAAAAACGAAAGAAAGAACATGTGTACATGCCAAGAGTGGGCACTAATACTGTTCATCAGTGTACTGTACTGTGTGATTTTTAGACTAAAAGGTTTTTCAATGTTATAGTGAAGCCTATGAAATACTAACTACCCTAACAAGTTTTTATCCCATAAACCAAACAGATACGAGTAAAAGATAAAGGAATATATTTTCAATTTCATTGAATAGTAAGAATATTTCTCCTTGAAACATTCCTAGCCTGGCTCTCATTTGTACAACAGGAAACAGAATAAAAAGGGTGGCCTACACACCCTTTGAAATTCCATTTCTGAAATCACTGTCTTATTCTCGAATATTAGAACTTTTTGTGGGATCTGACATATTCTCAAGTAGCTGTGAAGTGCATTAAGGTATCAATGAGTACCCCCATCTACCTCTTCCCTCCCACTTTTCCAAAAATACAGCTGTCTTTGGAAACTTAAATGGTAGAAATCAACAGATAAAGAAGTCTTAGACAGATATGCTAAGTCACCTTAAGGATCAAAGCTGCAGAATAAGACATGGCAGTATGAGCATAATACAATAATAATTGACATTAGTAAAAGAATTCATCAATATAAATGGAGTGTGGGTGGTCAGAAAAAGAAGTAAAAGAAAACAAGATACATATTGGCAATGCCTACTTAAATATCCACTGCCACGATAGAGATAACCTAGCTTCATGCTACCAACCATTTAGAATCGTAATTAATCCCCCATGGAGGAAGAAAAAAATTTGAGACTGGGATATGGGAAAAGGTCATCATACCTAGATTTGAAACCAGGATATAAAGAGCTGGAATTACAGGCACCCGCCACCCTACTTGGCTAATTTTTGTATTTTTAGTAAAGACGGGGTTTCACCTTGTTGGCCAGGCTGGTCTCAAACTCCTGGCCTCAGGTGATCCGCCCAACTCAGCCTCCCAAAGTGCTGGGATTACAGGCGTGAGCCACCGCACTCGACCAGCGTTTTCCCTTAGACTCGAAATTTCGCTCCTATCGTCCCATCCTTGTACTAAGAAAGTATTCTTTCTAAGGTTTAATAACAAATTTTACTCTTGGCAATTATCAGGAACTCGACTATATTAAAATAGCTAACGAGAGGAAATTACTGAAGCTACAAAGTCAAAGGTCTCATCATCAAAGTTATCCTTGACAACTGACAAGAGCTGTTAGATCTTCTTTTGGTCTTTCTGCTAATTCAACCCTAGTCTTAAAAATAGCCACCTATTGCCTAATACCCTGTATACACAAAACCATTGCACTTCGGTATTTCTAATACGAGAAAGTTTATATATATCTAAACTTTCCTATCTTTGAGGGGCAGGCATGGTTAACGTGGTTCTCAGTAAGATATTCATTTACAACTAAGAGAAAATCCCAGGCTATCATCTGACATTCTTGGTTTACTTAAAAAACCTTTCTAACGTTATTCATTCTCTGACAACCTCAAAATTACTTTCCACAAAGAAAACTCTAGAAATCTAAAAATGCGAAGTGCGTGCTTGTCAGAAGGTACTAAGGAAATTCTTCCTTTAAACGTCAAATGTGAATTCTAACTTCTAATGGGTAAGACCCTCGAGATTTACAGCGGTGGTCTGGTGGAAAGAAAACCCCCTTGGCACTAGGAGCTCACAAAACCCCATCCAGTGGTTGAGGCGGAAGCGGCTATGCGCTCCCGGGCTTTCGACAAGCCGCCCTGGAACGCAGGCCCGTCATCTTCAGCAGAAAGCTCTCTCACGTTCTGGCCCGCAAGCCCGGAGGGTTCGTCCCAAACACACAAGGCAAGGATAGAAGCGAGGCCAAGGGGCAGGTCACGCAACTGTCAAACGAAGCCCACCCACCGACTGACAAGTCCCCAAGGCGACAAGCGATCCCCGCGCGGGATACTCACCCGTTACCTCAGGATCGCGACTACAACTCCCAGAAGGCTGGGCGAGCGACGAACCAACGCCCTTCCCAGAATGCAGCACAGCGGCATCCCTATCCCGCCCTCTCCTTACTGCGCTCCTCCTACTTTTCTACCTCTCGTCATCCGGGAGAGCCGGGGGTAGGGTGCGGGAGGAGGATCCCGCACGCTCGGCGTGTCGCGTCAGACGCCGGGAGGGGACCGGGCCGGGGAGTAGGAGGGGAGAATGGGAGGACGAAGGGGAGGGGAAAGGACAGGGGAGGGGAGGGAAAATAGTGGGCCAGGCAGCAAGATGGCGGCGGTAGCGGAGGTGTGAGTGGACTCGGGTCTCAGCGGCCGCATTTTCTCTTCCCTTCTTCTCCCTTTTCCTTCATTATTTGAAATTGGCATCGAGGGGGCTAAGTTCAGGTGGCAGCACCGGGCGCAACGCAGGGGTCCCGGAGACGGCGGCGGCGGCCGACGGCTGGAAGGGTAGGCTTCCTTCATCGCTCGTCCTCCTTCCCCGCTCCGCTCGGTGTCAGGCGCGGCGGCGGCGCGGCGAGCGGACTTCGTCCCTCCTCCTGCTCCCCCCACACCGGAGCTGGCACTGTTCGCTTCGCCATTCCCCGACCCTTCACCCCGAGGACTGGGCGCCTCCTCCGGCGCAGTTGAGGGAGCGGGGGCCGGTCTCCTGCTCGGCTGTCGCGCCTCCATGTCGGATAATCAGAGCTGGAACTCGTCGGGCTCGGAGGAGGATCCAGAGACGGAGTCTGGGCCGCCTGTGGAGCGCTGCGGGGTCCTCAGTAAGGTGAGCAACCAGTGGTGCCAGGGGACCCCTGGCCGGACTCACCTGCCGCGAGGCAATTGGCTGAGGCGGTGGGGTGGGGCTGGCGGGAGGCGCGGAACGTGCCGGGGTGCTAGGCTGAATACTGCTGCAGCGACTAGGGATGAGGCGGGGGCATATAGGGGGCCTGTTCTTGCTGCCCGAGGGCTCGTAGGGGGCAGCCGAGGACCAGGGAAAGGGTGTATCAACCCGGGATCCAATTTGGGAGACCAGATGCGTGCCGTGACTTGGGACCTAGGACGGCAGCTGTCCCGGGTGTAAGGAATCCGGGTTGGGCTTCAGGGGTGTCCGAACGACTGGGCACGGGAGCGGTTCAAGTCGGACCTCTTAAAAGAGGCTGGTCTGTCTGAGGATGCCAAGCCGAGTAGGTTGGTAGGCACTGCGGACGCAACTGTTTCGACAGAAGCCGGAGCGACTCGGCTTGGTGTTGAAATTTGAGGTGTTGAACTCGCCAGGTTAAATGTAGTGAGACAGATGAATGTAGAGGACTTTCTCCCTCACCCTATACCGTAGTTCAGGATAGAGATATTGAATCGGCACGTGATGGGTACAGGAAATATTCATAGTAACTTGGAACATGTGGAAAGGAGACTGATCTTTAGTCCAGGAAGAAGAGCATTATTTAATAATAAACTCTTTTTGCGGTAAGGGGTCCAGGGTAAGGAAAATATGTTTTACCTTTATATATTTTTTAAAATCCGTGTATCAAAATTTTAGGAAAGCAGCCATTATAGAACTGCAGATGGGTGATCTCTTGATATTACATGGTTGGGATTTTTTTTTTTTTTTAAGTTTTTGCTATAAGAAGATTCACACAGCCTTTTTGACTTCTCTCCCCCTTCCTGTTAAACTTTTTTAGAAATGGCTGGAGCTAGCAGTTAACTTGGAGAGGGGGAGCTGGGCCAGTCCCTCAACAAGCTGGTCATAAGATACTATGTCATGTGCAGCTACTGGCTATTAAGAAATCACCCTGTTTCCAGTATTCATACTTTGGCACATCACTTGGACATTATTTGTGGAATTGTTTAATATAATGCTTTTGTAATGTCTGTAGAAAGCTAGTGAGAAGGGGACCAGGAAAGGCATGAGTAGTCAGAACTAAGGATTGCAAGTGTTGACTTTTATTTGTATAGCAGAAAAATTAGTTGTATATTGATGCTGTGATCATTCTTGAAATTTCAGTGCAAGGTTTTGCATTGAAACCTTCATGCAACGAGAAGCTCCTCAGGATTTCTTTACATTAAATGTATCCTATAATTTAGGAATCCCTATTGAACACATTGTGTAGCAGGTATACATTTTCATTTGGTAATAGGAAGTGGGTTACTTGCTTCTCAGTGATTTTGATAGTTTCATCACTGCTTATAAGATGGGAAGCTGACTGCCATATTAGTATTGTGATGTGTTGAGTATTTTACAAAACAAATTGTAATTTTGACCCACTGATAATTAGTTTTTTGGGGGTTGGGGGAATGGAGTGACTGGGGGAAAAAGTCACCAGTGCTCTGAGTTTTACTTTATGTGGAGTGGGTATACTATAGATCAAAAAATGGAATACCAATCTCGATATTTAAATGCATACAAATGCATTTGATCACCTCTATGGAAAGTGAATAACTTAAATTTTGACTGTTGCTTCTTATGTAGAATGAATAGGAATAAAGCTTTTGGTATTCTTGCTAATAGCTATGAAGGAAATTTTCCTGAGATTTACCAATTTATGGTTATATACAGTGTTTTCTGGAAACTTTGTAATCAAGGGTATTCTAAATTGAATATATATACTCATACTGAGTATGGTACATGTTTTTAAATGTAAATTATATATTTTGAGTTCTTCATATTCACCTGGTAATTTAAACAAGGGTCAGAACTTGGCTTTTGTTCTTTTCCTTCCATTGAGTAATATAAATAAGTCCTGGTACCATTTGTTTTCTTTGTCCCCCAAAATGGGGTGGATTTGGAATGGGCTTGGGTAAATTTATATTAGAAATATACCAGTTCAAAAGGCATTTTTCCATATGGTAATCTGAAATATACGGAAATACCTATGAAGCATATTTCTTATGAATCACTTAAGTGTATAGATTCCAAAAATACTTGATAGGCAATAATTCTATCTGGTTATAACAAGTATCGTGATGGATCATGGTGGGGAAAAGATGCATGCCTTAGTGTAGGACTTGAGAGCAACTAAGCCTGGATAAAATAATCTCATTCAATTTCAGAATTACCTCCATCCTTCATGGTTTACCTTCTGTTTTTGCACACACCAAACCGTTTGAAATTCTATCCATCCTTAAGAGTCCAAGTCAAATACTGTCCTTTCCGTAAAGCCTTTTCGTATTTTGCCATCATTCAAGACCTCCTTCACTTGAATTCCCATAGCATTTTGTTTTTTTCTAAATATATATTTTTTTCTCTTGTGTTTGTGTTTGCTGGCCTGTTGGCCACAGTAATATTCAATTCTGCAGTGTCTAGCATATTGCCTTGTCTGTATTTGTTAAATGGGGAAGAGTGAGGGAACATTATGAGAGCAGAGAAAAGACAAAAAACTTGTCTTCCAAGTGTCATAATAACAGCTAACAGCTTACTGAGAAGAGGGTCCTGAAGCTGATATAGTTTGTTCAGCCTCTTACAAGAACATAATATTGTTATGGATACATAATTGCTGGGACCCCTTTTCTAATATTGAAAGAGTTCTAGTGAGAAATGCTGAAGATTAAGCTTTATTAACCATGTATAACTCTTCCTCAGATTCAGAAAATACTATGTCCAGGCACTGTTCTAAGTCTATTCTTGTTTAAACTTAACTCTGAGAGACAGAGTTTGACAGAGAAAAGAACACAGAGTAAGTAACTTGACCACTGTCACAAAGTTTAGCCTTATGAAGTGTGGTAATTATAAATGAGGTAGGATTAATCCATGGTGGGTCTTGAATGCCCTAAACAATTTGTATGACAGTCAGTGGGAAGTTGTCCATGTAAGTTTTGGAGCTGGAGACTCAATAAGATCAACATGTAAGAAAAGTAGACAAACATGCTTAGTAAGTAAATAAGCTTGTGTAAATTATGAACAACACAGAAGATACTAGCGAAAAGATTAAGTCCTGTAAAGAATACAGGAACTGGGTAATTTGATTGGAATAGTTGAAAATGAGAAGAGGCGGCAAATTTAAGGGTTTACTATGAAGGAAAGATAAGCAGGTTTTGGTGATGGGCTATAAATATTGAGAAGGAACACTTAGGAGTATCTCTGTGACTATGCTAGGCATTTTCATTATTTTATTCAGCCATCAATCAACAGGCAAAGAAACTGAAGCTTACAAAAGTAACTTGTCAAAACTCTTCACGTGAGTTGTACAGTAGTTGAGCCTGTTTAATCCTGTATACACTAATCTGTTTGTATATCAAATACACAAACTCTGAGCAGAAGTAGCAGTCCCCCCCCCAAGGAAATAGGAAAAAAGGAAGGAAGTACACCTTATAGAGAGAAGTAAATTCAGTTTTGTTGGTAACTATCATTTATTTCAAGCCTGTGTCTAAGTGGTGGTACATCACAAGCTGTTAGAAATAAGGAAGTGGGTGATTAGGAGCCACTAGAATGAGTTAAATAGTCAGCTTGGATGAGTTCTCAGGGGTTGTAATGATGGGGCTTAGAAAAATTAAGAACTGGCTAGGGATGGTGGCTCACCTGTAGTCCCAGCACTTTGGGAGACCAAGGAAGACAGATCACTTGAGCCCAGGAGTTTGAGACCAGCCTTGGCACCACAGTGAAACTTCATCACTACAAAAAGTTAGCCAGACGTGGGGCACGAACCTGTAGTCTTGATGACTTGGGAGGAGGAGGCAGGAGGATTGAGCCCGGGAGGTTGCAGTGAGCTGAGATGGTGCCACTGCACTCCATCCTGAGTGACAGAGTGAGACCCTGTCTCAAAAAAATACAAAATAAAAGAAAATTTAAGAACTGAATAAATCTCAAAAATGCTTAATTAGAGAATAGAAAAAGATTTCTCAGTGGATATAGAGCCTGAGCCAATGCAGTATATTTTGGCAATCCATTTTTAATAAGTTTTTGGAATTGGCAGATAGTTTTGAGATTTTTCTATACTTAAAACCCCAGAGCATAGATAAAAACATGCAAAAATAAGTATTCCTGTAAAGGTTACATTTCTGCCTTTTCCAGTTTATTGTGATCTTCACTGTGCAGCAAGACTTTAGCAACACAGAAACTCTTTTAAGGTATTGAAGGCAATCCAATATGTTTTTGAAAACCAATTTTATTTTTGTTTTATTACTCTTGAGTTTGAAAAATATATGTTCAGAGAAACTTGGAAAAAGAATTGGCCATTTTAAATATTATTCCGTTCTGTAGAGGAGAAGTTAAAGTTGATGCCAGCTTACTAAAGATTATTATTTTTATTTTGATGTAGTTATGACCATTATAAATTTTCATATGGGAATAACAACAAAAGTAGAGTTTAGCAATAATTGACTTTATACTTCCATTGATTTAGAAGGCTTCATGCAGTCTTTGGTGTCAGAAAATGAGAGACTCCATACCTAACTGAACATACTTCTCTGTTGAATGTGTTAATTATGACAAGGACTAAAATAAATATCACAAAGGTACTTAGGAGAGGATGAAAGCACACAAAGAACAAACAATAATTTTAACCAAAATCTGGCTTTTGTTTTATTCTTCAAATGTTAGAAGAAAATGGTATGTTTTGTTTCTTACCAGTTTATTTATAATATTGTAAAAATTACTGAAAATCATTATGCAATCTAGAAAATCTCAACTTTTCACTCTCTGTAATCATTTTACTGAAAAGAATTAAGTTGGACTTTTCACGTTTTGTTTTAAAATTACATTGCTGTTTTAAAAAGTCTGGATTTCTAAAATACTTCTCTTTTTTGTTTTCTTCTCCCTTCCCTTCCCCTTCCCACTCCCAGTGGACAAACTACATTCATGGGTGGCAGGATCGTTGGGTAGTTTTGAAAAATAATGCTCTGAGTTACTACAAATCTGAAGACGAAACAGAGTATGGCTGCAGGGGATCCATCTGTCTCAGCAAGGCTGTCATCACAGTAAGTTCCTTTCCTTCTTCATTTAACAAATATTTACTGAGTGTCAGCCACATACCAGGAACTGTTCTACATGTTCAGGATACATCTGTGAATAAGATAAAGATCCTTGCCCTTGTAGAATATACATTCTAATACTTTTTTCCATAAAGTTATTTTACTGTGCTTTTTGCTACATGTTGTTATTTTGCATAGACAGGTAGTTTTTATCTAGTGGGTATATCAAAGTGGTTTAAGGACTTCAGGAAAAAAAAATGTTTGAAGCCTTTTTATTTGTTGAGGCTGGGACAGTTACTTTGTAGGTTACTGAAAATTTAAAAATAATACATCTTGTAGGTAACGTTCTAAAATTTTAACTTAAAAAATATAAACTTTTTAACATTGAGCTAATGCCATCTCTTTGTGGAGTTGAGAGAAGCTGTTCTTACAATCCTCACACATGATTTGCTGTTTGCAGTTTTGATATCTCTAACGTGGAACAAAAGTCTAAAGATAACTTTTGAAAAACCCTAAGTATAGACTCCTTCTAACTTTATGATTTCCCCTTATATTTTGCAGTTATGTCCCTTTTATCTAATTCAACACCTTTTGAAAGAATAACTCACCTTTGTTGAGTCATTCTACTTAGTTTACATTTTGTTGTTCTTTTTTTGTTTTTTTTTTGTTTTGTTTTTGAGATAGTCTTGCATTGTCACCCAGGCTGGAGTGCAGTTCCATGATCTTAGCTCACTGCAACCTTGACCTCCCAGGTTCAAACAATTCTTCTGCCTCAGCCTCCCAAGTAGCTGTGTCTATAGCTGCGTGCCACCACGCCTGGCTAATTTTTGTAATTTTAGTAGAAATGGGGTTTCACTGTGTTGGCCAGGCTGGTCTCAAACTCCTGATCTCAAGTGATCCACCCACCTCAGCCTCCCAAAGTGGTGGGATTACAGGCGTGAGCCACTGCGCCCGGCCTATTTAGTTTATATTTAACTTATTATATAGAAACAACTGTTCCTTTTTGCACTCATAGTCATTAGACATAAATAATGTTTAAGATATGTAAGAACTATAACAAGTAAATGAGCATAAACAGGTTTGGGAACAACCAACTGACTTGTTAAGCTTGTAACCCAACTAGTTACAAATGCCTGATTATACAAAAAATAACATACTAGTTAAGAATGGTCAGCATGCCATGGGCAAAAAAAAAAAAAAAAAAAAAAAGTGTTGGCTAAGGCCAGAGAGTTATTTTAGATAGAGGTCAGTTAAGGGAGCTATTGTAGTTAAAATCTGAAAATGGGTATGTTAAAACAAAAATACAGATTTTACTAACTCACTCAAAGAGAAGTCACATTTTGTGATAGAATTTATATGGCTTACAAAAGTTAAAGAGTATATATATATATGTAATACTTCAGATTTCTCTTAATATCTAATCCTAACTTAGCACACGTTTGTTACGCAGTTAGGGAAAATCTTACAGTATTTTTACATTATTTTTTATACATTATTTCCCCGCTTGTATATTCAAAGTTTGAAAACAAAAGTTTAGAATTGAATATCAAATTAGAGAAACACAGAAGAAGTGTTTGGAAGTGTTGATAATGAAACCATTACTGTCTATTCTTAGCGACAATTTTTAGGAAATAACTTTAACATAAAGGCTCAGTATTTATTGTGACTGGTATGTGGTACATTGTAATGTGTTTAGAAATTGTATCTAGTTTAATATTTTGAGTGTTTTTCTTCTGAGATAGATCATTATTCATGTCAGGGGACAGAATAGTGGATTGAAATGTACCTTGCAATCTTGAAGTGTTTTTCCTTGATCCTCCACTCCCCTTCTTTTGCGTATTATTGGATGTTTATTAGTTTCAATGCTTAAGTGTTTGAAAGCAGTATAATGATTGATGTAAAAATGGGGAGGAATTAAATTTTATCTTTATTGTTCCCTAAGTAGTAGTATTCCTGCTAGTTTCTGTGGATTTAGATATAGTTGTTCTGTCTTGAATTATGGACTATAATAATATTGCCTGGCTTATTTGGAGAAAAGAAAATTTTAAATAAACATTTACATCCATCTCAGGAAGAAAACTGTTACTTTATTGTAAATGATTTTTGTTATAGCTATATGTACATGCATAACTTTCATTGTGGTACATAGTGAAAGACATGAGTAGGAATGTGGAACAATTTGAATTCTTTGAAGGAGAGATAATAGAAATAAAAGTAAAAAGATGAATGAGGCAGCAAAATCTGTGTGGTAGTCTTAGATACAATGAAACAGATGATAGGAAAAAACACAAGCATTTATATTATTGAACTTGAACTTTCCTTGCCCTGTGGATTCACAGACTCCGTGTTACATATTTAAAGGAAATTGAAAATATAACTGAATTCAGTGAACTCAGGATGAAGTTTACAAATTAGAGTGTGTACTTTAGTTAAATAAATGAACGTAATAGTAATATTCCTCATTAAATACTAATAGGCATCTCTTGGCATTTTTTTCCCTTAAATATGGGCTATTGCCTATATCACTTCATGTCGGAATACAAAGAATATAAATGTTTAATTGTTTATATGGCACCCTTATGAAATTCATAGTATTCACATACGGAGAAATCTGGGCTTGAAGAGTTGATGTGACTTTACTATAACCATTCATTACTATATTATTTGTTGGTGGATCTTGAGCCCTGAGGCCACATTTCTTGATAGAGCCTAATCCATTTTAAGCATCTAGCATCTGAGCCCACATTTCTTGATAGAGCCTAATCCATTTTAAGTTCATTCTTAGTTTAATGATTAAATCACTCTTATAAAAACAATGTTCTTTAGTTGTGTGATAATAAAGTGAGTGAAATAATTTCAAGGAAGAAAATATGTCTTGAGAGAATTTATTCCTTAATGTGAAAGAATTGACAGTAAGTAGGTGAGAGGAAAAATAGTATTCCCTTACTTTATGTAAAAAGAGCTATTTGTATGTAGAATAAGTGTTTGTAGAAAGACAGTTGAATTCTTCAGTTATAGCTTGATACTTAGAAGACCCAGCCCCTGCTACAAAATTTGTCACATAGTAGATATTCTGAATATGTTAGTTGTAATTGTTTCAGTTAAAAGCAAATGTTTATGGAACATTTACACTGTTTACTTTTTAAATTCTATTTTTTAAATAAAGTGCACATGATAAAAATTATAATTCATGGCATTAAAAAGTTTAAGAAGTACATGCTGCTTTTTAGTCTTGCACTCAAGGGACAACCCAACTTAAATTTCTGGTCATCCTTTCAGAAAATGTGTGAGCCTATACAAGGATTTGTTTATATCTTTCATAAATATTTACACAAATGGTATTATATTAAGCCTTTCATTCTGCACCTTGTTTTAATATATCTTACACATTAACTGTTACATTCTGTTGAATCGTATGGATATATTTATTTGCCTGGTCCTTGTTTTTGCACACTTAAATCATGCCTAATTTTTATTACAGTCATTATTGAAACAAATATGTACTTTAAAATTTGTTTTTAGTTATTGTCAAATACTCCTTCAAAACAGTACCACTCCTCACTCCTACCAGTAGTGAATGAGTGCCTCTGTTTCTCCCTACCCGCAAGTATTGAGGAATTTGGGTGTTGGCAAATGTTAAAGTATTTGTCAAACTGCTACATTAAAATGGTATCTTATTATTTTAAATTGCACTGTTTATCCATGAGGTTGAGTAACTTAATAATTTATAGCCATTTTTATTTCTTTTTCCTTTTCCAGTTGCTTATGTACTTTTTTTGGTTTTTCTTTCCTTGTTGGCTTGTGGAAACTCTTCATATGGTAATTAGCCATTTGGCACATTTGTTGCAAATATTTTCCCCCACATTGTCACTTGTCTGTTTCTTCTTTGCTTGTTTTATAGTCTATATTAGGCCCTAGAGAAATCTTAGATTTTTACATACTCTTATTGGCATCTTTTATTATGGCTTCTGTATTTACTTGTTTAGATAGGTGTTTCTCTGTCAAAGACTCTATATAAATGTAGATATATTTTCATCTAAAATTTATACTTGAATTTTGATTCCTGTGAAAGTTATTTTAGTTTAAGGAGTGATATTGATGTTTTTAATTTTTTTCCACATGACTAATTATGTATCTGGGTAGCATTAATTAAATAACTCATCTTTTTCCAAGTGGTTTGAAACACCACTTTCATCATATGTTACGGTCCCATGTTTATTTAAGGTTGTTTCTGGACTCTCTTTTGGGCATTTGGCTGGTCCTCCTCCTTATCCTCTGTTTAAAATTATATTGTGAGTATTTCTTCAACCAGTTCCTTAAACTGCTAATGATCCATTGGTGAAGATAAAAGTAATTTATTTGCAGTTACTAAAATTAAAACAGGTAGAGATTTTTGGTATAATATCTTCAGATAGAATTGGTTTTCCTAAGTTTTGTAGTTTCATGTCTCACCTTAGACATCTGCCTTTGTATACCTGATATCTTGTTGAACTTCTCAAATCACCAAATGAGTAGGATTCCTATTATTCTTATCATAGGTTGGTTTTAGGGAAATTTTCCAGTTTTATGTTTTAATATTTTTAGAAGGAAAACTGAAAGGTAATGAAAATGTTACTGTTGGATTAAAAAAAAATTAAATCCAAATAGTGATTAGGTAAGTTGGTGGGGTGGGGGGTTGCCACAAGAGTGGAGGTTGAAAGATCTTGGAAAAATTAAATAAACTGATGGAACCCCATCTCTACATCAAAAAATACACAAATCAACTTGGCGTGGTGGTACACACCTGTAGTCTTAGCTACTTAGGAGGCTGAGGTGGGAGGATCAGTTACTTCAGCCTCGCAGTTGGAGCCAAGGTGATGCCACTGCCCTGCAGCCTGGGAGACAGAGTGAGACCCTGTCTCAAAAAAAATACCTAAAAAACAAAAACCAGACAATGGAGATACAAAAGCAAGGGAAGGAAGTGTTCAAAATTGAAGAGAACCACAAAAATAAACATAAATTTTGAAAGTGCCAGATAGCAGTCAGATCTAAAAGGTTTTTGAATGTGGAATTGTAAAATGAGAAATTACATTATGGAAATGAAGTTCAGCAAATTAGATATCACCAAAGATGATTAGTGCTGTAAGTAGTCATTATAAGATCTCCAAATTAGTGAGAAATCCAAGAAGTTGGCCTTTTCTCAAGTGTGCAGTTTTACTATATTGAACTGTATTAATGAGAACTAAAGGAAAGAGAGGAAGGTATGCAGCAAATAAAAGCACTAGATAAGAAACTAGTTGTTAATTCTCATTGGAGGGGCATTTGTCAGTGAATTTTTAAAGAAGTGAGACTCTCAATCTGCTAAGATTTATGCTTTAAGGAACTCATAATTTATCTGTTTAGCAGTTCATTTGAAAACAATATATTCCATCTTTCAATAACATGTGATTCAGATAATGTAACTCAAATAGCATGAAGTAGAAAGTACTTAAAATATTTAGTAAGAGGTCTTGGAAGAAGAAAAACATGAAAAAGGGCACCTGTTGAAATTTGGGGCTTAGAATGTAGAAATAACTTACAGAAAATTGTATCATTTAAATTAGGTAATTATAAAATGTATTCATTTGCTAGGGTTGCCATAAGAAAGTACCACAAACTGGGTGACTTAAACAACAGAAATGTATTGTTTCACAGTTCCAGAGGCTGGAAATAGGATCAAGGTGTGGGCAGGGTTGGTTCCTTCTCTTGGCGGTGAGGGAGAAGCTGTTTCATGAGTTTCTCCTTAGATTTGGTGGTTTACTGACAATCTTTGGTACTCCATGGCTTGTGGATGCATCACTCCAATCTCTGCCTGCATGTACACATGGCATTCTTTCTATGTATTTGTCTTTTCCCAGATTTCCCCTATTTATCAGGACACCAGTCATATTGGATTAGGGGCCCAACCTACTCCACTGTTATCTCATTCTAACTAATTAAATCCACAATGCTGCTATTTTCAAACAAGGTCACATTCAGAGTTACTGGGAGATAAGACTTGAACATATAATATGATTTTGAGGGGGGCACAGTTCAACCCATAACACAAAGTACCTGTTAACTCAAGAACCCAAGTCTTCAGATTCCCATCTGTTATTTTATGACATCACTGGGCATAAGAAAATTGTATATGTGGTACATTTTATTTTGTGTAGGGGTTGCAGGAACATGACTGTTAAATATTTATAAAGCAACTCTTAATTCCAAAGTGTTTAGAACATCATGCATGGGCTATGAAGTCAAATCTGGGTTCAGACCTTAACTGTGTGTATTAGTGCATTCTCTTACTGCTATGAAGAAATACCTGAGACTGGATAATTTATAAAGAAAAGAGATTTAATTGACTCACAGTTCTTCGTGGCTGGGGAGGCCTCAGGAAACTTACAATCATGGCAGAAGGCACTTCTTCACAGGGCGGCAGGTGACAGAATGTGAACCAGGCAAAGGGGGACAAGCTCTTTATAAAACCATCACTCTCATGATTCAATTACCTCATAACAGGTCCCTCCCACAACACATGGGGATTATGCGAACTACAATTCAAGATGAGATTTGGGTGGGGAAACAGCCAAACTGTATCATTCTGCCACTGGCCCCTCCCACATCTCATGTCATCACATTTCAAAACACAGTCATGCCTTTCCAGCAGTCCCCCAAAGTCTCAGCTCATTCCAGCATTAACCCAAAAGTCCAAATCCAAAGTCTCATCTGAGACAAGGCAAGTCCCCTCCACCTGTGAACCTGTGAAATTAAAAGCAAATTAGTTCCTTCTTAGATGCATTGGGGGTACAGGCAGTGGGTAAATACACCCATTCCAAATGGGAGACATTGGCAGGCAGCCAAATCTTAAAGCTCCAAAATGAGCTCCTTTGACTCCATGTCTTACATTCAGGTCACACTTATGCAAGAGGTGGCTCCCACCGCCTTGGGCAGCTCCGTCCCTGTGGCTTTGCAGAGTACAAGCCCCCTTCCTGGCTGCTTTCACAGGCTGGCATTGAGTGTCTGCAGCTTTTCCAGGTGCACAGTGCAAGTTATCAGTGGATCTACCATTCTGGGATCTGGAAGAAGGTGGCCCTCTTCTCACAGCTCTACTAGGTATTGCCTCAGTGAAGATTGTGTGGGGGGAGGCTTCAACCCCACATTTCCCTTCTGTACTGCCCTAGCAGAGGTTCTCCATGAGGGCACCACTCCTGCAGCAAACTAATGCCTGGACATCCAGGTGTTTCCATAAATCCTCTGAAATCTAGGCCGAGGTTCCTAAACCTCAATTCTTGACTTCTTTACACTCACAGGCCCAACACCATGGGAAAGCCGCCAAGGCTTGGGGCTGGCACCCTCTGAAGCAATGGCCTGAACTGTTCTCACAGTAGCCTTGACCCCTTTTAGCCACACCTGGAGCTGAAGCAGCTGGGATACAGGGCACCATGTGCCAAGAATGCACGAAGCAGCAAGGCCCTGGGCCCAGCCCAGGAAACCCATTTTTCCCTCCTAGACCTCCAGGTATTTGATGGGAGGGGCTGCCATGAAGGTCTCTGACATGCCCTGGAGACATTTTCCCCATTGTCTTGATGATAACATTTGGCTCCTTGTTACTTATGCAAATTTTTGCAGTAGCCTTGAATTTCTCCCCAAAAAATGCGTCCTTCTTTTCTGTCACATCAACAGGCTGCAGATTTTCCAAACTTTTATGCTCTGCTTCATCTTGACTGCTTTGCCACCTAGAAATTTCTTCCGCCAGATACCTTAAATCATGTCTTTCAAGTTCAGAGTTCCATAGATCTCTAGGGCAGGGACAAAATTCTGCCAGTCTCTTCGCTAAAGCTTAACAAGAGTCACCTTTGCTCCAGTTCCCAACAAGTTCCACATCTCCATCCGAGGCCACCTCAGCCTGGACTTCATTGTCCGTATCACTATCAGCATTTTGGTCAAAACCATTCAGTAAGTCTCTAGGAAGTTCCAAACTTTCCCACATCTTCCTATCTTCTGAGCCGTTCAAGTCTCTAGGAAATTCCAAACTTTCTCACATTTTCCTGTGTTCTTCTGAACCTCCAAACTGTTCCAACCTCTGCCTGTTACCCAATTCCAGAGTTGCTTCCACATTTTCAGATATCCTTATAGCAGCACCCCACTCTCTACGGTACCACTTTACTGTATTAGTCTGTTCTCATGCTGCTATGAAGAAATACCCGATACTGGGTATTTCTTTTTATAGAGAAAAGAAGTTTAATTGACTCACAGTTCTGCTTGGCTGGGGAGGTTCAGGAAACTTAAAATCATGGCGGAAGGCACTTCTTAACAGGGTGGCAGGAGAAAGAATGAGAGCCAAGCAAAGGAGGAAAAGCCCCTTATAAAACCATCACCCCCATGATTCTATTATCTCCCATGAGGTCCCTTCCACAACACATGGGGATTATAGGAACTCCAATTCAAGATAAAATTTGGGTGGGGACGTGGCCGAACCATATCACTTTTTACAGCCAAAGGTACATTTGGCAGATTACTAAATTTCTCTGAGCTTTCAGCTTCCTTAACTGATTAAACAAAGGGGATAATATCTAAGTATGGAATGATTATGTAATTAAAAGAACATATAAAAGTACTTTGTACAATTCTTGGTACACAGTAGTAGGCTCTCAAATTTATTTTGTGAAATGTTTGTATTGGGAGTAAAGCCTACAGTTAAAAAATTAAAAGGACAGGAGAAGTTGTCAAACCCTTTTATCAAAGGGGGACGAAGATGCAGTTGACTCATTAGAGCCAGGATATGTAGTGTGTCCTGTTTGAACAGATTCTCATGCAACTGTGTTTAGAAATTTTCTTCCACCAAACAGTTCTATTTACCAACCTAAAAAAATAGTTAACTCTTTATATGTTTTCTGTGTATTCTAGATATTCTTTTTTTCTCTGTTCTGTTTATTGTTTTCTACCTTTTTTTGGTTTTCCTTATTCTATATCTTTTTTTAAAAAAGAAATATGTTGTGCCTTTTAAAAAATCACATTTATTGAGATACAATTTACATACAGTAAATACATACATACTTTTGAAGTATACAGTTATAGTTTTCACAAATGTATACGGTCATATAGTCATTACCACATCCGTATATAAAATATTTCCATAATCCCAGATAGTTCTCTTCTGCTCCATTGTAGTCAGTTACCTCTGTGTCCCCAACCTCTGGTAACTACTGTTCCAGCATATTACATATATGGTATCTTATAGTATGCATCTCTTTGTGTCTGGCTTTTAACTTAGCAGAATGCTTTTACTACTTATCCATGTTGTTGCTTTTTCTTGCTGAATACTGTTTCACTATAGAGATGTACCATATTTTGCTTATGCCTTCACCAGTTGATGGATATATGTTTATTTCCAGTTTTGAGATACAATAAATAAGGCTGCTCTAAACATGTGCATGCAGGTCTTTGCATAAACATATTTTCATTTCTCCTGGGTAGATACCTACGAATGGGATTGCTAGGTTGTAAGGTAAGTATATGTTTAACTTTATAAGAAACTGTGTTTAACTTTGTAAGAAACTGTGAAACTGTTTTCCAAAGTGGCAGTACCAGTTTACCATCTCTCTAGCATTGTGTGAGAATTCCATTTGCTTGGTATTTTTGTCAGCATTCAGTATTGTCACTTTTTTTTTTTTATCTTAACTATTCTAGTAGGTATGTAGTGATAGCTCATTGTAGTTTCCATTTGCATTTTCCTAATGACTAATGATGTTGCACATCTTTTCATTTGCTTATCTGTAGCTCTTGTGATGTTTGTTTAAATATCTTGTGTTTGTTGTCTTAATGTTGAGTTATGAGAATTCTTCATATGTATTCTGGATACCATAACTTTTGTCAGGTACATGTTTGGCAAATATTTTCTCCCAATCTGAGAGACTGATTTTTGTCACCAACACTAAAAACTTATCTATAGTTAAGACCTATGTGAATGTGTATTTTGATGACTTTTTGCTCTGAGTTCTTAACAGCATTATTATTTACTTTTTTTCTATGTTATGTATATAGAGGCAACATTTCTCACTGTTTTTAAATTTTTATTTTTTACGTTGGGTCTACAGTGGCACCCTGTTGTTTAAAGTGACAAAGCCTTAAATTTAAAACTTGCTGACAACTCGTTATGTAGTGCATTCACCAGGGGAGCTGGTATTCCTGTTTAGCTTCCTTGGAGTGAGTGCTGTGTAGGTTTGGTCTCTCTTTTTTTTTTTTTTTTTTGTAAATGAGATAAGGTCTCACTCTGTTGCCCAGGCTGGAGTGCAGTGGTGTGGTCTTGGTACACTGAAGCCTCTACCTCCTGGGCTGAAGTGATTCTCCTACCTCAGCCCCCCGGGTAGCCAAGACTACAGGCATGCGCCACCATGCCTGGCTAATTTTTGTGTGTTTTTGTAGAGATAAGGTTTGACCATATTGCCCAGGCTAGTCTTGCACTTCTGGACTCAAGCAATTTGCCTGCCTCAGCCTCCCAAAGTTCTGGGATTATAGGCATGAGCCACTGCACCTTGTCATGTCTTTATTGAAGGAAGAAAATTGTGGCTGATAAAGAAAGCTGAGCTATTCTCTTGGTCTCCAATTTAGAGAATATATATTATCCAACAATTATGTATTTTAAAAATATACTTTCTCTCTAATGAGGATTCATCACTTGAAAAAGGTTATTTATAAATTCATTATAAGGAACCAAAAGATTGAGAAGCCATGACCAGTTGAATCTTGATTTTAAGACAGTCTGTAAAGTGATAATGTCTCGAGGGTGGGAGATAGGAAAGGGTAATGATTCCTGAAAACTTACGGATAAACCCAGTTTCATAAAGTAAGGTTGTCTCCTGTTGTGAAAGACATCAGATAGTTTCACTTGGCTTTTTAAAAGGTAGGAATTTCATCCAGATAAAGGTACATCTAGTTTATCTTCTTCCTTATGAAGAAAAGAAATGGGGCTAAAAACTGTTGAAATCCCAAAAGACAGGGTGGACAAGAGAGGAGACTACAGAAGACAGCATTGTAGAAACTGGAAATGGTCAAGTGCTAAGTGAGTTAGTAAATCTGAGAAACCCAGATCCTAAACTATCAGTTAGGGAAGCTCAAAACTAGATTTACATCATAATTATATAACATTGTAGCAGTTCTGGATACCTCCTGGAATGGGGTGTTGAAGGTGGAGTGTGTAAGGAGGATGAGTTATATGTCAATTTAAGAAACAATCAAATCTCGATATTTCCTCCCCACACTGGACCTCTATAGAGAGAATAAAATCGTGGGTCTCTGGTCTTGGAGGGTAGAGGAGTAGGCACCAGATACAATTGAAATCAAGGTATCACATTGAATACAGATTAGGGAAGCAAGCAAACTAGCTACTGAGCCTCACACAACCCTATCCCTCCACTATTCCCCAACTTCCAAACTCTGGCCAACAAACTTTAATCCTCAGGACAGGAGGTTGCTGGGGTCTTTTCTAAGAATCTGACTAGCATAAGAGTTTTGACCTAAAGATAACAATATAGCTTCCCTAACAAGGTAGCCCAACTGGATTGTCCTGTGGTGAAGTCCATTTTTGGTAAACTCTAAGTACAGCCTTTGGGTTTCCAGTCAGAAGATTCCTTACTGTTAAAAATGAGCAGACAGCAAAGGACTATCAGTCATATGAGGAAAGTTTCCAATATGAAAGAGATCGAGAATAAATGCAACACTGGGAAACACATTATTCAGATGTCCAACAAAAATAAAGAAGGAAATTTGTCAGCATTTTTAAAGAGATAAGAGTTTTTGAAATCATGAAAAAGTAAGTATACTATAAAAAAGGAAGAGGTTAAAAAAGAGCTCTTGGAAATTATAAATATGGTAGCAGTGATGAAAGAAATTAGAAGAGTTAGAAGGTAGAATTATAGACATTCCCAGAAAGTAAAGAAAAAGGTTTTTGGTTTTTTAAAGGTAGTAAAGAGGACATAGGTAAAATTAAGGGAATGATCTAGGAGTTCTAACGTCTGAACATAGGAGCTCCTGGCAGAGAGAACAGAGCAGAAAAGGATTATCAGTGAAAGAATTTAAAAAAAAGTTCACAGAAATAAAGGACAGGAGTTTTACACTGAAAGGGTCAAGCAAGGTCCAGTATAATAGATTTTTAAAAAGACTCACGTTAAAGACACATTATACTGAGTCAGACCACTGGGAAGAAGATCTTGGATGCTTCCAGAGGGAAAAAAACATCACAACAAAGGTTAAGGATTCAAAATGACTGTGGACTTCTCAAAAGCAGTGCTGGAAGCTAAGATGCAATGGATCATGCCTACATTCTTCTGAAGAATAATTATTTTCAACAATGAATTGTATATACAGCCAGATCACCAAGCAAGTATAAGGACAGACTGAAAACATTTTAAAATATAGTCTCAACAAATTTACCTCTTCTTGTTTTAAAAATATTTTATTTTAGAGATGCATATTTACATATCTACAGATGAAATAGTATGTTTAGAATTTGCTTCAGAATAATGCCTTGGGAAGGATATGAATTGATGAGGATGTAGATTTAAAAAAAGAATAATCGTGAGTTAAGAATTGTTGAAGCCAAATAGTGATAAGAGGGTTCATTATTCTGTTTTTTTCATGTATGTGAAATTTTTCATAATAAAAAGTAAAACACAGACACAGACGTCTGTCTTCTGCTGAAAGATATGCCCCATCAAAACGAGGAAGAATTAAATAAGCAAGAGGAAGATGTGATAGAGGTTATTGTACTCAAAGTGTCATCTCCAAGGGCAGTACATCAGTGTAAACTGTGAACTTGTTAGAAATGCAAATTATCAGGCCCTGCCCCAGACCTAATGGATCAGAAACCCTGGATATGGAGTCCAGCATTCTGTCTTTAACAAACCCTTCAGATGATTCTGATGCATCCTAAAGTTTGAGAACCACTTTCCTAAAGCAGGAAAAATAGCTTTACTCAAGTAAAGAATGGACATGACTGGTGTTTTGTATCATCTCATTTTCTTAACTGCTTGCTCTCTGGACTTTGACAGTTGCTCTGGCATCTAAATCAATTGAGTTGTTATACATAAAAAATACTGTATTGTGCTATTGGTTCTAACAATCTCGACAATGGATGTAAAAGTTCAGATTTAAGGAAACTCTTAAGTATAGTGATTGTATCAGAAATGGGAAGAGGTGTGAGGTGAACACATGAACACGCCTTATACCAACCTGGCTGCTTGTCTAACTGCACCTTGACATCCTTTGCTGAATTTGCCAATTGAAATTTTTATTAATCTGGAATGCCTTTTCCTCCTCTACTATCAAAAGCCTCTCTTTCCTGCTGGGCTCAACTAAACCACAGCTTTTTAGTGAACCACTTCAGATCTCATTCTCATCTTTGTCTCTACCATCAAATTTTTAAAATTGTATTTATTTATTTTAAACGGGGCCTAATGCTATCATCCAGGCTGGAATGCAGTGGTGCAATCATGGCTCACTGCCGCCTTGACCTCCTGAGCTCATGATCCTCCTGTCTCAGCCTCCATAGTAGCTGGGACTATAGGTGCACCACCACACCTGGCTGTTTTTTTGTCTTTTGTTTTTGTTTCTTGGTAGAGACTGAGTCTTGCTATGTTGCCCAGACCGATTTCAAACTCCTCCCGCCTTGGCCTCTCAAACTGCTGGGATTACAGTGTGAGACACTGCACCTGGCCATTACGATCAGATTTTTTTTTTTTTTTTTTTGAGACGGAGTCTTGCTCTGTCGCCCAGGCTGGATTGCAGTGGCCGGATCTCAGCTCACTGCAAGCTCCGCCTCCCGGGTTTACGCCATTCTCCTGCCTCAGCCTCCCGAGTAGCTGGGACTACAGGCACCCACCACTTCACCCGGCTAGTTTTTTTTTTTGTATTTTTTAGTAGAGACGGGGTTTCGCCGTGTTAGCCAGGATGGTCTCGATCTCCTGACCTCGTGATCCGCCCATCTCGGCCTCCCAAAGTGCTGGGATTACAGGCTTGAGCCACCGCGCCCGGCCACGATCAGATTTTTAAAAATATAAATAAGGACTGAGCAACTGTGACATGCATTGTGCTAGCTGTTTTATGTATTATCAGGAAAAAGGTGAAAATGGTTAGGGAGAGAGAAATAAAGGTGAGAAGAGCTACAACTGTTTTTCATATCAAACCTTAACTCAAAGAGTTCGGAATGATTTAACTCTTTAATTTGTGGGTTGGCTTCTGAGTAGCTGAAGACAGTGGCAGGTGGTAGGCTTGTGGTAAGCAGAGCATCCCAAAATGTTATCTCCCTGAAAGATATAAAATAACTTCACATCTATATCATTTCTACATGAAACAACATCTTCAACATTACTTGTAGATAGATAATGCCAAAACTGCAAAATAATCATGTAAGAAAAAGGTAACACACTCCAGTGCAGTAGTCCTACATGCTTTTACCGCATTGCCACAAGGGGACCCTGTGGCAAGGAAAATGAGACCAAGATATGTTCCCTGAGAAGACAGAAGGAGCACTAGTGAGGGAGAGCTGGAAGAACCACCAGAAAGATTAAATCTACCCTTTTTTTTTTTTGTATTTTCAATGCAAAAAATTAACCAGGCAGATCAGAGCAGGATTACAGGAAAAGAATTTCAAAGTATGAGTACTTTAAAGGGCTAGACAGCCATTTAAATGTGATTTAAAGAGACAGACTTCTGAATGTATAACTTCTGGAAGACAGAAAAGGAAAACAAGAGTTCTTTGGAAATTGGATGGTCAAGGAAAAATTTTAAAGACCTGCAAGAAAAAAAGGAACCAAAAAATTAGAAGTCTCACAACCCTCTTGTCTACTATCAAAACAAAACAAAACTCCACTCAGAAAGGAAAAGATGCCATTAAACTAAGGATATTGAAAAAATGCCCCGAAATCACAAAAAGAAACAAAAGGAAAATGAAATCCTTTCCTTTAGTGTATAAAATTATGGACAATTTCATACAAATCAACTAAGGAAGATTCCTCTAATCCCATAAAACTGCTTACGAAGCAAATGAAAACTATTAGTATACACTCCAAATAGAACTCAAAGTATACAACACTTTGGTTTGAAGATAGGAGGAACCACCTTGAGTCAGAAATTCAAAATGAAGAACAAAAATGGGCAAAAACCAGGTGAAAAATGAAAAAATAATTGTACTGAAAGAGATTAAAGAAAATGACAATAGATTATCTTAAATGAATAAAAAAGATACCAGATATTGAAAATAGAGTCAAATGAAAATTTAGTACAGATGTTGAAAGAGTAGACAACAACGAAGAGAATGAAAGTAAGATGAAAAGAATCAGAAAAATTACTGAAAATGGAAAACGGACAAAGAAGGACTAATTTTTGTATTACTAGAGTCTCTGAAGAAGAAAAAAAAGTTTTTTTTATTATAGTTTAAGTTCTGGGATACATGTGCAGAATGTGCAGGTTTGTTACATTAGGTGTACATGTGCCATGGTAGTTTATTGCAACCATCAACCCGTATCTACATCAGATATTTCTCCTAATGCTATCCCTCTCGTTGCTCCCAACCTTCTGACAGGCCCCGGTGTGTGATGTTCCCATCCCTGAGCCCATATGTTCTCATTGTTTACCTCCCACTTATGAGTGAGAACATACAGTGTTTGATTTTCTATTCATGTGTTAGTTTGCTGAGAATGATGGTTTCCACCTTCATCCATGTCCCTGCAAAGGACATGAACTCATTCTTTTTTATGGCTGCATAGTATTCCATGGTGTATATGTGCCACATTTTCTTTATCCAGGCTAACATTGATGGGCAATTGCTATTGTGAATAGTGTTGCAATAAACGTGCTTGTGCATCTGTCTTTATAGTAGAGTGATTAATAATCCTTCGGGTATATACCCAGTAATGGCATTGCTTTCTAGATCCTTGAGGAATTGCCACGCTGTCTTCCACAGTAGTTGAACTAATTTACACTCCCACCAGCAGTGTAAAAGCGTTCCTGTTTCTCCACATCCTCTCCAGAATCTGTTGTTTCCTGACTTTTTAATGATCTCCATTCTAACTGGCATGAGACGGTATCTCATTATGGTTTTTATTTGCATTTCTCTAATGACCAGTGATGATGAGCTTTTTTTCATGTTTGTTGGCTGCATAAATGTCTTCTCTTGAAAAGTGTGTGTTCATATCCCTTGCCCACTTTTTGATGTTTTTTTTCCTTATAAATTTGTTTAAGTTCTTTGTAGATTCTGGATATCAGCCCTTTGTCAGATGGGTACATTGTAAAAATTTTCTCCCATTCTGTAGGTTGCCTGTTCACTCTGATAGTAGTTCCTTTTGCTGTGCAGAAGTTCTTTAGTTTAATTAGATCCTGTTTTTCAATTTTGGCTTTTGTTCCCATTGCTTTTGGTGTTTTAGTCATGAAGCCTTTGCCCATGCCTATGTCCTGAATGATATTGCCTAGGTTTTCTTCTAGAGTTTTTATGGTTTTGGGTCTTATGTTTAAATCTTTAATCCATCTTGAGTTAATTTTTGTATAAGGTGTAAGAATGGGGTCCAGTTTCATTTTTCTGCATATGGCTAGCCAGTTTTCCCAACACCATTTATTAAATATGGAATTCTTTCCCTATTGCTCGTTTTTGTCAGGTTTGTCAAAGATCAGATGTTTGTAAATGTGTGTTGTTATTTCTGAGGCCTCTGTTCTATTCTGGTCTACATATCTATTTTGTTACCAGTAGCATGCTGTTTTGGTTACTGTAGCCTTGTAGTATAGTTTGAAGTCAGGTAGCATGATGCCTCCAGCTTTGTTCTTTTTGCTTAAGATTGTCTTGGTTATATGGGCTCTGAAAAAAAAAATTTTTAATGGGGCATTATTTAAAACCATAATCAAGGAAAACTGTCTCAGAGAAAGAGGCTGGATATACACATTGAAAAGGATACTGGGTACTTGGAAAAATTAAACCAGAATGATAAACTGTGAACAGTAAAACTGTTAGATCAAATATAAAATTCTTCAAGCAAAAGGAACAAATCATAAAAGCAAAAATAATTGGATTAGCACCACACTTTACAAAATTAAGAAAGAAGGCAACAGGGAGCAGCATTTTTAAACTTAGAAAACAAAATGTGGATCAAGGATTTTATGTCTAACCAAGGAGTCCTTTAAATATCAATTCTTCAGAAAAGTGATTTTTAAAATAAGCTATGTACAACTTTGATAAAAATTAAAACTTAAAATTTAGAGTTTAGCAGTACTATATGAAGTGTATTTGCTGAGAATTTATTAGTTTTTAAATTCACAGTCTAGTGATAGACTTAACATTTGCAAGTTCTATATAAAAATAAATCTTTTGGAAGAAACATCAGCATTTTCAAGTTACTATTTTTGTTGTTTAGAAGACTTGAATTGGCAAGAATTTGTTTTTTTGTTTTTTTTTTTTTAAACTGTTATGGGTACATAATGGTAGGTATTTATGGGGTAGATACGATATTTTGATATAGGCATACAGTGTGTAAGAATCACATCATGGTAAATGCAGCATCCACCACAAGCTTTTATCATTTCTTTGTATTACAAACATTCTAATTATATTTTTAGTTACTTTTAAATGTATAGTAAATTTTTGTTCACTCTAGTCAGTGTGTTGTGCTATCAAATACTAGATTCTTATTCATTCTATCTAACTATATTTTTGTACTTATTAAACCTCCACACTCCCTCCCTCTAATCTTCCCAGCCTCTGGTAACTAACCATTATTGTACTTTCTGTTTTCATGAGTTCATTTCTTTTAATTTTTACCTCACACAAATTAGTAAGAACACGCAAAGTTTGTCATTCTGTGCCTGGCTTATTTCAGTTGACATAATGTCCTCCAGTTCCATCCATGTTACTTGAAATGATAGGATCGCATCATTTTTAATGGCCAAATAGTAGTCCATTGTGTATATCTACCACATTTTCTTTATTCGTTCATCTGTTGACGGACACTTATAATGGCCATTATAAATGGGATGCGATAGTAATATCTCATTGTGGTTTTCAGTTGCATTTCCATCATTAGTGTTGTCGGACACCTTTTCTCATACCTGCTTGCCCAGTGTATGTTGTCTTTTGGGAAATGTCTATTCAGATCTTTCCACTATTTTTTTAAGTGGATTACTAGATTTCTTCTTGTAGACTTGTTTTGTCTCCTTGTATATTCTGGTTATTAATCCCTTGTCAGATGGATAGCTTTCAAATATTTTTTCCCATTCTGTGGATTGTCTCTTTGTTGATTGTTCTTTTTCTGTAGAGAAGCCTTTTAACTTGATGTGATCTCATTTGTCCATTTTTGCTCTGGTTGCCTGTGCATATGTGGTATTACTCAAGAAATCTTTGACCAGTACAGTGTTCTGAAGTTTCCCTAGTGTTTTCTTTTAGTAATTTCATAGTTTGAGGTCTTAGATATAAGTATTTAATCCATTTTGACATGATTTTTGTGTATAGCAAAAGATAGGGGTCTAGTTTCATTCTTCTGCTTATGAATATCCAGTTTTCCTAGCACTATTTATTGAAGAGACTGTCCTTTCCCCAATGTATGTTCTTGGCACTTTTCTCAAAAATGAGTTCACTGTAGGTGTATGGATTCGTTTCTGAGCTCTCTATTCTGTTTCACTGGTCTATATATATGTTTATATGCCAGTACCATACTGTTTTGGTTACTATAGCTCTGTAGTATAATTTGAAGTCAGATAGTGGCATTCCTACAGTTTTGTTCTTTCTGCTTAGGATATCTTTGGCTATTCTGGGTCTTTTGTGGTTCTGTATACACTTTAGGATTGTTTCTTGTGGTTTGGTAAACAATGTCATTTTTATTTTGATAGGGATTGCATCAAATCTGTAGATTGTTTTGGGTAATATGGACATTTTAACAATATTGATTCTTCCAGTCCGTGAATATGTGGTATCTTTCCATTGTTGTGTGTCCTCTTCAGTTTCTTGAATCACTGTTTTATAGTTTTCATTGTAGAGAGCTTTCACTTCTTTGCTTAAGTTTATTCCTGGGTATCATTTTATTTCTAGTTATTATAAATGGAATTACTTTCTTGATTTCTTTTTCAGGTTTTTGTTGGTATATAGACATGCTATTGATTTTTGTGTATTAATTTTTGTATCCTGCAACTTTACTGAATGTATGAGTTCTAATAGTTTTGGTGTTTTTAGGTTGTTTCAAATATAAGGTCATATCATTTCCAATAAGGATCATTTGATTTCTTTCTTTCCAATTTGTATACCCTTTGTTTCTTTCTCTTTTCTAATTGCTCTAGCTGGAACTTTCAGTCCTATGTTGAATAGCAATGGTGAAGGTGAACATCCTTGTCTTTCAGATCTTACAGGGAAGGCTTTCACTTTTGTTCCATTTATTATGATATAGGCCATGGGTCTTTTGTGTATGACTTTTATTGTGTTGATGTATGTTCTTTCTATGCCCAGTTTTGTGAGGGTTTTTATCGTGAAAGGATGTTGAATTTTATCAGTTTTTCTCAGCATCAATTTAAATGACCTTATGGTTTTTGTCCTTCATTCTGTGAATATGATGTACCACATAGATTTGTGTATGTTGAACTATCCTTGCATCCCTGAGATAAATTCCATGTGGTCATGATGAATGATCTTTTTAATGTGTTGTTGAATTCAGTTTGCTAGTATTTTGTTGAGGATTTTTGTATTAATGTTCGCCAGGGATATTGGCCTGCAGTTTTCTTTTTTTGATGTGTCTTTGTCCGTTTTTGGTATCAGTGTAATACTAGCCTTATAGAATGAGTTTGGAAGTATTTCCTGCTCTGTTTTTCAGAATAGTTTGAGTAGGATTGGTTTAGTTCTTCCTTCAGTGTTCAGTAAAATTCAGCAGTGGAGCCATTGGGTCTCAGGCTTTTCTTTGCTGAGACTTTTTATTACTGCTTTGACCTTAACTTGTTATTGGTCTGTTAAGGTTTTAAATTTCTTCCTGGTTTAATATTGATAGGTTGTATGTGTCTAGGAATGTACTCATTTCTTCTAGGTTTTCCAATTCTTGGCATATAGTTGCTTATAGTAGCCTCTAATAATCCTTTGAATTTCTGCAGTAGAAGTTATAATGTCTCCCTTTTCATCTCTGATTTTATCTGTTTGGGTCTTCTCTCTTTTTCTTAGGTTGTTGATCAAAGGTTTGTCAATTTTGTTTATCTTTTCAAAAGACCAACTTTTCATTGATCTTTTGTATTTTTTTGTTACAATTTCATTTGTCTCTGCTCTGATCTTTATTATTTATTCTACTACTTTTGGGTTTGGTTTGCTCTTTAAGATGCATCGTTAGGTTGTCTACTTGAAGGTTTTCTACATTTTTTATCTAAGTGCTTATTAATATAACTGCCCCTCTTAGTACTACTTTCAACGTATACCATCAGCTCTTTTTCTTGTGGTTTGGTACTTGATACGATTTCAGTTATTTTAAATTTTTTAATTTATTTTGTGGCCTAACATATGGTCTGTCCTTGAGAATGATCCATGTGCTGAGGAGAATGTGTCCTCTGCAACTGTTGTATAACATGTTCTGTAAATATCTTTTAGGTCCATTTGGTCTATAGTATAGATTAAATCTGATGTTTCTTTCTTGATTTTTTTGTCTGAATGATCTGTCCAGTGCTGAAAGTGGGTGTTGAAGTCTCCAGCTATTGTATTATGGTCTGTCTGTTTAGTTCTGTTAATATTTGCTTTATATATCTGGGTGGTCTAGTGTTACATATATATTTACTGTTATTATATCCTTCTGAATTAACCCCTTTATCATTATATAATGACCTTCCTTATTTCTTGTTGATTTTGTCTTGAAATACTGTCTAAGTATAGCTAAGCCTGCTGTTTTTTGCTTTCCATTGGCGTGGAATATCTTTTTCTATTCTTTTATTTTCAGTCTGTGTCTTTATAGATGACGTCTATTTCTTGTAAGCAAAAGATCATTTGGTCTTGCTTTTTTTTTTTTTTTGAATCCATTCAGTCACTCTGACTTTTGATTGGGGAATTTAGTCCATATGCATTCATATTGTTACTAATAAGCAAGGACTTACTCCTGCCATTTTGTTATTTGTTTTCTGGTTATTTTGTGGTCTTTTTTTTTCTTTCCTTCCTATTTTTTTTCTTTTTGTGTTCGTATGCAGGTTATTCTCTCTGGTGGTATGTTTTAATTTCTTGCTTTTTGTCTCTTGTTGGTTTTGTCTGTTGTCTGTTGTAGATTCGATGTCACCGTGAGGTTTTCAAATAACAAGCCATTGTTTTATACTCATGATAACTTAGCACTGGTTACTAAAAGAAACGAAGAAGCAGAGAGAATTCATAAAAACTCTATACTTTAATTTTATCACCCTCCACTTTTAAACTTTATATTGTTTCTCTTTATATGTTACACTGTCTGTGTCTTCAAAAGTTGATGTAGTTATCATTTTTTGTAGGTTCATCTTTTAGTCTTTCTACTCAAGATATGAGTAGTTTACACACCACAATTATGGTGTTTTGTATTCTGTGATTGTGTACATACTATTAATAGTGAGTTTTATAACTTCAGGTGATTTCTTATTGCTTGTTAATGTCCTTTTTTTTTTTTTTTTTCTTTTTTCAGACTGAAGAACTCCCTTTAGCATCTCTTATAAGACAGGTCTAGTGTTGAAGTCCCTCAGCTTTTGCTTTTCTGTGAAAGTCTTTATTTCTCCATCATGTTTGAAGGATATTTTTGCTGGATATACTATTCTAAGATAAAATTTTTTTAACTTTTTTTTTACATTCTAGGGTACATGTGCACAACGTGCAGATTTGTTATATAGGTATACATGTGCCATGTTGGTGTGGTGCACCTGTCAACTCATCATTTACATTAGGTATATCTCCCAATGCCATCCCTCCCCCCTCCTCCTCCCACGCCACTACAGTCCCCGGTGTGCGATACCCCCCACCCTGTGTCCAAGTGTTCTCATTGTTCAGTTCCCATCTATGAGTGAGAACATGAGGTGTTTGGTTTTCTGTCCTTGCCATAGTTTGCTCAGAATGATGGTTTCTAGCTTCATCCATGTCCCTACAAAGTACATGAACTCATCCTTTTTTATGGCTGCATAGTATTCCATGGTGTGTATGTGCCACATTTTCTTAATCCCGTCTCTCATAGACATTTGGGTTGGTTCCAAGTCTTTGCTCTGGTGAATAGTGCCACAGTAAACATACGTGTGCACGTGTCTTTATAGCAATATGATTTATAATCCTTTGCATATATACCCAGTAATGGGATGGCTGGGTCAAATGGTATTTCTAGTTCTAGATCCTTGAGGAATCGCCACACTGTCCTCCACAATGGTTGAACTAGTTTACAGTCCCACCAACATTGTAAAAGTGTTCCTTTCTCTCCACATCCTCTCCAGCACCTGTTGTTTCCTGACTTTTTAATGATCGCCATTCTAATTGGTGTGAGATGGTATCTCATTGTGGTTTTGATCTGCATTTCTCTGATGGTGAGTGATGATGAGCATTTTTTCATGTGTCTGTTGGCTGCATAAATGTCTTCTCTTGAAAAGTGTGTATTCATATCCATTGCCCACTTTTTGATGGGGTTGTTTGATTTTTTCTTGTAAATTGGTTTAAGTTCTTTGTAGAGTCTGGATATAAGCCCTTTGTCAGATGGGTAGATTGTAAAAATTTTCTCCCATTCTGTAGGTTGCCTATTCACTCTGATGGTAGTTTCTTTTGCTGTGCAGAAGCTCTTTAGTTTAATTAGATCCCATTTGTCAATTTTGGCTTTTGTTGCCATTGCTTTTGGTGTTTTAGACATGAAGTCCTTGCCCCTGCCTATGTTCTGAATGGTATTGCCTAAGTTTTCTTCTAGGGTTTTTATGGTTTTAAGTCTAACATTTAAGTCGTTAATCCATCTCGAATTAGTTTTTGTATAAGGTGTAAGAAAGAGATCCAATTTCAGCTTTCTACATATGGCTAGCCAGTTTTCCCAGCACCACTTAGTAAATAGGGATTAAATTCCCTATTTCTTGTTTTTGTCAGGTTTGTCAAAGATCAGATGGTTGTAGATGTGTGGTATTATTTCTGAGGGCTCTATTCTGTTCCATTGGTCTATATCTCTGTTTTGGTATCCGTACCATGCTGTTTTGGTTACTGTAGCCTTGTAGTATAGTTTGAAGTGAGGTAGTGTGATGCCTCCAGCTTTGTTCTTTTGGCTTAGGATTGTCTTGGCAATGTGGGCTCTTTTTTGGTTCCATATGAACTTTAAAGTAGTTTTTTTCCAATTCTGTGAAGAAAGTCATTGGTTGCTTGATGGGGATGACATTGAATCTATAAATTACCTTGGGCAGTATGGCCATTTTCATGATATTGATTCTTCCTATCCATGAGCATGGACTGTTCTTCCATTTGTTTGTGTCCTCTTTTATTTCTTTGATCAGTGGTTTGTAGTCCTCCTTGAAGAGGTCCTTCACATCCCTTGTAAGTTAGATTCCTAGGTATTTTATTCTCTTTGAAGCAATTGTGAATGGGAGTTCACTCATGATTTGACTCTGCGTTTGTCTGTTATTGGTGTATAGGAAGGCTTGTGATTTTTGCCATTGATTTTGTACCCTGAGACTTTGCTGAAGTTGCTTAATAAGCTTAAGGAGATTTTGGGCTGAGACGATTGGGTTTTCTAAATACACAGTCATGTCATCTGCAAACCGGGACAATTTGATTTCCTCTTTTCCTAATTGAATCCCTTTTATTTCTTTTTTTTTGCCTGATTGCCCTGACCAGAACTTCCAACACTATGTTGAATAGGAGTGGTGAGAGAGGGCATCCCTGTCTTGTGCCAGTTTTTCATGGGAATGTTTTCAGTTTTTGCCCATTCAGAAGCTGTGGGTTTGTCATAAATAGCTCTTACTATTTTGAGATATGTCCCATCAATACCTAGTTTATTGACAGTTTTTAGCATGAAGGGCCATTGAATTTTGTCAAAGGGTTTTTCTGCATCTATTGAGATAATCATGTGGTTTTTGTCTTTGGTTCTGTTTATATGATTGATTAGGTTTATTGATTTGCATATGTTGAACCAGCCTTGCATCCCAGGGATGAAGCAAACTTGATTGTGATGGGTAAGTTTTTTGATGTGCTGCTGGATTTGGTTTGCCAGTATTTTATTAAGGATTTTTGCATCAATGTTCATCAGGGATATTTGTCTAAAATTCTTTTTTTGTCGTGTCAGGCTTTGGTATCAGGATGATGTTCGCCTCATAAAATGAATTAGGGGGGATTCCCTCTTTTTCTGTTGATTGGAATAGTTTCAGAAGGAATGGTACCAACTCTTCTTTGTACCTCTGGTAGAATTTGACTGTGAATCCGTCTGGTCCTGGACTTTTTTGGTTGGTAGGCTATTAATTTTTGCCTCAATTTCAGAACTTGTTGTTGGTCTATTCAGGGATTCACCTTCTTCCTAATTTAGTCTTGGTAGTTGTATGTGTCCAGGAATTTATCCATTTCTTCTAGGTTTTCTAGTTTATTTGCGTAGAAGTGTTTATAGTATTCTCTGATGGTAGTTTGTATCTCTGTGGGATCGGTGGTGATATCCTGTTTATCATTTTTTATTGTGTCTATATGATTCTTCTCTATTTTCTTCTTTATTAGTCTTGCTAGAGGTCTATCAATTTTGTCGATCTTTTCAACAAACCAGCTCCTGGATTCATTGATTTTTTTGAAGGGTGTTTGGTGTCTTCAGTTCTGCTCTGATCTTAGTTATTTCTTGCCTTCTGCTAGCTTTTGAATGTGTTTGCTCTTGTTTCTCTAGTTCTTTTAATTGTGTTGTTAGGGTGTCAATTTTAGATCTTTCCTGCTTTCTCTTATGGGCATTTAGTGCTATAAATTTCCCTCTACACACTGCTTTAAATGTGTCCCAGATATTCTGGTATGTTGTGTCTTTGTTCTCATCTGTTTCAAAGAACATCTTTATTTCTGCCTTCATTTCGTTATGTACCCAGTAGTCATTCAGGAGCAGGTTGTTCAGTTTCCGTGTAGTTGAGCGGTTTTGAGTGAGTGCTTTCTTTGTCTCTTTTGATCTTTGTTGGTTTAAAGTCTGTTTTATGAGAGACTAGGACTGCAACCCCTGCTTTTTTTTGTTTTCCATTTGCTTGGTAGATCTTCCTCCATCCCTTGATTTTGAGCCTATGTGTGTCTCTGCACGTGAGATGGGTCTCCGGAATATAGCACACTGATGGATCTTGACTCTTTATCTAGTTTGCCAGTCTGTGTCTTTTAATTGGAGCATTTAGCCCATTTATATTTAAGGTTAATATTGTTATATGTGAATTTGATCCTGTCATTATGATGTTAGCTAGTTATTTTGCTCGTTAGTTGATGCGGTTTCTTCCTAGCATTGATGGTCTGCAATTTGGCATGTTTTTGCAGTGGCTCTTACCAGTTATTCCTTTCCATGCTTAGTGCTTCCTTCAGGAGCTCTTGTAAGGCAGGCCTGGTGGTGACAAAATCTCTCAGCATTTGCTTGTCTGTAAAGGATTTTATTTCTCCTTCACTTACGAAGCTTAGTTTGACTGGATATGAAATTCTGGGTTGTAAATTCTTTAAGAATGTTGAATATCAGCCCCCAGTCTCTTCTGGCTTGTAGAGTTTCTGCCGAGAGTTCTGCTGTTAGTCTGATGGGCTTCCCTTTGTGAGTAACCTGACCTTTCTCTCTGGCTACCCTTAACATTTTTTTCTTCATTTCAACTTTGGTGAGTCTGACAATTATGTGTATTGGCGTTGCTCTTCTCGAGGAGTATCTTTGTGGCATTCTCTGTATTTCCTGAATTTGAATGTTGTCCTGCCTTGCTAGGTTGGAAAAGTTCTCCTGGGTAATATCCTGCAGAGTGTTTTCCACCTTGGTTCTGTTCTCCCTGTCACTTTTAGGTTCAGCAATCAGATGTAGATTTGGTCTTTTCACATAGTTCCATATTTCTTGGAGGCTTTGTTCATTTCTTGTTACACTTTTTTCTCTAAACTTCTCTTCTCGCTTCTTTTCATTCATTTGATCTTCAATCATTGATAGCCTTTCTTCCACTTGATCAAATTGGCTACTGAAGCTTGTGCATGTGTCACATAGTTCTCGTGCCATGGTTTTCAGCTCCATCCGGTCATTTAAGGACTTCTCTACACTGTTTAGCCATTTGTCTAATCTTTTTTCAAGGTTTTTGGCTTCTTTGCAATGGGTTCGAACATCCTCCTTTAGCTCGGAGAAGTTTGTTATTACCGATCGTCTGAAGCCTTCTCTCAGCTCATCAAAATGATTCTCCATCCAGCTTTGTTCCGTTGCTGGCGAGGAGCTGCATTCCTTTGGAGGAGAAGAGGCACTCTGATTTTTAGAAATTTCAGCTTTTCTGCTCTGGTTTCTCCCCATCTTTATGGTTTTATCTACCTTTGGTCTTTGATGATGGTGACGTACAGATAGGGTTTTGGTGTGGATGTCCTTTCTGTTTGTTAGTTTTTTTTCTAACAGTCAGGACCCTCAGCTGCAGGTCCGTTGGAGTTTTCTGGAGGTCCACTCCAGACACTGCCTCAGTATCACCAGTGGAGGCTGCAGAACATCAAATATTGAAGAGTGGCATATGTGGCTGCCTGATCCTTCCTCTGGAAGCTTCGTCTCAGAGGGGCGCCAGGCTGTATGAGGTGTCAGTTGGCCCGTACTGGGAGGTGTCTCCCAGTTAGGCTACTTGCAGATCAGGGACTCACTTGAGGAGGCAGCCTGTCAGTTCTCAGATCTCCAGCTCCATGCTGGGAGAACCACTGCTCTCTTCAAAGCTGTCAGACAGGGACATTTAAGTCTGCAGAAGTTTTGGCCGGGCATGGTGGCTTAAGCCTGTAATCCCAGCACTTTGGGAGGCCGAGACAGGCGGATCACGAGGTCAGGAGATCGAGACCATCCTGGCTAACATGGTGAAACCCCATCTCTACTAAAAAAAAAATACAAAAAACTAGCCGGGTGAGGTGGCGGGCGCCTGTAGTCCCAGCTACTCGGGAGGCTGAGGCAGGAGAATGGAGTGAACCCTGGAGGTGGAGCTTGCAGTGAGCTGAGATCCGGCCACTGCACTCCAGCCCGGGCAACAGAGCGAGACTCCGTCTCAGGAAAAAAAAAAAAAGTCTGCGGAAGTTTCTGCTGCCTTTTGTTCAGCTATGCCCTGCCCCCAGAGGTAGAGTCTACATAGGCAGGCAGGCTTCCTTGAGCTGAGGTGAGCTCCATCCAGTTTGAGCTTCCTGGCCGCTTTGTTTACCTACTCAAGCCTCAGCAACGGTGGATGCCACTCCCCAAGCTTCGCTGCCACCTTGCAGTTCGATCTCAGACTGCTGTGCTAGCAGTGAGTGAGACTCCATGGGTGTGGGACCCTCCTAGCCAGGCGCAGGATATCATCTCCTGGTGTGCTGTTTGCTAAGGCTGTTGGAAAAGCGCAGTATTCGAGTGGGAATGTCCCGATTCTCCAGGTGCCAACTGTCACGGCTTCCCTTTGCTATGAAAGGGAATTCCTGACCCCTTGCACTTCCTAGGTGAGGCGATGCCCCGCCCTGTTCCGTAGGCTGCACCCACTGTCTGACAAGCCCCAGTGAGATGAACCCAGCATCTCAGTTGGAAATGCAGAAATCATCCGTCTTCCGTGTCGCTCACGCTGGGAGCTGCAGACTGGAGCTGTTCCTATTCAGCCATCTTGGAACCTCCCGCCCTAAAAGATTTTTTTCAGCTCTTTATTTCATGTTCTATAATGTTTCTACTGAGAAGTCTTCTGCCAGATGTATTGGAGCTCCATTGTATGTTGTTTCTGTTCTCTTACTATTTTTAGGATCTTTATCTTAATGTTAATGCCTTGATGTAGACTTATTTGGGTTAAATCTTGATGTTCTATAACCTTCTTATATGTTCATATTGATCTCTTTATCTGTGTTTATTAATTTATCTGTTGTTACCGCTTTGAAAAAACTTTCTACCCTCACCTCACTTTCTATTTTCTCTTTAAGGCCAGTGACTCTTAGAGTTGCCCTTTTGAGGGTATTTTGTAGATCTTATAGGCTTGCTACATTCTTAACTCTCTTTTTATCTCCTCTGACTCTCTATTTTCGAATAGCCTATCTTCAAGCTCACTCATTATATCTTCTGCATAATTAATTATGCTGTTGAGAGACCCTGATGTATATTTCATTTTATCAATTGGATTTTTCAGCTCTAGAATTTCTATTTGATTTTATTAAATTTGTACAGTTTGTTAAATTCAGAGATGAGTCTGAATTTCTTCTCTGTTTATCTTCAGCTTCATTGAGCCAACTCAAAATAGCTTTTCTGAATACCGTGTCTTAAAGGGCACATATCTCTGTCATTCTGGGATTTATCACTGGTGCCTTAGTTTGTTTGGTAAGGTCATGTTTTCCTGGATGTTCTTAATGCTATGGATGTACATTGATTTCTGGTCATTGAAAAGTTAGATGTTTATTATAGTCTTCACACTGTGGGCTGCTTTGTACCCATTCTTCTTAAGAAGGTTTTCCAAGTATTCAATGGGAACTGACTGGTGCGATCAAAGTCTCTAGTTGCTATAGCAGTATCTGCATTAGGTGGCACCCCAAGCCTAGTAATGCTGTGTCTCTTGCAGACTCACAAGTAGAGGTACTGCCTTGCTGATCTTGGGTAAAATCCAAGAGAATTCCCTGGATTACCAGGCAGAAACTCTTGTTCTCTACCCTTTCCCCTAAATGGAGTTTCTTTGCTTTGAGCTGCCTGGAGCTGGGTAAAGGTGACACAAGTACCACTGTGGCCACTACCACTGGGACTACGCTGGGTCAGACCCACAGCCACCACAGCACTAGGTCTTGCCCAAGGCCCACAGTGACTACCATCTGACTACTGCTGATGTTTACTCAGGGCCTGAGGGCTCTCCAGTAGGTGTCAGTCAGTAGGTGACAAATTTAGCCAGGCTTATGTCCTTCCCTTCATGGTGGCAAGCTATCCCCTGGGCCAGGGCCTGGAATCAGAACTCTTAGGTGTCTACTTGGTGCTCTATTCTGCTATGGCTGAACTAGCACCCAAGCCACAAGTCCTTCCCACTCTTCCTTTACCTTTCCTCATGATAGAGTGTCTTCCTGTGTTAACCACCACCCCAGGCCTGTAATGAGTACTGCCTAGATACTGCCAATGTTCACTAAAGATCCTAGGGCTCTTTAGTCATCTTGTAGTGAATGCTACCAGGCCTGGGTCTCTCCTTTTAGGGTAGTGAGCTCCCTTCTGGCCCAGGGCTGGTCTAGAAATGGCATCCAGGAGCCAAGGCCTGGAATTTGGGACCCCAAGAGCCCATCTGGTGCTCTATACCAGGAAAGAAATAGTTTAGAAGCTAAGTTAAGGTCATTAAAATACGTTTTTATCAAGTAATTATAATCAAATCAGTTCTGGTAAGGTCCTGTAACATTCCAGTATCATTGTAAAAATATATTTCGGGATCTCTGACATCCCATTATATTATATGTTAGTCTTATTAAATTGTGATTCTTACGAGAGGAAAAGTCATATATAACCACAAAATTAGCATTTTCTTTTATTATCATTGTAGCCAAAAATTACAGCAATATTGTCAGTATCTGTGCCTTCATCTGAGAGCAAAAATTAAAAACAGGGTTTTGTTTTATTTAGAGATTCTCAAAATTGAAGAGTTGAACGAATCAAGTGGATATATCAAGTCAATATGTTATATGAAAGAATTGGAAATGAATAATTAATAGTTATAATTAGCTTTCCCATATATTTTCCTGAAAAATTTGCAGTTAAGATTTACAAACAGAAAACAAATTGTTTAAGATATTTTACATTTGGGGATGATACAGTTATTC
Organism: Rhinopithecus roxellana; assembly: GCF_007565055.1. NCBI lineage: Eukaryota > Metazoa > Chordata > Mammalia > Primates > Cercopithecidae > Rhinopithecus > Rhinopithecus roxellana. The sequence goes on from NC_044551.1 coordinate 3,392,733, forward strand.
AGACTGACTTTGGAAGTCTGTTCCTCTTAGGCTGTTCACACATTTTTATTAAGTAGCTTTTGTTATTTTAACATGTTTTATTGTAGGGTGGGCTGGGAAGGTTTCTCTGGCAAAGTATTACTGTATTTTAATGAGTTTGATGCCGCCAAATTTAAGTTGCACCATATCATTATATACTATAGTAACTGTTCAAATGTATATCATTTGTAAGATATATCCTTATTTCAGAGATATAAAACTGTGTGTGTTGGGGCAGTTTTTATAATGAGTGAAATGGGGAATTTGAGAAGCAGTCTGAGGGTGGGAAAGGAATGAGTGTGGTGACCAGGTAAGAAGGAACAGCAGTTGTAAAGGACAACCAAAGCTAGTTAAAGAAGGCCAATATGGCTGGAGCAGAGTAGACAGGGGGAAAGCAAAGTGGTAGTGAGGCCTGATTTTAGAGAGCCTTGTGGATCATCCATAAGGACTTTGACTTTAATGCTGAGTGAGATGGGAAGTTACTGGAGGCTTGAGCAGAGGAGTGGTTTGATCCTTACAACAGGATCACTTGGGCTGCTATGTTAAGAATAGATTGTAGGAGGAAGGGATGGAAGCAGGGAAATAGAATCAGGCAGCCTTTGAAGGCTGTTGCAGGTAATCCCGATGAGAGATGCTGGTAGCTTGGACCAGAGTTACAGTGGTGGAGATTACGAAAAGCACTTGGGTTCTGGATTTCTTTTGAAGACAGAGCTGACAAGATTTGCAGATTTGCTAATGAATTCCTATGGAGTGAGAGAAATAACAAATCAGATGATTCAGGTCAAAGCAACTGTATTGTTACCATTTACAGAAATGTGGAAGCCTGCAGGAGAAGTTGAGGTAGGCAAATCAGATGATCAGTTTTGGATTATGTTCAGAAGCCTGTTAGGCATTACAAGAAGATAATAGAGCAACTGAGTAAAAGTCTGGAGATGAGGGAAGAGGGCCCAGTTGGAGTTATGTGTATGCATGCACACATATGTGTGTATTATGTAGGGCATGTATGTGTGTGAGTTTATCATTTGATTCTTGCATCATTATTGCTTCAGAATTCCATTTTTTCCCCCTTGTGTTTAGTCTGATGATTTTATCATTAGAGGTTTTCTTCAAATGTCTGATGAGCTTTGGCTGTCTTTAACAATGAGATATAAGGAGAGATTAAGCAGCCAGCTTCTACAAAGGACTTTTGTGAGGGAAGGGAGGATAGAGTTGACCAATGGTGTAGTTTTAAGTAGCATTTTGGTTTTCAACTTTTTATTTTGAAATCTTTTCACATAGAAAAGTTGCAAGAATAATATAGGTAACTCCTGTAAGGTTCAGAATATTATGTAAATGATGCAGTGTTTTTCTCAGGGTATCACATCAGAGACATAGATAGTAGACCCTCATTTGACAGTAATTTCAATAATCCAGCAAAGGGCCAAGGGATTGTCTAGTTTTTCTGCTTTATAATTTCTGGATCTCCTTGAAACTAGAAGGTAAGGTCCATGGAATGTATGTTAAGACTGTGTAAACCGTAAGATACCATCTCACACCTGTCAGAATGGCGATTATTAAAAAGTCAAAAAACAACAGATGCTGGTAAGGTTGCAGAGAAAAGGTAACACTTATATACTGTTGGTGGGAGCGTAAATTAGTTCAACCATTGTGGAAAGCAGTGTGGGGATTCCTCACGGAGCTAAAAGCAAAGCTACCATTCAACCCAGCAATCCCATTGCTGAGTATATACCTAGAGGAATATAAATCCTTCTGCCATAAAGACACATGCACTCGAATGTTCATTGCAGCACTGTTCACAATAAAAAAAAAAAAGACATGGAGTCAACCTAAATGTCCATCAATGACAGATTGGATAAAGAAAATGTGGTACATAAACACCATGGAATACTATGCAGCCATAAAAAACAGTCATGAGGTCGTATCTTTTACAGGAATGTGGGTGGAGCTGGAAACTATTATCCTTAGCACAGTAATGCAGGAACAGTACCACGTGCTCTCAAAAGTGGGAACTAAATGGTGGGAACTCATTGACGCAAAGAAGGGAACAATGGACCCTGGGGTCTACTTGAGGGTAGAGGGTGAGAGGAGGGAGAGGAGCAGAATAGATAACTATTGGGTACTGGTTTTAGTACCTGGGTGATGAAACAATCTGTACAACAAACCCCTATGGTGCGAGTTCATCTATCTAATAAACCTTCACATGTACCCCCGAACCTAAAATAAAAGTTAAAAAAAAAAAAGACTGTAAAAATCTTATTCTCTCATCATCCTTTTCTCTTATTTAGCAATTATTTATGATGCCTGCCCCACTCAATCTTAGTTTAATAATGTTTGCAAAGTAGTGATTTTTTTAATGCTGCAAACATTGCAGACTTTATCAGCCAACATTTTACTATTAAAAACTCAACAAAACCCAGTCTCTTTTTTTTTTTTTTGTCCCATTTAATAACATAGGGGACTTACCTGTTTCTGCTTAATATTAAATGTGTTAAAATCCAGTACTGTACTCATGTTTTGATGATCAAAATTGTCCCAGATTTGGCTAATGGAAGCACCTTCGAGCTGATTCCTTGGTCCATTTGACATACCCCTGTGGCTTTTTTTTTCTTTTTTTTTCTTTTTTTTCTTTTTTGGTACTTACTTTCAAGCTCAAGATTTTCTGGATTCATCTTATCTTATACCTCACCTGCCCCAGTCCTGGACCATTTCTCTGAGGAGCCTTGATTGCTTTGGATGGGGAAATAGTATCAGATAGGGGGTAGGGAGTGACAGTTTCACTACTCAATATAGGTTTTGCCTTGATCTTTCTGTTTTGAACCCTTTTCCTCAGCTTTATTTGATAGTGCTTACTTTCAATTCAACATATCCAAATAGAAAAACTCTAGTCTTCTGCTAGAAGGGTAATTTGGTTATTTTTAGGGATAGTGTCTAAGCAGACTAATTGCTTCTAACTTTTAATCAGTTCTTTTGTTTATAGCTTCAGAGGAATCTGGAGTTTGAAATTGCTGATTCTCATTCTTTTTATTATTTCTGTGGTTCTTTGGCACAAGTAAGATTGCATCTTATCTGTCCTCCCTCCCTGCACACTTAGGTTTCCCTAGTCACCTGTGACATCTTAATTTGCTTATTTGCTTTCAGATATCTAAAATTTGATTGAATTCTCTTTTTTTGTTGTTGTGCTATTTCTTTTCTTTTCTTTTTTCTTTTTCTTTTTTTTTTTTTTTTTTTTTTGAGGCAGAATCTTGCTCTGTCACCCAGGCTGGAATGCAGCGGCACGATCTTGGCTCACTGCAACCTCCGCCTTCAGGGTTCAAGGAATTCTCATGTCTCAGCCTCCCAAGTAGCTGGGATTATAGCTGCTGTGCCACCACACCTGGCTGATTTTTCTATTTTTAGTAGAGATGGGGTTTTGCTATGTTGGTCAGGCTGGTCTCAAACTCCTGACCTCAGATGATCTGCCCCCCTTGGCCTCCCAAAGTGCTGAGATTACAGGTGTGAACCACAGTGCCCGGCCTTTTCCTTCTAATTTTCTTATTTCTAGTTTAATGCTTTAATGCCTTTTTTTACCTTTTAAGTGGAGTTCGTTAACTGAAAGTGAATATATCAATCTGCCACCATATTTACCCACAGGTCTTATGTATTTTTAAATGAACTTTTTTTTCCTTTGACAAAAGTATTATGTATGATTTATGGAAAATACAGGTAAACAAATGAAAACAATTAGCAAATGAAAACAGTTAGCCCTACTTATATAGTTTAGAGGTAGTTACTGTTAATCCTTGATATGACTTTTTTTTTTTATGTATACAAACTTGCTTATTAAAAGAGCTGGGTAATATTCCATGGAGTAGGTATCATAGTAGGCTTTTTGTTGTTGTTGTTTGGTTGGTTGGGTTTTTTTTTTTTTTTTTTTACGTCTTATTAGACCTTTACTCTCATTGAAGTGACCTTCTATGAACTTATTTGTGCTATCTATCATTATGGTCGGGACATGAGGGTAAGCAATAAGGCAGTTACAAACCCCAGAAATTTTTAGAAATAACACTAAGAGGTTTTAAAGACTATGCCAGAGGAGATTTTGATAGTATCATAGTTCATGTCGTTCATGAACTAGGATGTAGTTTCATGGAAACACAACTAAGAGTAGAAAACCTAACCAATTTTACTGTATTTTATCTAAAACAAAAAACAGACTATTACTGTGTCACATACAGACTTTCAACCTGCCCTGATGTTATGGATCAGAGAAAGCCAAGTAAGGGGAGAGCCAATAAGCAGTATCAAAATGAGGGCAAGTCATTTAGAAATTTACTTATGAAGAAGGTTTACAAGAGAATATAGACTTCAGTAGAACCAACTCCCCAAATAAAAATGCTGTCAGTTTTAAAGGGGCGAAAATAAGATTCCAAAGTTTCCATCTAGTCTCTACATAGTAGGAAAAACAATGGTTTTTCATACTTTGCATATGATTATCATATCTGCAAAGGTCATCATGTATCTTCAGATAACACCTTTGCAGAAGTCAAGGATAAAGGGCTTGTTAGGGAGTCATTAAGTCATGGGGGACTTACTTCACTACCGACATAGGGAGTCAGTAGTTAAAGGAACAGCTCAAGGTTTTGTTAATTTGGGAATTTGGGGCACTTTGAAACTAAGTAAATTGACTGGATTTTTTTTCCCCATCTCAGAGTACACAGTATTTTTCCCCTTGACTTTTGAATGTGATGTGCAGGCTTTTCCATAATTACACAGAACAAGGCATCAGTTTTGCCTCCAAGGAAGGGCATTATGCATGGAAAAGAATAACCTAAGTAGTTTTCACTGTCTCCAGTGTTGTTTAGGGTAGGGAGTTCCCTGACTAGCAGAAGTATTTTATTATCCAGTTCTTATGGTTTTGATATATCCGACAAGTTACCATTTTGATTACCTAACTACCTTTGTTCTAGTTTCTTATTTTCAAGCCTTTAAATCGGATGGTAAGCATGTGTGAATAGGTGGGAGTTAGAGATTGAAATTTTAGATAAGGTGGCAAAGGAAGGGATTCACTTGAGTCAAGACCTTAAGGAAGTAACAGCTAAATAATGAATATATTTGGCGGAGAGTATTCTAGGAAGAGGAAAGAGCAACTCTGAGGTTAAGTCAGGGGTAGACTCTGAGGTTAAGTCAGGGGTATAGAATTTGTCATGGAGAACATTGAAGGACTTTGAAGAGAGGAGTGACATGATTTGATTTTCTTTTTAATAATCATTCTGTTATATATACTAAATACATGGTAATAGGTAGTGATAGGTGCAAAAAAAAATAGTCATGATTTCTGTGCTCTTCTTATATCTTAACAGAGTTGGGATACAGTTATCTGAAGCCCAGTATTACAAATTGGAATCAAGAAAACAACCTCTTTAACTTACCATTTAATTCATCTACAACTTAAAATGTTTTATGCTGCCAGATTATCTAAAACATGTTTGTTTTTCCACCTGTGTTTGTGTTTTTACGTTAAATAAATAATCCCTATGAATTGATAGAGACAGATGTTATAGAGAAGCTTGTATTATTTCAAAACTAGTGTTTTTTTAAAACTTGTTTTTTTTTATTGAATAAAAAATAGGTTTTTAAAAGTATATAGCTGACATTTGAGTGCTTTTGCTATTCCAAACATTGCTCAAAATGTTTTCACTATTTGCACATACAAAATGTGGATTATCACATTCTGTCCTCTCAAAAATCCAGTGAAATAAATTTTATTGTTACCCCCACATTCATAGATAAGGAATTGGAACTTCGGAGAGTTTGAGTAAATTGCCTAAGGTTAACAAAGTTTATATACCATCTCTGACCTTTGATAGACTGGAAAGTAACATAAGCGAGTTCTATATATGAATATACTGATTCCAAGGAAAGCTAAATTAGTAATTGTTGAAAAAAGAAAAAAAAACCAAAAGGCTAATATTAAGCCCCCAAGCAGTAAAACAAGTATCTGAAAGAACAGACCTTTGGCAAGTTTAAGAAAAGGCACCCCAGGAACAGTATAATTGTCAAAGGATATGTTAATCGTGGTTTTCACCCTGTTTTGTGAAAATGCCTCAGGAGCCATTTGGTGAGAGTGGCAATGATCTTGAGGGGAAAAGAAAACAGTAGGGCTCTTCTTTCCTTCCCCATTCCCATACATTTAAACAATATGTAGGTATTAAAGTTAAGATTTGGGAAGGTGGGGCAGCAGCAGACAGGGTTCTGTCACTTAAAATGGAAATTGGGAAGACATTACACTAAATTTGGTGCTACTGGTCACTAAAAGTCTTTTCGCTCTCTTTATTTTGATCCCATGCTGAAACTTTTATATTCGATTTTTCTGGATAGGATTCTTACAAGGAGCACATTTACCAGAAAATTGAAATGTCTGGTTATCATGGCATTTGTTCCTTGCTATAAATCATTAAATTGTCAGTATGGTATTTTCATTTATACATTCCTAAATCTCATAGAAGCATCGTAGGTTAGACTTAAGAATCTCTCTATTTCTGGGGCATGGACAAGATCTAGTTTCTAGATTTGCAAAACTTTGTTTACGTGCCTTGGACTGTGGGTATTTTCCCAAGATCATACCATGTATGTTAAGTACTGGATATAGCTAGTTGGCCTCCTTTAACACCTCAGTCTTCATTGTGTCATTAGCCTGCCCAGTGGATGATAATGTCATGTGGTCTATTAGACTCCCTCAAATGGACTACATGAGATTATTAGACTCTACTAGAGGTCTCCTCTAGTAGAGGGAATCTAATAGACTACATGAGACTATCATCCACTGGGCAGGCTAAATTCATTATTAGTAAGGCTAAATTCATTATTCTTCAGATTGGATTAGTGCCAAAAATCATTTATTTTTAACTGACTTTCGTGATGTACTAAGAGAACAGCTCTTCTACTTGATTAAGGTATGGGTTCTACTGTCAGGTATTTTCATTACAACTTTATTTCACCAAACTATAACAATGATAAAGATTGACAGCCAGCCCTTTTATTTTAAAGTAACTTTTTTTTTTACATTTTTAAAAAATCTATTAATTTTTAAAGTTGACATATAACATGTATTTATTGTATACAACATGCTTTTTTGAAGTATATATACGTTGTGAAATGGTTAAGTCTAGCTAACAAATATATTACCTCACATAGTTGTCATTTTTGCAGTGAGAATACTGAGCATCCACTCTCAGCATTTTTCAAGAACATAGTATGTAATCATTAACTATAGTCATCATGTTGTACAATTGATCTCTTAAACTTAATCCTCCTATATAACCATGAATATGTGTCCTTTAACCAACATCTTCCTAACCCTCCTCACCTGCTAAACACTCCAGACTCTGGTAACTACCATTCTACTCTCAACTTCCAGGAGATCAACTTTTTTAAGATTCTACATATGAGGGAAATAATGCGTTATTTGTCTCTCTGTGCCAGGCTTATTTCATTTAATGCCCTCCAGAATCATTTATATTGTCAAAAATGGCAGTATTTTTTTCTTTTAAATTCCTGAATCAGTCAGATTTGGTGGCTCATGCCTATAATTCCAGCACTTTGGGAGGTCCAGACAGGAGGATCACTTGAAGCCAGGAGTTCAAGACAGCCTGAGTAGCATAGCATAGCAAGACCCTGTCCCTACAAAAAATGTAAAAAATGAGCTAGGCATGGTAGAATGCGCCTGCAGTCCTAGCTAGTGAGGTGGGTGGGGCAGGAGAATCACTTCACCCCAAGAGGTCAAGGTTGCAGTGAGCTATGATCATGCCACTACACTCCAGCCTGGGCAACAGAGCAAGACCCTGTGTCTTAAAAAAAACAGGAAAAAAAATGGCTGCATAGTATTCCATTCTGTTCATATACTATATTTTCTTTATCCATTCATCTGTTAATGGACACTGAGGTTGATTCCATATCTTAGCTGTTGTGAATAGAACTATAATGAAAGTAGGAAGTACAGATGTCTCTTCACCATGTTGATTTTATTTACTTTAGATATATACCGAGCAGTGGCATTACTGAATGATATGGTAGTTCTATTTTTAATTTTTCAAGGAACCTCCATAGTGTTTTCCTTAGTGGCTCTACTAATTCACATTACCAACAAGTGTAGGAGGATTCCCTTTTTTCCACTCTTGCCAACACTTACTGTATTTTGTCTTTTTGCTAATAGCCATTCCAACAGGAGTGAGATAATATCTCATTATGGTTTTCATTTGCATTTGCCTGATGATTTATGACATTGAGCATTTTTTCATATACCTGTTGATAATTTGTATGTTTTCTTCTGAGAAATGTTTGTTCAGGTGTTTGTGCATTTTTTTAATTGGGTTATTTGTTTTCTTGTTACTGAGTTGAGTTCCGGATATTTTTCAGATATTAATCCCTTATCAGATATATAGTTTGCAGATATTTTCTCCCATTCTGTGGGTTTTCTCTTCACTTTGTTGATTGCTTCTTTTGCTGTGCAGCAGCTTTTTAGTTTGTTGAAATCTCATCTATTTTTTATTTTGTTGCCTATGCTTTTGAGGTTTCATTCAAAAAATTCTTGCTAGACCAGTGTCATGGAGCATTGCTCCTATGCTTTCTACTAGTTTCATAGTTTTAGGTCTTATATTTCAGATTTTAATTCATTTTCAATTGAATTTTGCATATGGTGAGAAATAAGCATTTAATTTCATTCTTCTGCATGTGGATATCCAGTTTTCCTAACACTATTTGTTAAAGAGACTGTCCTTTCCCCAATGTGTGTTTTTCACATCTCGGTCAAAAATTAGTTGGTTATAAATGCACGGATTTATTTCCGGGCTCTATTCTATTATATTGGTCTGTGTGTCTATTTTTATGCTAGTTACTTGTTGATTTGACTCCTATAGTTTTGTGTAGTATATTTTGAAGTCAGGTAGTGTGACCCCCTCCAGCATTGTTCTTCTTGATCAAGATTCCTTTGGCTATTTGGAGTCTTTTGTGGTTCCACATGAATTTTAGGATTACCTTTTCTGTTTTTATGAAAAATGTCATTGGTATCTTAAGAAGGATTGCATTGAATCTGTAGATTGCTTTGGGTAGTGTAGACATTTTAACAATACAATCATGTGTCACACAGTGATGTTTCAGTCATCAGCATACCACTTTTTTTTTTTTTTTTTTGAGACGAAGTCTCACTCTGTCATAAGGCTGGAGTGCAGTGTTCCAATCTCGGCTCACTGCAACCTCCACCTCCCGGGTTCAAGCAATTCTTCTACTTCAGCCTCCCAAGTAGCTGGGACTACAGGTGTGTGCCACCATGCCCAGCTAATTTTTGTATTTTCAGTGGAGATGGAGTTTCACCATGTTGGCCAGGATGGTCTCTGTCTCTTGACCTCATGATCTGCCTGCGTCAGCCTCCCAAAGTGCTGGGATTACAGGCATGAGCCACCACGTCCGCCCAGCATACCACTTCTAAGCCAATAGTCTCATAAGGTCATAATGGGGCTGAATATTTTCTGTCACCTAATGATGGATGTAGCCATCATAAGACCACAACTTAATGCATAACGATTTCTATTTTTAGATACACAAATATTTACCCTTGTATAATAATTGTCTACAGTATTCAGTATAGTAACCTGCCATCCAGGTTTGTAGCTTGGAAGCAATAAGCTATACTGTGTAGCTTAGGTGAGTAGTAGGAGTAGTAGTCTATGCCATCTAGATATGTGTAGCTGACAAAATCACCAAACAGCATATTTCTCAGTATTCCCATTGCCAAGTGACACAAGACTGTATAAATTCTTCTAATTCATGAACATGGGATCTCGTTCCATTTATTTTTGTCTTCTGTTTCTTTCTTGAATGGTTTATAGTTTTTAGTGTAGAGATCTTTCACTTCCTTGGTTAAATTTATTCCTAAGTATTTTATTTTCTTTTTGTAACTATTCTAAATGGGATTATTTTCTTCATTTTTTCCCCCAGATAGTTCACTGTTAGTGTATAGAAACACTAATGATTTTTTTCATGTTGACTTTGTTCCCTGCAAGTTTACTGAATTCATTTATTAGTTCTGACAGTAATTTAGTGGAGTCTTTAGGGTTTTCCATATATAAGGATCATGTAATCTGCAGACAGGGACAATTTAACTTATTTCTTTGTCTTGCCTAATCGGTCTGGCTAGGACTTCTAGTACTATGCTGAATAGAAGTTGCAAGAGTCAGCATTCTTGTCTTGTTCAGGATCTTGGAGGAAAATCTCAACTTTGCCCTGTTCAGTCTATTAGCTGTGAGTTGTTGCATATGGCCTTTATTGTGTTGAGGTACATTTCTTCTGTAAATAATTTGTTGAGTGTTTTTATCATGAAAGAATGTTGGATTTTGTCAAGTGCTTTTTCTGCATCTGTTGATCATATGACTTTTGTCCATCAATTCTGTTAATGTGATGTACCACATTTATTGATTTGTGTTGAACCATTGCATCCCTTGATCACGATGTTTAATTTCCATGTATTTGTGAATTTCCATGTATTTGTGAATTTTCCAAAGCTCCTCCTTTTATTGACTTCTAGTTTTATACCGTTGTGGTCAGAAAAGATACTCTGTATGATTTCAGTTTTCTTAAATTTGTTAAGATTTGTTTTGTGGTCTAGCATATGATCTATTGTGAGGAATGTCCCATATGTAGTTAAGAAGAATAGTATATTCTGCAACTGAAATGTTCTGTATACATGTGTTAGGCCCATTTGGTCCAGAATATAGTTTAATTCTGATGTTTTCTTGTTAATTTTCTCTCTAGATGATCTGTCCATTGCTGAAAGTGAGGTGTTGAATTTCCCTACTATTATTGTGTGTAGTTTTTCCAGATCTGTTAATATATGCTTTATATATTTAGGTGTTCCAATGTTGGATGCATATTGTATTTGTAATTGTGATATCATCTTGCTGAATTATCAACATGTAATGACCTTTATCTCTTTTTTACAGTTTTTTACTTAAAGTCTATTTTATCTTAATAGAAGTATAGCTATTCCTGCTGTCTTTTGGTTTGAGTTGCATAGAATATCTTTTTCAATCTCTTTTCTTTCAGTATGTGTATGTTGAAATGAGTCCCTTATAGGCAATATATAGATGGATCTTTTTAAAAATCCAACCAGTCACTCTGTATCTTTTGATTGGATAATTTCATCCATTTATGTATAAGGTATTTATGTATTGATAGGTAAGGACTTAACTGCTGCCACTTGTTTCCTAATTGTTTTCCATTCTTAATGTCATTGTGGCTAAGTGATTTTCTCTAATAGTACATTTGATTCCTTGCTTTATATTTATTTATTATTTGTATTTATTGCAGGTTTTTGCTTTGTGATTACCATAAGGTTTGCAAAAAACAGTTATTTTAAACTGATAACAACCTAAAAATAAACTCTTTTTACTACACTGTCCCTCAATGTTTTGAATTTTTGATGTTACAATTTACATCATTATTGCATATTCTTTACCAAATTTTGAATCCAGGTTTGCAGAGTTTTCTGTTCTTATTCTTTGAATAACCTTTCTACCTGTTTGCCTTTCTCTACTCCCTCTTGAACTCTAATGACTCAAAAATTTGCTCTGTTAATGCTATCTCATAAATTCTGTAAGCTTTCTTTTATTCCTTTTCAATCCTACATCTTTTTTTCCTGACCATATATTTTCAAATAACCTGCCTTCAAGTTCACAGATTCTTTTGCTGCTTTGCTCTCGCTATTGATGTTCTCTATCGCATTTTTCATTTTATTCATTGTATTTTTCAGCTCCAGTATTTCTGTTTGGTTTTCTTTTAATTATTATTTCAATCCATCAATTTTCTCATTCTGGTCATTTACTATTTTCTTCATTTTGTTCAGTGTTTCTGTGTATTTTCTTGAAGTTCATTGAGCTTCCTTAAAATAGCTATTTGAATTATTTGTCAGACTTTTGAGACATCTCCATCTCTGTTAGGTTTGTCATTGGAAGTTTATTTTGTCTATTTGATAAGGTCATGTTTCCCTGCCTGATTGTTCTTGATCCTTGCTGTTGTGCATCTATATCTGCATGTTGAAGAAGTAGGTACTTATTGGAATGTTTGCAGCCTGGCTTTGTCTGGCTCTTTATCAGTAAGCCTGTTGTTAGATCCTGGGCAAGTCATCTGGTATGATCTCTAAGCCCATGACCGTTGCAACTGTTACAGCATTAGGCTTTCTACACCCAGAATTACCATGGTCAGCATAACAAGAGACTAGAATCTGTTGTTACCATGGCTGGCACAGCTCTGGGGTGCATCTGAAAATCATGAGGCCTACCTGTTACTGAGGTTTGACTGAAACCTGAGGCTGCTGTCATCATCCAGCAGTGATGGGAGCCAGAGATTGAGTACATTTTGTGAGGGCTACAGTTTGCCACCCGTCACTGGGATAGGTGAGAAGATTCAGTTCACAGATACCAACCTGGATTCAGTCACCACGGGGAGTCTGCCCGGCACTGCATTTTTACTGTGTCAGGCCCAATATTAGGGACCAAGGGAAAATCCTACACTTCTCTTTTTTTCCCCAGGCAGAGGAGATATCTCTGCGTTCTGCTGAGTAGGATTGTGGGAGGGTTGACACAGATACTGTAAAATTATTGTTTCTACCCTCTTCAATGGGTATTTTCTTATTAGTATGCCATAAACAGGTATTATGAACTTTCACTTGGTTTTCTTAGCTCTTTTGAAGATGTTTTCATGCATGGATAGTTATTCAAAATGATGTTTCTTGAGGGGATGATCACTGGAGAGTCCTCTTTCTCCATCTGGCTCTGCCTTCTTATAACATTAATTTGTTTCATTACAAAAGTAATGCCTATCCATTATCAAACTCTTACCAAATATAAAAATTTCTAAAGAAGAAAACCACTTGTAATTCTGACACTAAGGGCCAACCGCTTTTTGCATTTTGTTGAATTTTTAAGTTTTTCACTTAAAATTTTGTAAAATTTTGAAGTAATTGTACATTCTTAAAATATTGTAAAAATGGAATAAATGGGTTCCATTTATTCATCCAGTTTCTATCTATGGTCTGATTTTACATAGCTATAGTAAAATATCAAAAACAGGACATTAACATTGGTACAACTCACCTTAATTTATATTTTAACCAGTTTTACATATACTAATCTGTGCATCTGTGTAGTTCTGTGCAATTTTATCACTTAGATTCTTGTAACAATCACGATCAAATTACAGAACTGTTTTACCGCCCCAGAAATTTCTTATGCTACCTCTTTTTTTTTTTTTTTTTTTTTTTTTTGAGATAGGGTCTCACTCTGTTGCCCAGGCTGGAGTGCTATGGCACAATCTTGGCTCACTGCAGCCTCTGCCTCTCTGGTTCAAGTGGTCCTCCGGCCTCAGCCTCCCAAGTTGCTGGGACTACAGGCATGCACCACCATGCCCAGCTAATTTTTGTATTTTTGGTAGATATGGGGTTTCGCCATGTTGACCAGGCTAGTCTTGAACTCCTGAACTCAAGCAATCTGCCCGCTTCAGCCTCCCAAAGTGCTAGGATTACAGGCGTGAGCTACCACGTCCAGCTTCTTATGCTACCTCTTTATAGTTACAACTTTCTCCCTTCACTCTAATCCCTAACCACTGGAAACCACTAAACTGTTCTGCAGTCCTATGATTTTATTATCTTGAGGATTTTATAAAAGTGGAATCATACAGTATATAGCTTTTTGAGATTGGCTTATTTCACTCAGCGTAATTTCCTTGAGAATCTACTAAGTTGTTGAATGTATCAATAATTGGTTCCTTTTTATTGCTGAGTAGTATTCTATCTCTGTACCACAGTTTAGGCATTCACCAATTGAAGGACATTTGGGTTGTTTCCAGTTTGGGGTTGTTACAAATAAAGCTTTTATGAATATTTTTCTGTATGTTTTTGTGTGGACATTAGTTTTCTGAATGTTATGCTCAGCATTCAACAGAGAGGGTCACCTGGAACCAAAAACCACATTAGGTATTTTAGCAGAAAGTGTTTAATATAGGAAATTGTTCAGATAGTTGTGGGAGAAGTGAAATAATAAAAGAAAAACATTGAGGTAATACAGAAGTGATAATTGCAAGGAGGACCAGCTTCTACTTCTTAGACTACAGGAACAAAGGGAAGTGGTTTGGGTTATCAGAACCCGTAAGTCTGGAGGGATAGTCCTGCAGAGGTGGGACTCAGAAGAAAAGTTGCTGCCTGCTGGTGTTTGTACCATTACCTTAGGACCCTCCTGGAATGAGACTTAATAAACCTCTGAGCTGAAAGGGCCACCTAGCTGATGAGTACTTTTGAAACTCAGAGAAAGGATCTCTGAAGAGTTGAGGCTCAGCTGGAGAGGGTTGCTCTTTATCTGCTGTTGTTGTCTCAGAAGCTTAAAGGAAATGCTTGGTGCAGCTGGGTCTTGGACATCTAGAAGGGGAATTATAGCTCGTGTAACATATACTCTAATATCCCACTAATCTGTAAAGGAAATCTTGTGGAGTGACACCTCATACAATTAAGAAGTGGCCCGTGCATAGCTGGTACTGGAACCTCTGAGGTGTCTAGATGAAGCTGGTCCAAGGAGTTTTAAAAGAACCTTTTGAGTGGAACTGACTGCCACTGCCAGGGCTAAGGACTTTTGCTGGGCAGATACTGATGGAAACAGTATGCAGACAGCAATGTGCAAGTTCCTTCTATCTTGTTCCTGGCTTCTAATCCTTATCTAATGTCCCACATTGACAGCACCTAGTAAAACGGGGCTGGCAAAGGAGAAATGTAGTTTGCAGCATTCCAGTTCCAGTAGCACAAAACAGTATAGAAGGGTGGATTTAAGAGAGATAATAGGTTGTTAAGTGGCATTATCAAAATCCTCTTTTTGCTTTTGAGGAATTCCCCACTATATGAGTGGAAGGTCTCCTTCAAATGATCTATAAAGACCAGATACTTAATTGCTTCCTCCATCCTACAATCTCCTATCTTGTTAATTCTCCTTAGTTAGGGCATATAGGCATATGAATTAGGCCTAACCTATCAGACTGTTGCTCTGTCCTTCTCTATCCCCCACCCCCCTTTTCCTTGTTTTCCTCTCCAGCCTTACTTTGATTCTGTAACAGGACCAATATAGAGAATCAGAAGACAGGAAGTTTTTCTTCTTACAGTGCTGGCAGCAGGAGCATGCAGTTTCCAGTAGAAGCAGTGCCAGTAGTGGCTTACAAGGTCCAGAAGTGGAAGCAGCCCTGTTCATACAAATGACACCTGTGGTGCAGTCCCAGCAGGGTTTTTGTTGCCTAGTCTACCCTGGCTCCTTTCCGTTTTCTGATATCAGTTCTTTGTATTTCTTAGCAATGTGAACTGCCTAATAACTTCTAAATGAATTCCTTTTCTTAAGTGAGCAAGAATCAATATCTGTGGCTTACAATTTAGAGCACTGATTGATTCATCTTGTTTGAACCTAATAGGATTTATTTAACTGTCTCGTTGAATAAAGAAATTCTAATGCTTTGTGTTTATTTGTAAAAACAGAAAAGAGAGATGCTAGACTTAGACGGTTTTAACTCTTTGGCCTTCACAAGTGTTTGGCAGGATATTTGGAAATTATCAGATATCCTACTGTCAGGGTAGAATCGGGTCAAATCTCCATTGTGATGGTAGTGCTAGGTGTCTATAACTCTAACAGAAAAATCAGCAACCCATTTTTCTGACTGGTAGAACCTGGGAAAGTTACTTGCTATAACCAAGGCTATTAGAAAGCAAGTTGAAACTTCGAAAAAAGAGAGAGCTAGAGGAAGGGATCTCAAAATCGTATATATAAACTCTCCAAGTCTCTGGTTGACTCCTGAACCATGCTTGTGTGCACCTGACTGAGAGCAGTCTGAACCATGATCTCAGGCACTGTCCATCATGGCAGAGATGTGAGAGAGCTAAAACTCCGTTAAAGAAAACCTGCCATCATTTTAGCTGTAGGAACCAGGCAAAAGAACCTAGATAGTAAGGAGATAATCCCAAATTACAGTGCCAGAGAAAGAGAACCTAAAATTCTGAGTATAAAACTGGGCCACGTGCAGTGGCTCACCACCTGTAGTCCCAGCACTTTGGGAGGTCGAGGCAGGTGGGTTGTGTGAGTCCAGGAGCTTGAGACCAGTGCCTAGGCAATGTGGCAAGACCTTGTTTCTACAAAAAATACAGAAATTATCCAGGTGTAGTATCATGCATCTGTGGTCTCAGCTACTCCAGAGACTGAGGTGGGAGGATCATGTGAGCCCAGGAGGTAGAGGTGGCAGTGAGCCAAGATTCCACCACTCCAGCCTAGGTGACAAAGTGAGACACTGTCCAAAAAAAACAAACAAAAAAAGAAAAAAAAAAAAAAAAAAAAAAAAACACTGCTCAGGTCTTTACCAGACCTCCCTGGGCAGCATAGCAAGTTTGGGCCCTAGCCTTCTAGGTGCCAAGAAGGGGAAAGAGGCCTTTAATATGAAGACTTTTGTTTATTTGCTTCCCTTCACCCCCACCCCCCATAGCACTCTGTACCCTATTCTGTGTAAGAATGTCTGATTCGGCTGGGCGCGGTGGCTCAAGCCTGTAATCCCAGCACTTTGGGAGGCCAAGACGGGCGGATCACGAGGTCAGGAGATTGAGACCATCCTGGTTAACACAGTGAAACCCCGTCTCTACTAAAAATACAAAAAACTAGCCGGGCGAGGTGGCGGGCGCCTGTAGTCCCAGCTACTCTGGAGGCTGAGACAGGAGAATGGCGTAAACCCGGGAGGTGGAGCTTGCAGTGAGCTGAGATCCGGCCACTGCACTCCAGCCTGGGCGACAGAGCGAGACACCATCTCAAAAAAAAAAAAAAAAAAGAAGGAATGTCTGATTCAGTCTGTCCGGAGCGTGGAGAGTGAGGCCTCTAATGTTACTACGTGGCGGTAGGTGAGTAGTCACCAGTGCTTAGGATGGACATGTAGGGTTTCAGGGGTCTAGTTGCACCTTTTAATGACCAATTCTGCTCTCAGCTCCATCCATGCCTTAACCTCTAGTGCTACCTGATGCCCCCAGTTCCTTTATATCTCCAGTGTTACGTGCAAATTGGCTTGATTCTTTTGTCTTCTTTTCCCTTGTAGATTTTTAATTTTCAGTTTTCTCAGGCTTGTGAAACTGGTCCAGTTTTCCTATAGAACTGATGTTTATGGTTTCTTTCTTTTTTTTTTTTTTTTTTTTTTTGAGGCGGAGTCTCGCTCTGTCGCCCAGGCTGGAGTGCAGTGGCCGGATCTCGGCTCACTACAAACTCTGCCTCCCGGGTTCACGCCATTCTCCTGCCTCAGCCTCCCAAGTAGCTGGGACTACAGGCGCCCGCCACCTCGTCCGGCTAGTTTTTTTTTATTTTTTAGTAGAGACGGGGTTTCACTGTGTTAGCCAGGATGGTGTCGATCTCCTGACCTCGTGATCCGCCTGTCTCGGCCTCCCAAAGTGCTGGGATTACAGGGTTGAGCCACCGCGCCCGGCCAGATGTTTATGGTTTCTTTTGCATAAACCTAGCTCTTGACCTTTCCAGTTTTGAAACTTGAGAAAGTTACATTTGTCTTATCTGAATTCCTTTCTCAGGAAGCCAACCATCAGGCCTCCCGGGTGGTATCAAAGAACTGAAAACTTACCCAGATCACTGCATCTGGACAGTGAAATGCCAGAACTCTTACCTGGCATGAGTGCCTAACCAACCACCTGCTTCCTATTGAGCAACTCCTTTTCCTTACCCCTTCGTAATTCTTATGTTTCCACACATGGTTATATTTCTTCCCTGCTCTATAGACCCCTAATTTTAGTTAGTCAGGGAGATGGATTTGAGACCTCCCATCACAACTTTAGCACCCTATTAAAGCCTTCTTCCCTAGCAGTAATCATTGTCTCAGTGATTGGCTTGCTGTGTTGTGAGCAGCAGGACCTAGACCAAACCCCTGGTATTTTGGTAACACCTTTTAAGTCATTTACCACATTCCAATTGTGAATTTTGCTGATAAGTTTTTTCTTTTTCTTTTGGACATTTATGTTTCTTTTGTTCCTATGAGGTTATTTTGGTAGGGAATGGATATAAGTGCCATGGATTTATTCACCTTTTGAAATATTTTTGTCCTTAACAGTGAATGTTGACATGAGAAAATATGGAACCCACCTTTTTATGTATGTCTTTTTCCTGTAGCATGCATTCTTAGTGGTGGTGATACTTGGTTCTTGAGAAGGGGTGAAATCTTAGATAAAACAATGGTTTATGGCCCCCAAAATTCTAATGGACAAAAATCTTATCCTTAGTATTTAATTTTGGGGGTACAGGGTGTGATAATGCAAAAAGCTTAAGAAACAGTGTCCTACAGCATTTTCTTTATTCTTGAAATTAATTAACCTTACAGAATATATATTCGTATTGATCTTTCTGTGTCTGTTTTTCCTGGGCATAGTGTGTCTTTCTGTTATGTGTGTTATATTCTCATGTTTGAAAACACCAGCTAAAGTATTTTATCTGCTTTATCTCCTTTGATACTCTACATTATTATATTTCTTGCATTTTGTGCTTTTCTCAAATCTGTTTAACATGTCCATCCCTTTTTTTTTTTTTTTTTTTGAGACAGAGTCTTACTCTGTCGCCAGGCTGGAGTACAAGTGGCATGATCTCAGCTCACTACAAGCTCCACTTCCCGGGTTCACGCCATTCTCCTGCCTCAGCCTCCCGAGTAACTGGGACTACAGGCGCCCGCCACCACGCCCGGCTAATTTTTGTATTTGTAGTAGAGACGGGGTTTCACCATGTTGCATAAGATGGTCTCGATCTCTTGACCTCGTGATCCGCCCACCTCGGCCTCCCAAAGTGCTGGGATTACAGGCGTGAGCCATCCATGACTTTTTAAACCTGGCTTTTTGTTGTTGCTTCCCCCATTTTAACTCTGTTTTTTGTTTTGTTTTGTTTTGTTTTTTAACTTAGCTCTGTCAGCCCTCTTTTCATCACTTGTCACCTTAGTTCTTCTTTAAACTTTTTAGTCTTTTTTTCCTTTAGATGAGGAGTCCCCAAACCCCAGGCCACAGACCAGTACCAGTCCATGGAACCAGACCGCACAGCAGGAGATGAGTGGCAGGCAAGCCAGCATTACCTCCTGAGCTCTGCCTCCTGTCAGATCAGCAGCAGCATTAGATTCTCATAGGAGTGTGAACACTATCATGAACTGTGTATGTGAGGGATCTAGGTCGCACACTCCTTATGAGAATCTAATGCCTGATGATCAAGGTGGAACAGTTTCATCCCGAAACCATTCCCCGCAACCTGTCTGTGGAAAAACTGTCTTCCATGAAGCTGATCCCTGGGGCCAAAAAGTTTGTGGACTGCTGCCTTAGGTCATATCTTATATTTATCACCTCTCAGTGTGTTCCATCTAATTTTGGCCTCTATCCTACATTTGTTTCTTTCTGATAATTACCTGTCAGCACCAAGGCAAGGAGGATAAGACCAGTGAGGGACTTACCTCAATCACAAAATTTAAGGAAGCAAGAAAAAGCTCAGTAATCAAGATAAATATTTCATTGCAATATTTTTTAAAGGACTAAATTACTGTGTAATGAGCAAAATATCAAAATTTTTAATAAAGACAGGATTGGTTATTGAATGAAACAATTTGTTATAAGTTTGGGGCACATACATGTGTGTAATATAGTGATGTGAGCTTTATTGCGTAACACATCCTCTTAACCAAATCTGTCATTTTCTTTGCCCTGCAAACTCTTCTCTCGGTTTTTTTTTTTTTTTTTTTTTTTTTTTTTTTTTTTTTTTTTTTTGAGACGGAGTCTTGCTCTGCCACCCAGGCTGGAGTGCAGTGGCCGGATCTCAGCTCACTGCAAGCTCCGCCTCCCGGGTTCACGCCATTCTCCTGTCTCAGCCTCCCGAGTAGCTGGGACTACAGGCGCCCGCCTCATCGCCCGGCTAGTTTTTTGTATTTTTTAGTAGAGACGGGGTTTCACCGTATTAGCCAGGATGGTCTCGATCTCCTGACCTCATGATCCGCCCGTCTCGGCCTCCCAAAGTGCTGGGATTACAGGCTTGAGCCACCGCGCCCGGCCTTCTCTCGGTTTTTTTCCACTTTGTTGAGATGTAAAACTTCTGTGTTATTCACAGACTTTCTACACCACTTACAGTTCATGCTTTTCTCTTCTGTGCCACGTAGGCTTCCGATCATTGATGGTAGAAATGGCTCCCTTGTCTGCATAGGAAGGTGTTTGCGAGAGAAAATGGTGAATTGTGAGCTATATGTTTTTTTATTTTTCTAAAGCTTTAATAAGGATATTTAACAGTACAAAATGTGAAACATTTTGAGAAATACTGGCTGGAAATATAATGGGAATGATCATGGAGTAAAAGTTTAAAACTCCTGGGCTACTTACAGCAAGAGACTGATCATCTGCTTTACTTTCTTTATTTGGTTCTTTAGATCAGCATTTCCCAATCTTTTTGGCATCAGGGACCAGTTTCATAGAAGTGGGGATGGTTTTGGGATGAAACTCTTCCACCTCAGATCATCAGCCATTAGATTCTCATAAGGAGCAAGCAAGCAACCTAGATCCTTTGTATGCACAGTTCATTGTAGGGTTCCTGCTCCTATGAGGATCTAATGCTGCTGCTGATCTGACAGGAGGCAGAGCTCAGGTAGTAATGCTTGCTTGCCTGCTGCTTACCTCCTGCTGTGTGGCCCAGTTACTAACAGCCCATGGACTGGTACTGGTTTATGACCCAGAGTTTGAGGACTCCTGCTTTACGTAGCATATGTTTCATTTCCTCCAAGAAGCTATTCTCAATCATTAGACTTGATTCTTAAGATGCCTGGATATTTAGAATTAAGTTAAATTTATGATCATTATTTATGAATGTTGCTTGTTATCGCTTACATCTTTCTGTATTTATAATTACTGAAGCAGGATATGCATTGTTTTTCCCTTTTGCTTCTTTCTAGCACACTCTACTTCTCACTGTAGTCTTATTATTGTCTAGCACATACTGATTCAGGAAATTTAACTTGAATCCTTTAATCAGTCAGAACCATGATTTCTTATCTTAATCTTAAAAGAGAAGTTGTTTCATAGCCTAAAGAAAATGGTAGAGTTAGTTTATATTGTTTTTGCTAAATAAACTGACGAGATAAAAAGTGGATGTTGTTAAGGGAGGGAGAGAATAAACAATAAACCCTGGGAGGAGTACAAGATGTAAATTCTGTTGAGCAAATAAGTTCGCTGTTGTGTTGCCCAGAGCGGATTCTTTTCCCTCCAAGGTTAAGAATCTTTTCAGGAGAGGATATTGATTGACTGTCTCTACTGTATCTGATGGAAAAAGAGGTGGGAAATGTAATGTATTCCTGTCATATTATAATTCATTTGTTGAGATTAAAAACAAGGATGTAAAACACTCATTTTATATATTCTTAAGAGTCAAGAGCACTGAATCAAAAAGTTGACATTTTCACTAAATGTTTACACCTTAATGCAGAGTATTCTGTAGATAGCTCACATAGATCTTATGTAATATTCATTTTATTTTTTCCTTTAGCTAGAAGTGCTCTTGGTTGTTACTATCAAAGACATGTAAAAGCCTGGAAGTTAATTTTAGATACTTAAAGGGAAATGTTAACATTATTTTTACCTTGCTTTGTTAAATTTCATAAGATTTGATAAATAAGATATCAAGAATAATGAAATAAAATTATTAATGGGCATTTACTTTTGAATAATGAAGTAAGAAAAAAGTAGTAAATCTATATTCTGAAACTTATTTTGGCCTTAAAAAAAATTCTGCTTTTAGCTCGGCACAGTAGCTCGTGCCTGTAACTGCAGCAACATGAGAGGCCAAGGTGAGAGGATTGTTTGAGGCCAGGAGTTTGAGACCAGCCTGGACAACATAGCAAGGCTCCATCTTTTTGCTTTATTTTCTTTTTTTGGGGGGACGTAGGTCTCGCTCTGTCACCCGGGCTGGAGAGCGGCGCGATCTTGGATCACTGAAACCTCAGCCTCCCGGGTTTAAGCAATTCTCTGCCTCAGCCTCCCAAGTAGATGGGATTACAGACACCCATCACCATGCCCAGCTAATTTTTGTATTTTTAGTAGAGACAGGGTTTCACCATCTTGGCCGGGCTGGTCGTGAATCCTGACCTTGTGATCCACCCACCTTGGCCTCCCAAAGTGCTGGGATTACATGCGTGAGCCACCGCGCCTGGCCAGCAAGGCTCCATCTTTAAAAAAATTTAAAAATTTAGCAGGGCATGGTGGTGTGTGCCAGTAGTCCCAGTTGGGAAGAGTGAGGATCACCTGAGCCCAGGAGTTTGAGGCTGGAGTGAGCCTATGTTCCTGCCATTGCACTCCAATGTGGGCAATAGAGCAAGACCCTCACCTCAAAAGTAAATAAAAAGTTATCCTTTTCATGGTGTTCTCACTAGTTAACTCAAAGCATTTGATGAAAATATTAGCTCTGTTTTAGAAGTAGATGTTTGTAGCATATGTGACAACTCTTTTGTAAGAGTAGTGAGTGAAATTTGGCTTTTGGTAACTGTGCCTTTGTACATTCTTATCTGAGACATCTTCAGATAAGTTATATGAATAGAAAAATAAAGAGTAACAAGTCTCCCACTAGCACAGAATATGTTCATGTTTTGGCTTTGGGGTATAACACTTCTAAGGATATAATTAGCTTTGCTTTTCATTTTCTACTTTTTCTCCACAGCCTCATGATTTTGATGAATGTCGATTTGATATTAGTGTAAATGATAGTGTTTGGTATCTTCGTGCTCAGGATCCAGATCATAGACAGCAATGGATAGATGCCATTGAACAGCACAAGGTAAGATCCCTGATGTTTACCTGTCCATGGAGGACTAGGTAAGAGATTGTTGACAATGCCTCAAAAAAATATTGACATGTGACATTAGTTACTGAAACATTGAACGTTACTTGGGTGGTAAAGATTAAAGCAGTTCATATGTAAATTTTTGAAATAATTTTATCTTTAACACTTTAGTTGTACTAAGGGTATTTGCTATAATAAATATTATTCGGCTGGGCGTGGTGGCTCACGCCTGTATTCCCAGCACTTTGGGAGGCCAAGGCAGGTGGATCAACTGAGGTCAGGAGTTCAAGATCAGCCTGGCCAACATGGTGAAACCCCCTTTCTACTAAAAGTACAAAAATTAGCTATGCTTAGTGGCGAGCACCAGTAATCCCACCTACTCAGGAGGCTGAGGCAGTAGAATTGCTTGAATCTGGGAGGCGGAGGTTTCAGTGAGCTGAGATTGCACTATTGCACTCCAGCCTGGACGACAGAGCAAGACTCCGTCTCAAAAAAAGAAAAGATAAATATTGTTCCTTGTTAACTAAAACAAAAATATGCCCTTTTTCATAAAACATATTTCGATTTTTTATTTATGATTTGCTTCATAATAAATACCTTTTTTATGATCTAAAGAAAAGGATTTTTGAAATAACATTGGATTGTAAAACCCTAACTTGTAAAAGCTTCAGTGTTTATTTTTGTTATAACTCTTTGGGTAAATTCTTAGTACGAACATTTGTAAATCAGTTATTCTTTGTAAATGTGAGGCTATCTAATTATAAACCTGTAGAAAGTCTTATTATATAAATATATAAGGTACATTCATATAATTTAAAGCTTGTCTTTGACTTCTGTTAATAAATATTAAGTAGACTAAAGAAATATATTAATAAATATGTATTATTAGCTAATTTAGTAATACCATGATAAAACAAAGAACAGAGAAAGTTCTAAATCCACCATATCATTCTTGAGTATAACTTTAGAGAAGTTTTGCTTCTTTACATACTTGCCTGTACTTGTTCGTTTGAGTTTCACTGAGTTGTAGTTGAAACACTACGACTGTTTTGGTTATTTTTAACAGGCACAAAACATACACACACACACACACACACACCCCTACACCCCTACACCCGAGAAAAACCAGTCTGGCCTGAAAAAGAAAAACTAACACAATTGATAAAGAAGTATGTGATTGTGAAATCTCAGGTACTGTTTTGGTTATTTTTAACAAGCACAAAACACAACACACACACACACACACACACACACACACACACACCTACACCCATACACCCAAGAAAAACCAGTCTCACCTGAGATTGCATACTACTTTATCTAGTCGTATTAGCTTTTCTTTCTTGGTTTATTAAGATTTCTACCAGCCTAAATAAAATTGACTGTTACCTGTCTTTTTTTGTTTTAGCTTTAGGACTATATATTTAAACTTTAGTGTTAAGTTTTTAAAACATTTTCTAAGTCTTAGTTATCTTGGTAATGTTACTTCAGAAAAGTCTAAATATGGAAAAAAATTATTGTTTTTCTATTATTTAAAAGAGAAATGAGCTGGTATTCAAAAAATCTCAATGCTCTGGAGCCAGGCCATACATGCAGCCTCTGCCATGTATGACATGTGTGAGCTTAGCCGTGGTAATTAACCTCTTCTTAGTGTTTATTCTCAGCTGTCAATGTTGGTACTTCCGCTCAAAGTTGTAGTAAGACATAAATGAGATAATATGGAAAGTTTCTTACCAGAATGACTGATATATTTGCCCATTTATGGCATATAGGAAAAGCAAGAGATTTGGAGTCTCAACTAAATTCACTAAATTATACCATCTTGTTTCTGGATGAAGAGTTTTACATTAGGTGAGAGAAGCTAAATATGCATATAAGGAGAACATCCTGTTTCATGTTATTTAATCAAGGCCAGCCGTCTCACTAGTGATTAAAGATGTTAAGTAGAATTAATTTCTATATTTTTAATGGAGATGACCTTTAAGGGCTTAATCAGTTGATTTTTATTACACGGCAAGTTTTTTTCTGTTTTAATTAAACGTATTTTATTTTGCTCACTTTTCTCTGTTAAGTCCAATGACAGTTCCTTTGCAAGGTTCCTGTTTTGTGTTTTCTTCCTTTAGTGAAGATTAATGCACGAAACATATATTTCTCCTATACTGTTGATTTCTTTACGTCTTTGAACAATGGATAGATTTAATCTTTGGGTCTCTCTCAGAACAGTGGGACTTAAGCTGAGATAACAAATTCAAGTGATTTTTAGTTCTTGAAAAAAATACTCAACTGCAGGGTTGTGATGCCTTGTACAAACTTGCCCTTTCTTTTTTTTTTTTTTTTTTTTTTTTGAGATGAGGTCACTCTGTCACCCAGCACAGAGTATGATCTCGGTTCACTTCAGCCTCTGCCTCCTGGGCTCAAATGATCCTCTCACCTTAGCCTCCCAAGTAGCTGGGACTACAGGCATGCACCACCATGCCTGGCTAATTAATTTTTTGTATTTTCGGTAGAGACAGGGTTTTGCCATGTTGCCCAGGCTGATCTTGAACCCCTGAACTCAAGTGTTCTGCCCGCGTCAGCTTCCCAAAATGCTGGGATTACAGGTGTAAGCCTCTGCACCCAGCCACCATTTCTTATTTTTAAAGATAGTTTATTCGTAGACAAGGAGAAATCTTTGTTAATTGTTGTTAATATTATTTAATGTACTAAAGTAAAATATGTGATGTATGCCAACTGAGCAGCCTATCAGTGAATATTTAAGTGAATTCGTATTTAGAATATGAATTCTAAAAGTAAATTATTGAGTCATTTAATATGTAAGAGAGAGAAATTTCAAATGTTATCATTGTTTTTTTTTCCCCATAGACCAGGGCTAGTGAGATGTTTCTTGATTGATTCTTCAGTATCATTAAGGAATATTGACTGTAGAAGCTAAGTTTAGTAATTTTACTATTTAAGTATGCATTACTGTCTTGATACTCTAAAACTGTACAGGCATAATGATGATAATGATAGGAGCTACCACTTACTGAGAATCACCAAGTAGTAATCATTGTATTCAGTGCTTTATGTGTTTTATTTTCTCCCTGCTATCCTGAAAAATAGAGTATTATTTTGCAGAAGAGGAAACAGGTTTAGATTAAAATTAAGTAATTTGCCTGAGACTGTACTGTCTTTTATTTAGTTCATGATTTCTGAGTATTCGATTTTGTGTTAATTCACTTGTCTATCTGTTACCATTAATAAACTGATTATTTATGAACAATTCCCACGAGTTCACCTCCTGCAAATTATGGTGTATAATCTGAGTTCTGCTATACCTATGCAAGATAAATACAAGCTCATTTTTCTTTTTGCCTATGGATTGTCAAACAGGACAGTGTATTATATTGGTAACTGTTTCAGTACTGGATTCTGGAGTCTGGCAAATGTGGATTTGAATCCTGGCACTACTGTATATTAGATTAGTACAAAAGTAACTGTGGTTTTAGACTATGATTTTTAAATCATTTTAACTAGGCTCAAACACATCTTTATTAATCAAAATAGGAACCATTACAATCAACACGTTTTTGCCAATAAGAAATAAATTTGTTTATTCCTGTAGCATAAAAATCTGTGCTTCGGGATTCTCAAACTCTTGGAAAGCATTTTCTGCATCCTGCTGGTTGTGGAAGCATTTTCACTGCAAAAAGTTGTCAAGTTGCTTGAAGAAGTGATAGTCAGTTGGCAAAAGGTCAGGTGAATATTGCGGATGAGGCAAAACTTCGTAGCCCAGTTTGTTCAACTTTTGAAACATTGGTTGTGCAACGTACAGTCAAACATTGTGAAGAAGAATTGGGCCCTTTCTGTTGACCAGTGCTGGCTGTAGGCATTGCAGTTTTCTGTACATCTCATCTATTTGCTGAGCATACTTTTCAGATGGAATGGTTTCACCGGCATTCAGAAAGCTGTAGTGGATCAGACTGGCACCTTTTTTTTGGTGCAAGTTTGGCTCTGGGAAGTGCTTTGGAACTTCTTCTTGGTCCAGCCACTAAGCTGGTGGTCACCAGTTACTGTATGAAATCCACTTTCGTCACATGTCACAATCTGATCGAGAAGTGGTTCTTTATTGTTGCGTAGAATAAGAGAAGATGACACTTCAAAACTGTGATTTTTTTTTTTTTTTTTTTTTGGTTGAGACAGAGTCTCGCTCTGTCGCCCAGGCTGGAGTGCAGTGGCCGGATCTCAGCTCACTGCAAGCTCCGCCTCCCGGATTTACGCCATTCTCCTGCCTCAGCCTCCCAAGTAGCTGGGACTACAGGCACCCGCCACCTCGCCCGGCTAGTTTTTTGTATTTTTTAAGTAGAGACGGGGTTTCACTGTGTTAGCCAGGATGGTCTCGATCTCCTGACCTCATGATCCGCCCATCTCGGCCTCCCAAAGTGCTGGGATTACAGGCTTGAGCCACCGCGCCCAGTCAAAACTGTGATTTTTAAAATTTTCACTCAGCTCATGAGGCACCCACTTAATCGAGTTTTTTCACCTTTCCAATTAGCTTCAAATCCCAAACAACTGTAGAATGGTCGACATTGAGTTCTTCGGCAACTTCTTGTGTAGTTGTAAGAGGATCAGCTTCCATGATTGGTCTTAGTTGGTCGTTGTCAACTTCTCATGGCCAGCTACTACGCTCCTCGTCTTGAAGGCTCTTATCTCCTTTGCATACTTCTTGAAACACCACTGCACTGTACGTTCGTTAGCAGTTCCTGGGCCAAGTGCGTCGTTGATGTTGCAAGTTGTCTCCACTGCTTTATGACCCCTTTTGCACTCAAATAAGAAAATCATTTGAATGTGCTGTATTTGCTTTTTGTCTAACATCAATTTTCATAGTCTAAAATAGATATAAACAGCAAGTAATAACATTAGCAAAAAACATAAAGCAAGAAATGCACATTAAAATAATGTATAATATAACCACATTTATTTAAGAATGTAATCCAGTATCAAACGGCAAATTTCAACAATGCAAAAACTGCAGTTACATTAGCACCAACCTAATACTAGCTGAGTGGCCTTGGTAAGTTATTTAAAAGAGGAAAAAAATGATAGTTTACGGTATGCGTTACCATACTCTCAGCACCCCTGACAAAAATAAGCAAACAAAATAACCTATCCATGATAAACCAAGAGTATTACCCTTTGCGGTTAGCCTTGGCATCCATCATACCAGTTTATTCAGTTCATTTCACAGTTACTTCATCAGTGCACCACTTGCTATTAGTAGACCTGTACTTTTCTGTTCTGATGCCATTGGATGGGCTTTTAATACCTTTTCTTGTTGGCCTTTTGTTAGTGCTTACCTGGAACGTTTCAGTTATTTTCAACATCTGGAGGAAGAGGTTGGGGGTTTCTTGTCCTTCCTTCCCAGGAGACCCTTACACTGATGATAAATTCTTTGTATTGATCTATTTCACCCATGCACATTCACGCACCCTCCACTTGCTCGCTCGCTTTCTCATACATACACGTGTGCAAGCAAAATGAGTTTTATTTTACAGGACTTCTAAACAATAGTAATGGTGATGGTGATGAAGATAGCTAACATTTTTGAGGATTTATATATGCCTAATATAATAAACACTTCATATATATTATCTCATTTTTTCCTCACTTTTATGAGATTAGCATTATTATCCTATTTTTACAGATTAGGAAATTGGGGCATAGAGAGGTGAAATAATTTGTCCAAGGTCAATCAACTAGTTAGTGAAGAAGCCAGCATTCAGACCTAGGTCTTTTCTGACCCAAGAACCAGGGGCTTTTGACCAGCACGCAATTCTGTGCTTTAAGTATGTATTTCTGCGAATTATGTTTTGTTGACATAAATCATGGGCTTCGTGAATCACGGTATTCTCATATTTTCTGTTTGTTCCTCACAACTGTATTAGTTAGACCATAACTTCTTAAAGACTCAGACATATTCTAATTAACCTTCTTTGTAGGAATCAGCAAAGCATTGGGCATGCAAATTTTTTATTTGAAATAATTTACAGTATTGTAAAACAGATTTTATGGGAGAAATTTGTGATATTTGAAGGCTTTTCACCCTTAAAATCCTCATGGTTTGTATTACAGTGATTACTGACAGAATACTTTCTGTCTAGCTTTACTGTTTTTGACCTCCTTGGTATCCATTCTAGAATGGCTTACTCACTACAAGAAAAGTTTTAACGAAATGACTGTATGATTTAAATATTCTCAATGTATTAGAAATCACATAATTCAAAGTGACATTATACAGCAGCCCCTGCAGAAAAAAGTTATTCCCAAGGTCATTCTTAAATTCAAAAATTCTATTTCAATTTATAACATAGAAAAGGACATATGTATACCAGACCAGTAATTTTATTTAGGAATAATGTGCTGGCTTTATTCTGTGGAATCCATTAATATTCTGCATTTCTCCTTATGATTTTGAGACAACACTAAATTATTTTTAAAGATAGGGTTTTGTTTTAAATATCTTAGCCGTCTTTCATGCTGTCTTGAGTTCAAATGAGATAGTGTTTGTAAAAGTTCTTTAAAAAAACTGAAAGCTGTGTGAGTTAAAGTTAAGATTGTATAAAGTTAAGCTAACATTTTTGTAGTAAAGAGGTGCCTATTGTCAAAGGGCTCTGTGAGCATTTTCTATATAATTTATCAAAGATATATAATAAACCATCTTTTGATACTTTTTTTTTAATTATAGGATTATTTTCAGAATCTTCTACAACTAGAATACATGTGATTTTGATAAAACAAAGTTTCTGCTTACTGTGAAAAAAATGTAGTCCCCCACTTCAACCCCTCAAATCCCTAAAACTAGCAAGAAGTCTTTCCTGACACTAGCAGATTTAAAAATCATCTTGAAAAAGTTAAGTTTCTTGCCTCTGACAGAGTTTATGGTAATCATATGACATTCTTATGTCCGTAAGATTTAGGATCTACCTTAGTAGATCCTACAGTGTTGGTGCCTGTGGGCCACACAGACTTTCCCCAGATTGTGGAAATTATCCATGACACAAAGATTCATATGAAAATATAAAATTAGGGAGGAAGAATCCAAATGGTAATTTTTAGAGATGTTGATTTTCTGTAGTGGGAATCTAGAGGCAATTGTCTTGTCATTTAACATTTGTGGAATTGTTCTTACCCTTTGTGAAGGCCGAATTCATGTGTGAAGCATCAATGAACTTTGAAAGAAAGGTTCATTCACAACCTGAGAAGCTTAGAGATTTCTTTTTGGGGAAATTATATGGAAAACAAATTTTGAAAGGAACATATATTTTACTTGAAATAAAATGAAGTGTGGAAAAAGTCTTTTACCGAGAGAACCGCATTATTGAGCCATCTAATTGAAGCTCAAGACCCACTCTAGAGATCTTTTAATAATTTTGTTGCTTTTGCCATAATGAAATATTTCCCCCGTGCTCTGTCAGAGTCAGTTTGATTTGCTGCTTTTTTTTCTAATTTTAGGAGCAGTTTCTACTTAGTTGACACTTTCATTTTTTTGTCTTAAATTTGACATAATCTTAGGAAACTTCTAAAATAGCTAGATGGCAGAATTATTCACTCTTAGTAGTTTTTAAATATCAAGGTTATATAAAGTCATACTGTTGGTGTGTGCCATTTTAAATCAGTATTAGATTTTAACAGATACCCTTTCTATACTTATCTGCTTTATAAATTATATAAAACTTAGCTTCACATTTGAATATGATTTAAGTGGGAGGTGTTTAATAATGCAAATATAACTTATTATTTTGAGTGTTTATTTCATGTAAGTAATTTCATGAGTGTATTAGAACCAAGTCTCCATTTACCTATTTGCATCATATGATGATGACAGAGGATCAGATTTTACTTCCTCTTTACATTCAAGAGTTTTAAATTTTGAGGGAAGGACAAATACATAGTTCTCACAGTAGTCAGGGCTCTGCCATTTTCTCAAGTTGTAGAAAAATAAGTACATAGAATCACAACTGACCTTTATTAACCAGCAAAGAAACTTCATGTTGTCTCTGGATGTTTCAGTCATTAAAATCAAGAATTTGGTTCCTAATAATGGGAATTAACTGCCAAATTGCATGCGGTGATCCATACACCATTAGTAAATTTTTTTAAAACACCACAATGTGGATAGTATCAAACTACCAGCATTTTTGAGGTTGGTGAAATCAAAGAGGAAAGCAAGATACCAACCAACCCCCTTTAGTTTTTATAGTCTTCTGGAATAAAAATAATTCAGTTGTCAAGCGTTTATAAGTAACTTCATATTTGTCATTTTTTCCTGCCTGCAATATTTGAAAACTGGTATCTGAGACCAGTTTTATTTTATTTTAGAAGTTTTATTTTATTATTAGAAGTTTATTTTGTCAAGGTTATGGATCATGACCCATGACACAGCCCTAGGAGGTCCTGAGAACATGTGCCCAAGGTTTGTTGGGTTACAGCTTGGGTTATGTTTTAGGAGACATAAAACATCAACAGTACATGTGAGACATACATTAGTTCAGTCCAGAAAAGCAGGAAAACTTGGAAGGGGTGGGAAGCTTACAGTGTCATTGGGAGATTCAAAGATTTTCTGATCGGCAATTTGTTGAGTTATCTAAAGGCTTAGAATCAATAGAAAGAAGTGGTTGGGTTAAGATAAGGGATTGTGGAGACCAAGGTTATTTCTTATGTAAATGAAGTCTCATGGGTGGCTGCCCCACCAGAGGCAGTAGAAGGCAAATGTTTCCTATACAGATCCTGAAAAGGCTCTAGACTCAGTCTCTTCAGGATTAGAAAAAGACCTGGATAGGGAAAGGCTCTCTATTCTCTATAGGAAGTAAGTTTCCCCTATAAGAGACAGTTTTGCGGGGCCATTTCAAAATATGTCAAAGAAATATGTTTTGGAATAAAATACTTCGGTTTCTTTCAGGGCCCTACTATACTATACTAGAGTCAGGCTGGAATTTGGTATCTTCTTGCTGTAGAGTCTGTTCTGTTAGTCTTAGAGTCTCTATTTTAATGTTATGCTGGTCAGCTCTGTGCCTGAACTCCCAAGGGAGGATAGTATAATGAGGCATGCCTGACCCACCTCTCTTCCACTCATGGTCTGAACTAGTTTTTCAGGTTTAGTTGGGTCCCCTTGGCCAGGAGGAGGGTACATTCAGCCAGATGGTGGGGCGCCTAGAATTTCATTTTTGGTTTACAGCTAAATACTTCAAGAAATAAATCTTGGAGAGAGAGGAAAGGTCAGTGATTTTTCAGGTGGGTTCTTCTGTCTGAGAAGGTGCTTAGCTTTTACCAAGATGGTAAAAGGATTGGGAAGATTGTACATTGAATAGTGAAGGAAGAAAATATTTAGATAGCTAATCATATTAACTAATATAACCAATCGAAGAGATGTAACTTAACAAGATACTATGTCAAAAAGACAGGGAGATTTTTACAAATCAAAACAAAAAGTTTAGGAAGTTCAATTAAGGGGGAAAAAGCCAGAAGATTTGACTGCTGCTTCATAGTAGGATGCTCACATGGGTAATAAACATAAATAAAGGTACTTCATGCTATTAATCATCAGAGAAGTGCAAATTTAAACCTCAGTGAGATAGCACCATATACCCACCAGAATGGCTTAAAAAAAAGAAAAAAAGAAAAAAAGCACCAAGGTGAGGACGTGGAGCAACAAGTAATCTCATACATTGCTGATGTAAGTTGTAAAGTGTGCACGCACTTGGAAAACAATTTTTCAATATCTACTAAAGCTGAGCATAGATGTCCCCTCTGCTCAGATGCATATTGAAAATTTGAAGCTCTCACAGGTATTGATGTCATAGGTCCATTCATTTTAATTAAGCTGTTTAGGTTATAGGGACTGGAGGCCAGCCTATATTCCCTTGAGAGATGGGAAAATTCCCAGCAACCAAGAAAATTTAGAATACCCTACCTGCAAGGAAAGGTGGAATTGTATACTTAACCCAAGTGCTCTTATTGTTAACAAAACTCCAATCACATGCCCTCAGCTACAGTTAATATATCTGTTTCATCCTATTATTTCTTTTCTCCTTTTTGAAATTCCTGTTTATTCATAACTTTTGCTCTCCTATCCTATTCTTAGTTTCTGTTTCCTCGGTTTGTCATTTTTCTGTCTTTTGATTTCAACCCCTAACTGCCTTAATCTCTTAGTATTTCCCAAAGTAAAAAGATAAAAAAAAGTCTACTTGCCATTTCACACCACATTACTATGAATTTGTTAATTATTTGTTTTTAAATAAAGTTTAAAGGAAAGGGTAGGATTGGCAGTTATACAAGTATAATATTCTGAAAATGCATTTTATAATTTTGCATAGAGTTTACCAGATTTTCAAGTTTTTATAATGTTTACTACATGTTTACCACTAACAATTTAGGTTACTATTACTAGATTTTCAGCTTAATTCTCTATCCTTTTTCGTCTGTAATTTGTGAAATAATTTATTTAAATAACAAGTTATAAAAAAAAGTTAATCTAGAGTCGAATAACTGTTCCATATAATTCTTACAGAAGATATTAAAGAAAATGAGATTATATACTGCAAAAGTTATTTCTGTACAATGCCCTAATGTGGTATTTAAATTTTTATTTAATGAAGAGGGAAGATTTCTGACAGTCACTGGGACACATGGGATTCTGCTTCTTTCTATATTTATTATGGAAAAGTAATGGTGGGAGATATGGCTTATACATATTGACAGCAATATAAACTGTTTTCCAGTTTTACTTGCTGAGTATTAGGACATTAGCTGGGAGAAAATGTTTCCTAAAGTCAACACAGAACTGCTCTTTTTCATCAAATAAATCTTTTTAATCAATCACTTAAAAGTATTATACTTATATTATCTTTATTGCTTGGTACATATTCTCAGCTTGTCTGATACTGAGAATGAAAAACAACATTGGGGTAGGAATAATAAAAATAGTAAAGTAAATTAGTGTCCCATAGATTAAAATATTACCCTAGCTGAAAACAGTTCAGTCACACGGGAACTCCATGTACTTCACAGGCAAATAATGATTAATATAGGAATGCTTATATTGCTGTTCAGTTCTTAGCCCCTTGTTCTTCTTAATAGTACTCCTCTAATCTATAGAGGGATAGAAGGAATAATTCAGCACTTTAATGTGTTATTTAATTCTCCCAGAAGCCCCCATTTTACATAAAAAATGAAATTGAATGGATTATGAGAACATTGATTATTGATTGGTAAGTGGTAACATTATTATTTCAAGAGCAGCAACCTAAAATACTCATACAGTTAGCTCTAACAATGCTTATCAAGTCTTAAAACTATTTCTGCAAATTGTTGTATTACATAAATGTTATTGACCCCTCAACCATGGTTTTTTAAAGTAATATTTGTTAATTATAAAGTAAGAAAATACAAGCCGGGCATGGTGGCACATGCCTGTAGTCCCATCTACTGGGCAACCTGAGTCAGGAGGATCGTTTGAGCCTGGAGTTTGAGGCTACAGTGAGCTGTGATCGCATTGTTGCACTTTAACCTGGGTAACACAATGAGACCCTGTCTCTTTAACAAAAAAAAGGAAGAAAATGTAAAAGCTACCTTCAGTCTTATAATCCAGACAATGGTATATTTTTCTCTTCTGTGTAACTTTTCCTTCAAAAATACTATGGATGGAGATAGGATTTGGGGAAGATGGCAGAGCAGGAAGCACCAAGAATCTGTCTCCCCACCTAGACAACAATTACACTAGCCAGATATGTCTAATATAACTGTTTTGAAACTCTTGAGTCTACTAAAGGCTTGCAAGTTCCAGAGAAGGCTTGAGTGATAAATTGCTGTTAATTTCGGTTAATTTCAGCTCTTAACACAGTAGTAGCTTCCTATACCTCTACCCATCCAAGCCTGGTGGCAGGCAGCTGTACATGTGTTCCTAGAGCAATCCATACACAACTTGTGGGAGCCAGAGTGAGCACAAAGGATTCTCTGACTGCCAATTATGGCTTCTTATCACAGAGGGGCAGACAAAAAGTGGGTGACCATTGTTGTTGCAAGTCCCTTCCCCTCTGGCTGTAGTGATTTCCAGGGGACTTGAAGGGCCAGTGCCCTCTTTCTCCTTAACTTTTCTCTTTTTCCTTTTGGGAGCAAGACATTAAAGACTGGGACATTCATAAACAGCTGCATATACAGGAAAAATTAGAAAGTGATGACTGTGCATGCTCAGGGAAAGGTGCAAGGCTAGAAAAGACCCTAAGAAGACTTTACTTTTCCACCTCAGGCTGGATCCTTGGCACAGAAATAGCCTACAACAACAAAAAATAACAATAACAAATAACAAACCATGAGGAAAAAAAGAACCTGATTTCCTGAGTTACCACACCAGTAAATTCAAAGGTCCAGTTTTCAACAAAAAAACAAAAGGCATAGAAGGAGACAGGAAAATGTGGCCTTTTCAAGGGAAAAATGTAGATCAACAGGAACTGTCCCTGAAAAAGACTTGATGGCTGATCTACTACACAAAGACTTTAAAGCAACTACCTTAATGATACTCAAATAACTATAGGAAGATGTGGGGAAAGTTAAGAAAAAGATAAGTGAACAAAATAGAAATATCAATGAAGAAATAGAAAACCTGAAAAGAAACCAAAAAGAAATTATGGAGCTAGAAACTTTAGTAACTGAAATGAAAAATTCACTAGAGGGATTCAAATGCAGATTTGCACAAACAGAACAATCAGTGAACTTAAATATAGGACAGTGGATATGATTGAGTTTGAAGAACAGAAAGAAAAAAGATTGAAGTGAACAGAGCCTAAGAGAACTGTGGGACACATCAGGCGGACCTCAATACACATTTTGAGAGTGCCAGGAGAAAAAAGGAGCAGAGAGAATAATCAAAGAGATAATGGCCGAAAACTTCCCAAATTTGATGAAAGACATGAATATAAACGTGAGAAGTTTAACGAACTCCGAATAAGATAAAATCAGTGAGATTCACAGATATAATCAACTTTCAAAAGACATATAGAGTATCCTGAAAGCAATCAGAAGCAGCTTATCATATAAAAGGAATCCTCAATATAATTATCAACAGATTTCTTGTCAGAAACTTTAGAAGCCAGAAGGTATTGGGCCAATATATTCAAAACGCTAAAAGGAAAGAACTGTCAACCAAGATTCCCGTATTTGTGGAACCAGGCATGGTGGCATTGCACCTGTAATCTCAGCTATTCAGGAGGCTGGGGCAGGTGGATCATTTGAAGCCAGGAGTTTGAGACGAGCCTTGGCAACATAACAAGACCTCATCTCAGTAAAAACCCAATCCTATGTCTGACAAAAATGTCCTTCAAGAGAGAAGGAGATAGCAGGTGTGATGGTGTGTGCCTATAGTCCTAGCTACTTGGAAGGCTGAGGCAGGAGAGTCACTTGAGCGCAGGAGTTTAAATTCAGCCTGGCAAAATACCAAGTCCTTGTCTCTTAAAGAAAGAGAGAAAGAAAAAAAAATTAGTTTTCCAGCAGTAAAAAGAGGGGATAAAGTGAGGGAGAAATTTAAACATGCCCAAATAAACAAAAGCTAAGGGAGTTAGCTTTGCTATTTACCACTAGACCTGCACTGCAAGAAATGCTTAAGGGAGTCCTCTGAAGTGAATTGTAAGCATACTGGACAATACCTCTTAAGCTGTATGAAGAAATAAAAATCTTAGTAAAAGTCAATGCATGAGCAATTATAAAAATTAGAATTATTGTAACAGTTTGTAATTCTGCTTTTTGTTTTCTACATGATTTAAGAAAATGATACATGTTTAAGAACACAGTTAAGCCTAAAAGCTAGTAGTATTGTAACTGGTTTGTAATTGCAGATTTTTCTGTAGACTAATGGATTTCAAAGAATATTTGCTCATTTTTTTGGTCATATAGAATATAAAGATGTAATTTTGTGACATCAGCAACTGAAAGGGGTGAAGACAGAGCTGCAAAAGAATAGAGTTTTTGTATGTTACTGAAGTTAAGCTAGTGTAAGTTCAGATTATAGTGTTATAACTTCAGGATATCATCCAGATGATAACCACAAAAAAATAGCTATAGAAATACAGAAAAGGAAATACGAAAAAAAATCAAACATTTCACTATGAAAAATCAACTAGGCCGGGCACAGTGGCTCACGCCTGTAATCCCAGCACTTTAGGAGGCTGAGGCGGGTGTCTCACGAGGTCAAGAGATCAAGACCACCCTGGCCAACATGGTGAAACCCAGTCTCTACTAAAATTACAAAAATTAGCTGGGCCTGGTCACATGGGCCTGTAGTCCCATCTACTCGGGAGGCTGAGGCAGGAGAATCTCTTGAACCCAGGAGGTGGAGGTTGCAGTGAGCCAAGATTACACCCCTGGACTCCAGCCTGGTGACAGAGTGAGAGACTGTCTCAAAAAAAAAAAAGAAAAAGAAAAATTAAACCATGATAAACTAGACAGTGATGCAAGAAATGAGGGACAAAAATGCTAATAAGGCACACAGAAAATAGCAAAAAGAAGTAAGTTCTTCCTTATCAGTCATTACTTTAAATGTAAATAAATCAAACTCTTCAATTGAAAGATAGAGACTGACAGAATGAATTAAAAATACATGATCAGGCCAGGTGCAGTGGCTCGCATTTGTAATCCCAGCACTTTGGGAGGTTGAGGCTGATGGATCACGAAGTCAGGAGTTCACGACCAGGCTGGCCAAGATGGTAAAACTTCATCTCTACTAAAACTACGAAAATTAGCTGTGCACGGTGGCAGGTGCCTGTAATCCCAGCTACTCGGGAGGCTGAGGCAGGAGACTTGCTTGAACCTGGGCAGCAGAGGTTGCAGTGAGCCAAGATTGCGCCACTGCACTCCTGCCTGGTTGACAGCAAAATAAAAAACATGATCAACTACATGCTGTCTATATGACCCTTTAGATCCAAAGACAACAAACAGATTGAAAGTGAAAGAATGGAAGAAAATATTTATGCAAATAGCAACCAAAAGAGAGCAGGGTTAGTTATAGTAATATCAGAGAAAATAGACTTTAAGTTAGAGAAGATTTTAAGAGACAAATAAGGACATTGTGTATTAATAAAAGGTTCGCTGCGGCAAGAAGACTATAACAGTTATAAACGTTTACATACTAAGACAGACCATCAAAATAATATAAAACAAAAACAATTGAAAGGAGAAATAGACAGTTCTACAATAATAATTTAATGCCCCTTTACAGTAATAGACCAGACAGAATTAAGAAACAGAGAACTTAACGCAGTATACCAACTAGGCCTAAAAGACATATACAGAACACTGTACCAAACTATAATATATACATTTTTTTCAAGTACACATGGGACATTTTCTAGGATAGATCATATATTAGGACAAAGATTAAATCTTATTCCATTTTGAAAGATAAATACCATATAAAGTGTCCTCTCTGACCACAGCTGGGTGACTTGAGAAATTAGTAATAAGTAAAACTGGAAAATTTACAGGATCATGGAAGTTAAACAACTAGTGGAGCAAAGAAGAAATTACAAGGGAAATTAGAAAATGCTAAGAGTTGAATACAAACATACCAAAACTTAGGGGATGCAGTGAAAGCAGTGCTAAGGGGAAATATAGCTATAAACACTACATTAGTAAACAAGACCTCAGATCAACAACATAGCTTTACAAATTAAAAAGGAAAATAGTGTAAAGCTAAAGCTAGCAGAAGGAAGGAAATAATAAAGATGTGAGCTGAAATCAACAAAATGAGACTAGAAAAACAATAGAGAAAATCATTGAAACTAAAACTTGATTAAAAAGATCAAGAAATTTGACCAACCTTTAGCTAGATGGACGAAGGAAAAAAAGAACACTCAAATTACTAACATCAGGAATTAATGTAGGGATGTTATAGGAGTCCTGCCTTATTCACAAGGGGATATATTCCAAGACCCCCAGTGGATGCCTGAAACACCACAGATGGTACCGAACTCTCTATGTATATATATAAATTTTTTTCCTATGCATACATACTTACAATGAAGTTTATTTTAGAAATTTAGCACAGTAAGATTACCAACAATGACAAATAATAAAATA
The DNA here is from genome assembly GCF_007565055.1 of Rhinopithecus roxellana. Classification (NCBI taxonomy): domain Eukaryota; kingdom Metazoa; phylum Chordata; class Mammalia; order Primates; family Cercopithecidae; genus Rhinopithecus; species Rhinopithecus roxellana. Next base: position 3,431,726 of record NC_044551.1, read on the forward strand.
GATTGATTATAACAGTATACTGTAGGAAAATTTATATGAATGTGAGCACATGTGCATGCTCACTCTGGCTCTTCTTCTCTCTTCTCTTCTCTTCCCCTGGTCCCCCCCCCACCAAAATGTGTTACTGTACTATACTCACCTATTTTTGGATCAGATTTTCCCACAAGTAACTGAATCTAGGCACATGAAACCATGGGAAAGAGGGGATTACTGTACTACTGACTATACAAAATAAGAATTGTAAGACATTATGAAAAATTGTATGCCATAAGATCGAGTAACCTAGATGAAATGGACAAATTCCTAGAAACACAACGCTGACCAAGACTAAATCAGAAAGGCTGGGCACAGTGGCTCTTGCCTGTAATCCCAGCACTTTGGGAGGCAGTGGCGGGTGGATCGCTTGAAACCAGGAGTTTAAGACCAACCTGGGCAACATATTGAGACCCTATCTCTACAAAAAATACAAAAATTAGCTGGACGTGGTGGTGTGCACCTGTAGTCCCATCTGCTGGAGAGGCTGAGCTGTGAGTATTGCTTGAGCCTGGGAGGCAGAGGTTGCAGTGAGCTGAGATTATGCCACTGCACTCCAGCCTGAGTGACAGAGTCAAATTAATATTGTATATTAATTTGTATAATGTACAAATTATACATTATAATGAGATACCACCTTAAACCCATTAGGGTAGCTATTATCAAATAAATAACAAGTGTTGGCAAGGATGTGAAGAAATTGGAACCCTTGTGCCCTGTTGATAGGAATGTAAAATAGTACAGCCAGTGTGGAAAATAGTATGGCAATTCCTCAAAAAATGAAAAACTGAATTAAAATATGATCTACCACTTCTGGGTATTTACCCAAAAGCAATGAAATAAGGATCTTGAAGAGATTTGTATACCCATGTTCCTGGTATGATTCACAGTTGCAGAAACATGGAAGCAACCTATGTGTACATAAATGGACAAATATATAAGCAAAATGTGGTATGTCCATTCAGTGGAATATTACTCAACCTTAAAAAATAAGGAAATTCTGCCACATGTTCCTGAAGTGTGAGGACGCTATGCTCAGTGAAGCTAGTCACCAAAAGATAAATACTGTATGATTCCACTCATATTGGGTGCATAGAGTAGTCAAATTCATAGAGACAGAAAGTAGAATGGTGGTTGCCAGGGACAGGGGGAGTGAAAAATGGAATGTTGCTGTTTAATGGATATAGAGTTTCAGTTTTGTAAGCTGAAAAAGTTTTGGAGATTAATTGTACAATAAAGTGGATATACTTAATACTACTGAACTATAGTCTTAATGGTTAAGATAGTTCCACTGTTTCACAATGTAATATAGCTTTATAACAAATACCCACATTCTTAACAACAGGGATACATTCTGAGAAAAGCATAGTTTCGCGATTTTGTTGTTGTGCAAATATCATAGAGTGAACTTATATATAGATGGTATAGTCTATTACACACTTAGGCTATATGATAGAGCATATTGCTCTTAGGCTACAAACCTGTATAACATGCTATTGTACTGAATATTATAGACAGTTGTAACACAATGATAATTATTTGTGTGTCAAAACATAGAAAAGGTACAATGAAAATATGGTATTATAATCCTGTGGGACCACCATCATATATGTGGTCTGTCATTGACAAAAACATTATGCAGTGCATGACTGTACGTGCTGGAACAAAACACTATTATACACCAATACTGTTGTGACATATTTTAAATATCGGATACTAAATGAATATAGAGGCTGATAGTTAAGTGTAATTGTATTTCTGCCTCTACCAAGACCTTATTAGCAATGCATGGACTTGATCCTAAGAGAAACGGGAGCCATGGATGCAGGTATATGATATTATGGAATCAGAAGCCCTGAATTATAAGTGTAAGAAAAGAAGATTGAAACCAAGCAGAGAATGGGGGCAGCTGTTATAGCCCTCTACTTCTATGGTACCATGTTATATTTGGGGTTTTTCTTTTACTTTGGATGGTCATAAGCAATGTCTTACTCTCTTCTTCCCCTCTAGTGTACTTGTAACACTCACCTTTTTAGCCCTGAGTTAGGTAAGTCATTGCTTAAGACACAGGAACTAGGGTGTATGATAGGCCCTGGTTAATTTTTCCAGCTTCATCTCACTTCAGCATTTTGCCTATTCATGTATTTCTGTAAAGGAAAGTTTATCGCATGTTCTAGTTTAGTAAAAGAAAATGCCAAGTGAATAACCAACTCCCATAAATGACCTTCAAATGAGTTGCTGTATTTGATACTAGTTCTTAAATTATGATGCAGGAATGACTAGGATTTGAAAAAGCTCTCCCGTGGTAGTTTATGGGCTAATTTTTACAAATGTTCTGATTTTCAGCATGATTTGAGAAAAGTATCTTGAGGGTAAGCAAATAGTGCGCTCAGTGAAATTAATTGTACTGTACCTAAGTTTTAGATCATTGAAATATGATAAAAATCCTGTGTAATACTATTTGAAAATATATGTTTTAAAATTTTTTTGATTCATGAGTGGTTCAGTTCCTGGAAATCATTGTCAGTTGAGCCTTTTCTTATAAAGTTAGTTTTCTTGATGAATTGTATGCTTTCTCTCTCCAGCTGGATCCGCAAGGGACTGTCTTATTTAGTTTCCACTGTATATGTACATTTTCAGCCTGAGTTTTGGTATTTAGGTTTAGTATAGAGAATTACACTTCTGGACTAGCCATATCATTTTAAAGATAAAATGAAGCCCAGGGAAGGTAATAAGTAATGTGTCTAATTATCTGTTAACAGTGATTCAAAAGCCCATTTTCTCACTCATATCCTTGTGGGGTTTTTGCTACAGACTGTAACTTCTCTAGTGGGGGACCCATAAGTATTTGAAAGCCTAAATAAATTTTAATATTAATGAGCATGAAATTGTCATGCTAAGTTTTATCTCAGATAATATATTTATATTGACCTGGACAAGCTAAAATTGTTTCCATTGCATATTTTAAATTACAATTTTATTGATTAAATTGCTCTCTTAGATATTGTATCTGGCTTCTCATGTGGTTTGTTTTAAAATAGTAATATTGAAGTTAAATGTATGGATGCTCACAACACAGCTTGTTTGATTTTATTATGGGTTTCAGAATTTTATTTTCAGAAAAATCCTTTATTATGCTTATGTTAACATTTAATCTTGTATTTTCTCATTTTCCATAATTAAAACAGAGAGAGACAGTGTAGTTTAGGTGGAGGGAGTGGGAGTGAGGAACTATGACATTAATAACTAGGTAATTTTTGACACCATGAGGAAGTTACTTAATTTCTCTCTCAATTTCTTTGCTATGCTTCTTGCTACAGAGTGTTATTAGGAAAAGGAAGAAGGTTTTCAAAAGGCAAGTGCTATTTGTTTTTTTAAAGTCAACCTTTTAACTATATTTTATACCACTTTCTTTGGAGGGTAGATAGACTGATGAACAAACTGTGCAGAATGGTAATGTATGAGTTTATCTTCCATATAATTAAACCAAGCTACCAAATTTAGCTGCAACTTTAAGGAGGTTTTTTGGCTTTTTCTTTTTGTTCAGATCAGTTTTTAAGCATTTCTGGTATTTTAATTGATAACTTTGAACTATATTATTTAATTTGAAATGCTTTTAAATGTTCTCAAAACGTCAAAGTCTAAAGCATAAAGGTATATATTTTGGATTTAGTCTGAAGTTTACTTTTTTTTTTGACCAGTACTAACCTTCATATTAGCTTTCAGATTGAAAAATATTACTGACCTCCTCTAGTGGCCAAAAGATTGCCATTTAAAAAAAGTGTTCAGGCTAGTATTGCTGTTAAAAGAAAAAAAAAAAGTTATGTCATAATATAACAAAGGTGTGGTCTCATTACTGTAGTATTCAGAAGTAGTAAACCTTGATCTGTGTAGGAGGTGTTTCAGTAAGTGCTTCATTGACCCAAGATGTTATTTTTCATTTATGTAGAGCATGCTTAGGAATACTGCTTACAAACACTAACAAATTTGGGGAGCAATTTTTTTGCAAAATAGTTTGTATGAGGGATCTTAAAGCAGATATGTTGAAATGGGAAAATACTCCTATAGTAACTATATTTGAATTCCAGATTATTAATTTTCATAGAATTTGGTGTTTTCAAAATAATGGATTGGTGATTAGAGGTTATAAATGAGTTCACCTTCTTTTTTCTTGTGGAAGTGTAAGTGGAACTAAGAAAAAGCCAGCGTGCCTTTAAAATATTGTCCCCAAAACTCCTGCCATTGGGATTTTGAAAGCATGTTACAAATTTTAAGAACATTTAACACTGTATCAGTTATGACCACTAAGTAATGTCTTCTCATTTTCATCCTTATTTCCTTAACCCTGCTTCACTCTCAAAAAGCAGACATGATGGCCGAGCGCAGTGGCTCAAGCCTGTAATCCCAGCACTTTGGGAGGCCAAGACGGGCGGATCACGAGGTCAGGAGATCGAGACCATCCTGGCTAACTAACATGGTGAAACCCCGTCTCTACTAAAAAAAAAATACAAAAAACTAGCTGGGCGAGGTGGCGGGCGCCTGTAGTCCCAGCTACTCGGGAGGCTGAGGCAGGAGAATGGCGTGAACCCCGGAGGTGGAGCTTGCAATGAGCTGAGATCCGGCCACTGCACTCCAGCCTGGGCCACAGAGCAAGACTCCGTCTAAAAAAAAAAAAAAAAAAGCAGACATTATAAATGCAAATAAAAACTGTCATTTTTCAAAGTGGATATATTGGGAAGCCAAAGAGATGTGTTAACAAATTTTTATCACTTTTTAGAATAGTTTGATAACTTATCTTTTAGAACTATTTTTGGTCCCTATCATACTTTTTAAAGGTACTGATATCTTTGATGATAGAGTTGATTTTTGAGAGAAATTGAAAACTAATTCAGAGCCGTGTCATATAAATACAATCAATTTAAGCTCTTCCTTTAATATAATGAGACTTTTCTTTAATTTTTATTCTAAAATCACCAAAATGATTTGAAATAGCTCTATTTTGCCTAATGAATTGCTCTCAATATGGTTATGGTAGGACCATTCAGGAAATTTCACACAATGACAACATCATTAGCACAATTGTAGACATTACCAGAATGACTAATTTTTAAACAATGAGGGTATATTTGTGTGTCTATGTGTATTTGTTAAAAACTCAAAATTTTTATATTAGTAGTTATTGTAGTTACTGGAATAATGAACCCTCATTATTAAATTGAATAACAATGAAAGTAGGATTCATGAGTATACTATCTTTTTTTTTTTTTTTCTGAGACAGAGTCTCATTCTCTTGCGCAGGCTGGAGTGCAGTGGTACGATCCCAGCTCACTGCAACCTCCGCCTCTCGGGTTCAAGCGAGTCTCCTGCCTCAGCCTCCCAAGTATCTGGGATGATAGGTGTGCACCACCACACCCAGCTAGTTTTTATATTTTTAGTAGAGACTGGGTTTTGCCATGTTGACCAGGCTGGTCTCAAACTCCTGACCTCAAGTAATCCACCCACCTCGGCCTCCCAAAGTGCTGGGATTACAAGCGTGAGCCACCATGCCTGACCTCTTTTCTTTTTCATTGGAATTATTTATACAATATATAATGAAACTTATTTAAATGAAATTTTATTAGACTTAGAAGTGCAATTGTACTAAACTTGTAGCCTCCACATTTATCTGTTACCTATCACTTAAAATGTGTTGCATCGATTTTGCTGAAATGGAGTCTTGTTTTATCATGTCTTTGTTGTAAGATGATGTTACTTATTTTGAAATACTGGAACTTGAAGAAATACATAAGGGTATAAGACATACAGTGAAGACACCGTTAGTAAAGTATTTAATGTTTATATTTTGTTTTAAGATCATTTAAAAAATCAGTAGTTTTGACTTGCTCTGTTTAAGACTCATTGACACTGGACATGAATAGAGTGGATTCATTTGGATTTAAACTTCATACTGGGCCAGGTACAGTGGCTCCTGCCTGTAATTCCCAGGACTTTGAGAGGCCAAGGTAGGAGGATCACTTGAGCCCAACAGTTTGAGACTAGCCTCGACAATGCAATAAGACCCGTCTTTATAAAAGTAAAAATTAAAAATAAATAAGCGGGGCATCTTGCTGCATGCCATTAGTCCCAGCATACAGCATACTTGGGAGGCTGAGATGGGAAGATTGTCTGAGCCTGGGAGATCGAGGCTGCAGTGAGCCATGACTACCACTGCACTCCAGCCTGGGTAACAGAGGGATGCCCTGTCTCAAAAGAATATGTATATTCAAACTGTTGAGTTTTAAATATTTTCGAATAAATGTCCAAAATGTGTGTTTAATAGTATGAAATAGGATTATAAGTTGTAGGGGATATTATTATATTTAAAAGAACAATCCAGATTTTGCTTAGAAATCAATCACACAAAGGTGTCTAAGTAATTTCTGAAATACCTTATATTTTCATCTGTTACAGAGAGATTCTTATTTTTAATTGTAGTCTCCCATATTTAGTAAAAGAAAGAAAAAAAAAGAAAAGAAAGAGAAAAGAGGGGAAGGGAAGGAAGGAAGGGAAGGAAGAAAAGGAAGAAAAGGAAGGAAGGAAGGAAGGAAGGAAGGGAGGGAGGGAGGGAGGGAGGGAGGGAAACCTTTACCAAAACCGGTATAAGAAATAGAGTACTACACTTACAAAGTTAGCATTGTGTCTCAGAAAAGAAGAAACTAGAACCATTTTAAGTAAAGGACCTAACATGATACCTTTGCTCTAGGATTTTAATACACGTCATTCTTTCAAAAGAATTTTTCACACAGGGACTTGCCGCTGCCCCAGCTGTCATGCATGCATGCAAAGATCCCTACAGGTACACAAATATATGAGGACACCTGCAGGTACCCTGCTGGTGTGCACACGAGTGAGGACCCCCACCGCCCCCCATGTGCATATGTGCAGGGTGAGGGAGCTACCACCACCCTACCAGAGTGCTTTTGCCAGCAGCCCCCATCAGAGTGTTCTTACCAGCAGACTGGGAACACCTTATCCCTCCAGTACAGCATGTACTTAACCTCTAGGGACCAGACAGTAATCCTGGTCTCAGTCTCCCAAGATTAGAACACATCACTAAGGGGTGCTGAACTAAGCCTTGGCCCCCTTAAAGTGACCAGACACGAAACTAATCAACTAAATCCAACTTATACTATAGCCAATTCCTCAAGAGCCTCAAACAATATAAAAAAGGAAAGCCCAATCCAAAAGACAGCAGCTTCAAAGATTAAAGGAACACCAGCCCACAGAGTTGAGAAAGAATTAGCACAAGAAGTCTAGCAACTCTAAAAGCCAGTGTCTGCTTACCTCCAGATGACCACACTAGCTCCCCAGCAATGGCTCTGAACCAGACTGAAATGGCTAAAATGACTGATAGAGAATTCAGAATCTGGATGGCAAGGAAGCTCGTTGACAGACAAAAGAAGGTTGAATGCAGTCCAAGGAGCACAGTAAAACAGTCCAAGGGTGGAAAGATGACATAGCCATTTTAGGAAAGAACCAAACAGAACTTCTGGAAATGAAAAATTCACCACAGGAATTTCAGAACACAGTGGAAGTATTAATAGCAGAAAAGACCAAACTGAAGAAAGAATCTCAGAGCTTGGAGACCACTCCTTTGAATCAGTGCAGAGAGACAAAAATAAAAGAGATAGAATTTTAAATAATGAACAAAACCTCCAAAAAATATGCCTACATCAAGAAGTTAGAATGATCACAAATTTACAACCTAACATCACCATGATGAACTAGAAAAACAAGACCAACCCCAAAGCTAGCAGGAGAAATCAAATAAAATGAGAGCTGATCTGAATGAAACTGAGACATGTAATCTGTGCAGAAAATCAACAAAATGAAAACTTGGTTCTTTGGAAGAATAAGATTGATGGACTGCTAGCTAGACTACTAATGAAGAAAAGAAGATCCAAATAAACACACTTAGAAATGACAAAGGTGACATTACCGCCCATCCCACAGAAATACAAAAAACCCTCAGAGATTAAACTCCTCTGTGCACAAAAACTAGAAAACGGTGAATTCCTGGAAACATAAAACCTTCCAAGGTTTGACCAGGAAGTATATGAAATCCTGAACAGACCAATAATAACAAGTTCAGAAATGGAATCAGTAATTTAAAAAAACAAAAAACCTACCAATCAGAAAAAGCCATGGACCACATAGATTCATAGCTCTATTCTACCAGACATATAAAGAAGAATTGATACCAATGCTACTGAAATTATTCTGAAAAATATCAAGGAGTACATATTCCTCCCTAACTCATTCTGTGAGGTCAGCATCATTCTTATACCAAAACCTGGCGGAGACACAACAAAAAAACAAAAACTTCAAGCCAATATCCCTGATGAACTTAGATGCAAAAATCCTCAGCAAAATATTAGCAAATTGAATATAGCAGCACGTCAAAACACCACCACAATCAAGTAGGCTTTATTCCTGGAATGTAAGGTTGTTTCACCATATGCAAATGAATAAATGTGATTCATCAGATAAACAGAACTAGAAACAAAAAACACACCTCATCTCAGTAGACACAGGAAAGGACTTAGATAAAATTAAACATCCCCTCATGATAGAAAAAAAAAGAAAAAGAAAAAAATAACCTTAACAAACTAGGCATTGAAGGAACATACCTCAAAACAATATAAGCCATCTTTGAGAAACCCACAGCCAATGTAATGCTGAACAGGCAAAAGCTGGACGTACCCCTTGTGATAACCAGGAAAAGACAAGGATGTCCACCCTCACCACTCCTATTGAACATAATACTGGAAGTTCTTAGAACAGTGAGGCGAGAGAAAAAAAATAAAAGGCATCTGGATTGGAAAAGAGGAAGTCAGACTATCTTCATGGACAATAAATATTATTCTATTCCTAGAAAACCCCATAGTCTCTGCCCAAAGGCTCCTAGAAGCAATAAACAAATTCAGGGTATAATATCAATGTACAAAAATCAGTACCACACGCCAAGCACCATGGCTCATGCCTGTAATTCCAGCCCTTTGGGAAGCTGAAGCAGAAGGATCACTTGAGCCTAGGAGTTGGAGACTAGACTGGGCAAAAAGAGTGAGATCCCATCTCTACAACAACTCAAAAAATTACCTGGGTGTAATGGCATGCACTTGTAGTCCCAGCTACTTTGGAGGCTGTGGGACCACTGGAGCCTAGGAGATTGAGGTTGCAGTGAGCCGTGATCACGCCACTGCACTCCAGCCTGGGTGACAGCGCGAGACCCTATCTCGATAAAACGTCAGTACCATTTCTATACACCAATAACGTCCAAGCTGAGAGTCAAATCAGGAGTGCAGTCCCATTCACAGTAACCACAAAATGAATTAAATACCCAGGAATACAGCTAGCCAGGTAAGTGTGAAAGATCTGTACAATGAGAATAATAAAACACTGCTGAAGGAAATTGGAGATGACACAAACAAATGGAAAAACATTCCGTGCTTATGTAGTACCCAAAGCAGTTTACAGACTCATTGTCATTTCTGTCGAACTACTAATGTCTTTTTTCACAGAATAAGAGAAAACTATTTTAAAATTCATATGGTACCAATAAAGGTCCCAAATAGAACAATCCTCAGCAAAAAGAACAAAGCTGGAGGTATCACACTACCTAATTTTAAACTGTATTACAATGCTACCATAACCAAAACAGCATGGTACGGGTACAAAAACAGACACATGACCAGTGGAATAGGTTAGATCACCCAGAAATAAAGCCTCACAACCACAAACATCTGTTCTTCGAAAAAGTTGACAAAAATAAGCAATAGGGAAAAGGCTCCCTATTTAATACATGGTGCTGGTATAACAGGCTGGCCATATGCAGAAGATTGAAACTGGATGCCTTCCTCTCATCTTGTACAAAAATTAACTCAAGGTGGATTAAAGACTTAAGTAAGTTCTAAAACTATAAAAACCCAAGTAGAAAATCTAGAACATACTGTTCTAGGCATAGGTCTTGGTGAAGATTTCATGAAGTCTCCAAAAGCAATTGCAACGAAAACAAAAATTGACAAGTAAAACCTAATTAAAGAGCGTTTGCAAAGCAAAAGAAACTATCAACAGAGTAAACAGACAACCTACAGAAAGAAAGTATTTGCCAACCGGGCATCCAACAAAGATCTGATATCCAGAATATAAGGAACTTAAATCAAGCAAAACCCAAACAACCCCATTAAACAGTGGGCAAAGGACAAGAACAGACACTTCTCAAAAGACATCCATGCTGCCATTAAGCATATGAAAAAGTGTTCAACATCACTGTTCATTAGAGAAATGTAAGTCAGAACCACAGTGTGATACCATCTCACCAATCAGAATGTCTATTATTAAAAATTCAGAAAATAACAGATGTTGGTGAGGTTACAGAGAAAAGGGAATGCTTGGCCAAGTGCGGTGGCTCACGCCTGTAATCCCAGTACTTTGGGAGGCCAAAGCAGGTGGATTACGAGGTCAGGAGATCAACACTATCCTGGCTAACATGGCAAAACCCCGTCTCTACTGAAAATACAAAAACAAAATTAGCTGGGTGTGGTGTCTGGTGCCTGTAGTCCCAGCTATTCGGGAGGCTGAGGCGGGAGAATGCTGTGAACCCTGGAGGTGGAGCTTGCAGTGTTGCAGTGAGCTTGCAATGAGCTGAGATTGTGCCACTGTACTGCAGCCTGGGCGACAGAGCAAGTCTGTATCTAAAAAAAAAAAAAAAAAAAAAAAAAGGGGGATGCTTATACACTGCGGGTGGGAATGTAAATTAGTTCAGCCACTGTGGAATGTAGTTTGGTGATTTCTCAAACAACTTAAAACAGAACTGCCATTTGGCCAGCAATCTCATTACTGTGTATACACCCAGAGGAATATAAATCATTCCTCCATAAAGACCACATGCATGTGTATGTTCATCACAATACTGTTTGCAATAGCAAAACCATGGAATGAACCTAAATGCCCATCAACAATAGACTGGATAATAAAATGTGGCACATATACCCCCATGTAATACTACACAACCATAAAAAGGAGTGAGATCATGTCCTTTGCAGCAACATGGATGGAACTGGTGGCCATTGTCCTTAGTAAACGAATGCAGGAACAGAAAAACAAATACAGCACGTTTTCATTTATAAGTGAGAGCGAAATAATGAGAACACGTGGGCCAAATCATGGAGCTTATCTAATAAGTTTATGTCCAACATTAGCTCTAATTAGTTCATTTCCAACCCCATAACACAGGGAGGGAATCGGGTGATGCCAAAAGTTCCTGCCATGGCAGGGCTCACATAGGGCTACTGAAGCATGGTTCATCCAAAGTGCTTCTTGAGTTCCCTCTGCCCGCTAGACCACCTCTTCAGTGTAGTAAGTCTGGAATGGGTGCTAATTCCCTTGATCATGAAATGGATGCAGCTGGGGGCCATTATCCTAAGTGAATTAACACGGGAACAAAAAACCAAATACCACATGTTCTCACTTAAAAGTGACAGGTAAACATTCAGTACACATGGACACAGAGGGAAACAATAGACACCGGACCCTACTTGAGGGTGGAGGATGGGAGGAGGGCAAGGGACAAAAAAATACCTATCAGGTACTATGCTCACATCCTAGGTGATGAAATTATTTTACACCAAACTCCAGCAGCACGCAATTTACCCATATAACAAACCTGCACATGTATTGCCTGAACCTAAGATTAAAATTGAAAAACAGTAAGACTTTTGTTTGAGATAGTCTTTCTGTGTCACCCAGGCTGGAGTGCAGTGGCACAATCCTAGCTCAGTGCTATCTCAAACTTCTGGATGCAAGGGATCCTCCTGCCTCAGCCTTCCAAGTAACTGAGACTATAGGAGCACACCACAACGCCCCGCTAACTTTTAAAAAAAAATTTGTAGAGATGGTGTCTTGCTTTATTGCTCAGGCTGTTCTGGAACTCCTGGGATTAAGCAGGAAGGGATTAAGCAGTCCTCCTGCCTTGGCCTCCAAAGTGCTGGGATTACAGGCATGAGCCTAGTAATGCACCTAGTCAAGTTCTCCTTTTTTTGTGAACTGATTGCTGTAATTAGAATTCTATTTTGCTGTGATTCTGTTATGTTGAAACAAGCTTACATTTTTTTCTTTATCTTTATTGGAGTACAATTTACATTACATTCTTTTTTTTTTTTTTTTGAGGCGGAGTCTTGCTCTGTCGCCCGGACTGGAGTGCAGTGGCTGGATCTCAGCTCAGTGCAAGCTCCGCCTCCCGGGTTTACGCCATTCTCCTGCCTCAGCCTCCCGAGGAGCTGGGAGTACAGGCGCCCGCCACCTCGCCCGGCTAGTTTTTGTATTTTTTTTAGTAGAGACAGGGTTTCACTGTGTTGGCCAGGATGGTCTCGATCTCCTGACCTCGTGATCCACCCGTCTCGGCCTCCCAAAGTGCTGGGATTACAGGCTTGAGCCACCGCGCCCGGCCTACATTACATTCTTAAAAAGTACCCATTTTAATTGTACAGTTTGAGTTTTGACAAATGTAGTCTACACTTCCCACATTTTCTTCTACCTCTTTGTATTCAGTGCCCTCGTTGTACTCTGGCCTGCTCTTGTTTGTCGTAGATTAGTTTTGTCTTTTTTAAAAATCAGTTTTCTTGAGGCATAATTTGCATACCATAAAGTACATACTTTTGATTACCTTTTCATTAATCATTTTCCTGACTCCAGAACATTTATTTTCCTTCATCACTAAGATATTGCTTTGAGATGTGGAGTCATGTAAAGTCTTGGAGAAGAGCTTTGATTCCACCTTCTCTTAAAATTATATGTAATTTGTTAGTTAATTAAGAGTTGAGAACATATTGAAGTACTTTTTATAGATGGAATGTTTTATAAGCAAGCATTATTAAAAAGTGTGACCATTTTACTTTGGCAGCTGGAAGGTGTTAGAAGTTTGAAATTAAGGAGGCTACTTGTTTTCATATGGATATATTCCTAGTGTCTGCCTGAAGATGTCCATTTCTTTTTTCATGAGCAGTTTTGTTATTTTGGTTACAGATTCCTTTCCTCCTCTCGTCGTCTGTTTTTTTTTTTTTTTTTTTTTTTTTTTTCTTTTTTCCGTTTTAACCAGATCCATCTGATTATTGATGTTGGGGGTGGGGACAAGTTTGCTCTTCCTTTGAGATTGTTGCTGTTGTACCTTCAGGAGAATTGTCCCTCTTTGTTGCTATTCCTTGCCATTGTTACTGCCACTTCTAATCTCTACTGTTCTTTTTACCCTTGCTTTTCTTTTTCATTTTTTCTTACATTTGGATAAACTTATCTAGTTTCTGATAGCTTTTCTGAGATCCTAGAATATTAAAGTTAAGGTAAATGAAGTGATACTAACTGGAAAATGTTTTAAACTAGTGCTGATATCATTTACATAAAAATGAGAACATGAAAGTTTTATTTATTAAACTATAGAAGCTTAGAATTCTTATAGCTAAAAAGAATATTTTCCAATTAGAATAATATCATGGGTAAACCAACAGCTATATAGGAAATGTAATGGATTTTCAGGAATTAGACCACAGAGGCTATAAAATGTCAATGGGTATATTTTCTATAACACATTGTATGTAATTTTGTTTCCTAATATTAATCTTGAAATTTGTGTAACTTTAAATAATTTTTCATTGTAACCATAGGTTTGACACTAAAAATAATTAGATATTATTTTACCACTTAAGTTTACTGAGTAGAATTAAAATTAAATGCAATGTAGCTTTTTGTTCCTTTGTTTTCAGTATTGATCTCTAAGTATTAAAAAAAATGTTTAGTAAACCTAGGGATTTTTTTTCCCCCATTCAAATGAAGGAAAGCTGTTCAATATAAATACTTATCTAGAACCATAATAGTACAGAGGAGCAGGATTGAAATCAGTCAAACCATAATAGATATGATACATTGTCAAAGGATATAATACAGATGCCTTGGTTTTTCCACACAAGCTTATTAATTCACTGTACTTTTTTTTTTTTTTTGAGACTGAGTCTTACTGTGTCACCCAGGCTGGAGTGCAGCAGTGTGATCTCAGCGCACGGCAACCTCCACTTCCCAGGTTCAGGCGATTCTCCTGCCGCAGCCTTCTGAGTAGCTGGGATTATAGGTGCCTGCCACCATACCTGGCTAATTTTTGTATTTTTAGTAGAGACAGGGTTTCACCATGTTGGCCAAGATGGTGTCAAAACTCCTGACCTCAAGTGATCCACCCATCTCGGCCTCTCAAAGTGCTGGTATTACAGACGTGCGTGAGCCACCGCGCCTGGCCTAATTCACTGTACTTTTTAAAGGTAACAGTAGAAAATAATCAGAGATCCAAAATACCTGGTTTTAATTACTTGGAAGTTCAAAGATTCTATTCCTTTGTCTATATTGTTATATTGCATTTGTATTAGAGAAGGTAAAATATAAAATTGATGCTCTGAAGAGTATCGTCCCCATCAGTTATCTTCCATGGGATGCTGACTTAACAGACTAGCAAAATTAGAAACTTTGTGCCATCAACTGTCGAGGTGGTTACAAAGATTAAAAAGATACAAGCTGCTTCCAGAAAGATCCAAGTCCAGTAGTAATAACAAAACACAAACTTGTGAGTAGTAAATGCTGTAATTGTGGTGTGTTAAGAATGGGTGAGAATACATAAAGTTTACCATTTTGACCACTGTTAAGTATACAGTTCTATGGTATTAAGTACATTGACACTATTGTTCAACTATCACCATCATCCATCTTCAGAACTTTTTTATCTTCCCCAGCTGAAACTCTGTCCATTAAATAATAACTACCCATTCTTCTTTTCCCTGCTTCTGGTAACAACTATTCTACTTTCTGTCTATGAATTTGCCTACTTTAGTTTTCCTATTATTAAACAGTCTTTGTGACCACTAGCCCAGCACATAGTAGGTATTCAATAAATTTCTAAATTAAATGGCATTTAGGAATTGAAAGGCATTGCTTATGTCAGTGGATTGACTATATATTTTATATGTACCCAAACTGCCAATTATTGTTATAATAACCTTGTTAATTCATAGGAAACCTTTGGTTTTCTGAAGTATTTTTTATTTAAATTCTTTTCACATAGTTTACTTTTTTTTTAGACTGAATCTGGATATGGATCTGAATCCAGCTTGCGTCGACATGGCTCAATGGTGTCCCTGGTGTCTGGAGCAAGTGGCTACTCTGCAACATCCACCTCTTCATTCAAGGTGTGTAGTTAATGGATGCCTTAAGTTAAAGCAACGTAAATTGAGCTTAGTATTGGATGTTGTGAACAGAATATACTTGATAATTTTTGAACAAGCTTTTTAATAATATAATTTATTTGAACTTATTAGAGAAATACTTTTTAAGGTATAAAATAATAACTCATACAAATGAACACGTCACTGATTTTATTTCATTCATTCATTAGGTAAAACATAAAAAAACTGGTTCAAAGGAAAATCTGAAGAACTGAAACGATTTGCAAATGTGTGCAAAACTGGTCAATATCCACAGATTAATAATCAGTGCTTCTGCACCAGACAAAGTTCATTTGCATCTCTATGAACAAGAATTATTTATACTACTCAGTTTTTTACTAGAAGAGTTGTAAAATAGCTCAAATGCAGTGAAAGGCAAAAGTGTCTATATGATCAAACAGTACTTTCCCAAGGGCACCATAAATGACAGCTCACCATTACTTTGAAAGGACACTAGTAATATTTTTGCCCAGTTCAAAGTCTTTCACAGTTGTTCCTCACAATTTTTTTTAATTTGAAAATATCAGATGTTATATTTGCAAACTGTCAGGTGTTACTGCTTTCTTATTTTCTATAAAAAATAAGGCTTATTTATAAGTAATATCACTTACAAGGTTATCACTCCTAAGTGACTTATCACTATCAAGCCAATAGATTAGTCAGTTTCAAGCCTATTCCTAAAAGTATTATATTGAACTAGACAGCTCTCCTTATCCCGTGCCCTCAGTTATAAGGTACAGACCTTAAAAGTTGATGAAATACCATGGGACCAAATAAAATCCAGTTTTGTTTTACTTGAATTACATCTCCCTATTTTGTGTTTTGCAGAAAGGCCACAGTTTACGTGAGAAGTTGGCTGAAATGGAAACATTTAGAGACATCTTATGTAGACAAGTTGACACGCTACAGAAGTACTTTGATGCCTGTGCTGATGCTGTCTCTAAGGATGAACTTCAAAGGGATAAAGGTTAATTAGGCTATTACCACTATTTTTACTTGGAGAATGAATGGATTAAAAGCCTCTTGATCTCAAAGGGTAATGTCTTTAAGTGATAAAGGTATCTAGGTCATTTTTTGCTGCAAACCCCCAGTGAAACAGATTTCAGTGTCCTTGTAACTTGGGTACTTCAGTTACACATACTAATTCATTTTGATCATCCATACCAGATGCCATTGAAGACCTTTATTTTATTTATTTATTTTTTGTTAAGACGTGGTCTCATTCTCTAGCCCAGGGTGGAGTGCAGTGGCGCAATCATAGCTTACTGCAGCCTCGAACTCCTGGCCTCAAGCAGTCCTCCCACCTCAGCCACCCAAGTAGCTAGGACTACAGGTGTGCGTCACCACACCCAGCTAATTTATTTTTCTATTTTTTATAGAGACAGAGGTCTCACTATGTTGGTCAGGTTGGTCTTAAACTCCTGGCCTCAAGCAGTCTTCCCACCTTGGCCTCCCAAAGTGCTAGAATTATAGGTGTGAGCCACCACACCAGGCAAAGATTTTCAAATGATACTCTTTATTCCATTAAAAAATGGTATCTATTATCTTGGTAATATGGAACATTTCACATTATTATTATGTCTGATAAATTTTCCCCATGATGAGTCTTATAGGAGATAAGTATATGTTAAATCCTTCAGGTCTGAAATCAGCCAGTTGATCTCTTTCTCCTTCTCCCTCTCGTTTCTCTTTTTCTCCCCTCTCCTTTCTTTTTGTCTTTTTCTCTCTCTCTCTCTTTTTTTTTTTTTTTTTGAGACGGAGTCTTGCTCTGTCACCAGGCTGGAGTGCGGTGGCGTGATTTCAGCTCACTGCAACCTCCGACTCCCTGGTTTATGTGATTCTCCTGCCTCAGCCTCCGAGGTAGCTAGGATTACAGGCACGCGCCACCATGCCCAGCTAATTTTTGTATTTTTAGTAGAGACTGTGTTTCACCGTGTTGGCCAGAATGGTCTTAATCTCCTGACCTCGTGATCTGTCCACCTCGGCCTTCCAAAGTGCTGGGATTACAGGTGTGAGCCACTGCGCTTGGCCTCCTCTCTCTCTCAATCTCTCCCTTTCTCTACCCTTTTTCTCAGAAGAAAAAGCCAGTAATAGAAATGAAAATAATAATTGTATATACATTTAAAAATAATTTTATTGAGTTTTTATTTAAAAGAAACAAGATATCTTCAATTAACTTTTAGTGTTAGGTTTATAGTTTAACTTTCCTTTGTTAGTGCTGAAAATGCTGCTGATGTCAACATTGTTCTTCAGCTTTTCTCTTAATTTATTGTGATGGCAAAAATGAACTACTCTACCATTATTACCAAATAGGACTAAGTTCATTCCCAGTATAACTAAGTGGCTTGACATGGTTTCATTTCTCTTTCTTATTAAATGTGTTTGATCTGGATCCAAGTTCTTTTTGTCTATTCTATATTCCCTTTTTCTGCCTTCTTTGGATGAAGTTTTTATATATATATAAAACTCCTTTGTTGGCTTCTTAGCTATAACTCGTGGTTTTATTATTTTATTGGCTACTTTAAGGTTTATAGTTTGCATATTTAACTTACCTCAGTCTACCTTCAAATAATATACCACTTTATGTGTAGTATCAGAACCTTCCAATAATGTATTTCTTTGTCCTCACTCCTGAGGCAAGAATCTTCTGAGTTCTCACCAATTCCCTGTGAATTACAAGGTTTTCCAGTCTGCATTATAAGGCAGATAATTTTCCCTGGTCCCATGTAAGCTTCAAGTACTGTTTCTTGGAATCCTTTAAAAAGGTTCTATCCCTTGCCTTTATAGTTTGCTCCCTTGCATGTGCTATCAGTACTCTGCAGAGTACTCGGGTAGCCTTCTGCCATTCTCCAATGTTCTCTGTCTGTCCAGTTCTCTCCTCTGCAGTACTCTGCCTTGTGAACTATTGCTAGTTGCCTTTGTCTCTGGGTGCTCAGCTTCATCTCATTTCAGGGAATCCAGAAGGCTTCTCCTGGGTTTCCTGTCCTTACTGTACAGTTTGGAAACTCCTAAGACAATGAGCTAGAGCAGAATAGACTTCACTTCATTTGTTCCCCAACTATTAAGGATCACTGTCCTTTTTTGCCTGATAGCCAGTATCTTGAAAAGCATTGTTTCATATATTTTGTCCAGTTTTTACTTTTATGCTAGAGAGTAAATTCAATCCCGGTTATTTCGTCTTGAACAGAAGCAGAAATCTGTATTCCTTTTAAAGTTTCTCAATTTTGTGTACATTTAGTAGCCTGGAAGTTATTTTCTGTTTTTATGTATTTGTTTGTTTATTTATTTATTTTGTAGACAGTCTCCTTCTGTTGCCCAAGCTAGAGTGCAGTGGAATGTTCATAGCTCCCTGTGACCTCAAACTCCTGGGCTCAAGTGATCCTCCTACCTCAACTTCCCAACTGGCTAGGACTACAGGCATATACCATCACATCTGGTTAATTTTTAAATTTTTTGTAGAGACGAGGTCTCGCTATGTGGCCCAGGCTGGTCTTTGAACTCCTGGCCTCAAGGGATTCTCCCACCTCAACCGCCCAAAATACTGGAATTACAGGCTTGAGCTGTTGTGCCTGGCCTTGAAGTCCTTTCTATTTGTTAATATAAAAACTTTTAATAAAGGTTTTGGCTCGTTAATGTGTGATTTTTTTTTCCCCCTCTAAAAATAAAAAACGTCTGAACTTCTGTTTCTCCTTCATTAAAAAAGAGTACCTTTTAATCAATTTAAATGTTACAGATTAGCTTTATTATACTTGCAAGTAGTCCTTTAAACAAAAACAGGGTACATATAGAATATGATGCCTTGTTTATCTTTTTTTTTTTTGAGACGGAGTTTCATTCTTGTTGTCTAGGCTGGAGTGCAATGGCACAATCTCGGCTCACCGCAACCTCCGCCCCCTAGATTCAAGCGATTCTCCTGACTCAGCCTCCCTAGTAGCTGGGATTATAGGCATGTTCCACCACGCCCGGCCAATTCTGTATTTTTAGTAAAGACAGAGTTTCTCCATGTTGGTCAGGCTGGTCTCAAACTCCCGACTTCAGATGATCCGCCCACCTCGGCCTCCCAAAGTGCTGGGATCACAGGTGTGAGCCACTATGCCTGGCCAGTGCCTTGTTTATCTTAATGGTCCATACCAATAGTGTATAGTATTAGAAGGACAAAAGTGATGGTGAAAAAGTAGAAGTTGGGATGCGGTGATAACCACGTTGTGTAGATGACTTAAAAAATAGTATTAGACATTACACTGAATCTTTTCTGCTACATGTTTAAATAAATAGCAAAATGTAGACTGATATATTAGTTTGCTAGGGCTGCCATATCAAAGTACCACAGACTGGGTGGCTTAAACAACAGATTCATTTTCTCACAGTTTTGAGATAAAGGTATTGGCAGGGTTTGTTTCTTCGGAGGGCCATGAGGGAAAAACCTGTTCCAGGCCTCTCTCCTTGGCTTATAGGTAGCCAACTTCTCCCTATATCTTCACATCATCATCTTTCCCTTTGTATGTATCTATGTCCAAATTTCCTCTGCATATTGTACAGTCATAGTGGATTAGTGCCCATCCTAATGACCCCATTTTAACTTAATTACTGCTTTACAAACCTTGTCTCCAAATAACAGCCATATTCTAAGGTACTGGAGATTAAGGACTTCAACATATGAATTTCTGAGACACAATTCAGCCCATAACAACTGATTTCCCTACAAATGTTATTTATGAGATACCAACTGATTGATTGATCCTTTGATTTTTATTTGAGACGTGGTCTTCCTCTGTCACCCAGGCTGGAGTGCAGTGGTACAATCTTGGCTCACTGCAACCTCCGCCCCCAAGGCCCAAGCAGTCCTCCTGCCTCAGCCTCCCCAAGTGGTTAGGACTACAGGCGTGCACCACCACGCCCAGCTAATTGTTGTATTTTTTGTAGAGACAGGGTTTTGCCATGTTGCCCAGGCTGGTCTCAAACTCCTGAGCTCAAGCAATCTGCTTGCCTCTGCCTCCCAAAGTGCTGGGATTACAAGCGTGAGCCACCTGCTCAGCCTGAAATACTGATGTTTTTAAGAATACATGCTGGGTATAAGGACATGGACCATAATTTCCTACTTGGCAGAGCAGAGTTGCTGACCTGAGTTTAAAGGATCTCTGTGGATATACTGTCATTAAATTATTAAAACTAAGTTTATGACGTAAATAATTTTAAGAATCACTGTCTGTCTTTATGTATATCATTCAGTAAGATTTAATGAACATTTTAAGTCTAGATACTCTGGGAATTACAGAAGTGGCAGACATCACCTCTTACCTAAACACATTGTTTAATTTTAAAAACAATACATATATACCACATTAAAAGTAAAATTTCTTCTAATCTTGCTCTTCTATTTATTGTTTAATGAAGTAGATTTCTCAACATTTCTCAACACCTGTTTCCTCAACTATAAAATGGTTATTATATCTAGCACCTGTGATTGTGAGACTTAAATGATAATGTATATGTTAGCACTATGTTTAAAAGCAAAAACTCAAATAATAGCTGTTATTAATATGGTTAATTTGGATTATTGCTGGAGTGACAGGAAGCAGAAATGTACAAGATCCAAAGGTGGGATTTAGCCTAACAGACTTGAATGTTGGTAAGGGAGACCAGTCTGACTGGAATGGAGGAACTTTGTATTAGGATGATGGTTTCAAACCATGTGAGATATCCCTAAGAGTTCTATAAAGTTGCTTCAAGGATGCACAAGGAGTTATTTTAGGGAAAAAAAGGGAAGTCCACTCTTTTAGCTTATTTTCATCATTTTTATATATTACTGGCCTTAAAAATATATTTTAAAAAGCTTTAAAAAGCTGAAAATCACTGTTTGATGCTGGTAGGCTATTAGGTGGAGAATATTGAACACAGAAACAGTTGCGATTTAATCTAAAAAATAATTTTCACATTGGTAATTTGAAAAGTTACTGTTTAGGCAAGGATATAAGTTGAAGTTAATATTTTTGAAAGATTAATCATTGTAGGTAATTGTAACATAGATTAGATAGAATGGTGAGAGACTTTAGATAGGAGAAAATCATGTGGTAACCAATTGTAGCAATGTAAACATCTGTAAATGAACCCCTAGATAAGTATGAAGAATAGAGGAAATCCATTAGAGGGGAGTTACCATGATTAATTTTTGTAATGTTTATAGTATTCCCCATGTACTATGTTAAATACTTTAATTATCTGAATATAATTTTATAATAACCTTATGTAGGTATAAGTATTAAGCCCTTTTTATAGACGAGAGAACTGCACAGAGAAGCTAAGCAACAATGTTAGCATAGCTGGTTTGTTTATGGAACTACTTTTAGTAATAGACATTTCTTTAGAGAAATCATATAGGAGATGTGAACCTAGTGTTAGTATAAGAAGTCACAGGAAAATAAGGAGTCATTAGCATAAAAATAGTTGGAGTCATAACAGTGAATAAAATGCCCATGGGGTAGAAGGATAAATATCTGAGGAAGGAGACTTGAAGTTTGCCCACAGCTAAAGAGTAAAAGGAAATTTAATTTTTAAAACGAACATAATATAGGGTCATGTTAGCAAGATGTGAGAATCATCAAGGCTGTTTGGTCTTGTCAAGTAGAAATTTGACATGTAAGCATGAGCAGTGTCATACAGCCTAGACGTCAAGAAAGAGATGGGAGCAAACCATAAAAACAGATTTTATTAAACAGTAGTTAACCTTTGAAAAACTTTTGTTTTTGTTTTTGTTTTCTTTGAGACAGGGTCTTGTTCTGTCGCCCAGACATGAGTGCAGTGGTGCACTCATAGCTGCAGTCTCGAACTCCTGGGCTGTTTTGTAGAGATGAGGTCTTGCTGTTTCCCAGACTGGTCTCAAACTCCTGACGTCAAGTGATCCTCCCACTTAGGCCTCCCAAAGTGCTGGGATTACAGGCTTGAGCCACCACGCCCAGCCTGAAAAAACTATGTCTGTTTTGGGGTTGGAGGGTTATGGTAAAGGGGTAGAGGAAGATTTATAATGCTGGTGGCTGAGAAATATTTGGGTGGCAAAAATAAATAGTAGTTTGGCTGATATTGTAATCATCTCGGGAAGCTTTAAAAAAGAAATAATTGTATCATACCCTTCACCGTAGTCTCAACTAAACCAGAATATTCAGGGGTTGAGGGGAGAGAGATTAAGGTTTTGTTCTTTAAAAGTTCCTTAATAGGCCAGGCGCGGTGGCTCAAGCCTGTAATCCCAGCACGTTGGGAGGCTGAGACAGGTGGATCACGAGGTCAGGAGATCGAGACCATCCTGGCTAATACGGTGAAACCCCGTCTCTACTAAAAAATACAAAAAATTAGCCGGGCGAGGTGGCGGGCGCCTGTACAGTCCCAGCTACTCGGGAGGCTGAGGCAGGAGAATGGCATGAACCCAGGAGGCGGAGCTTGCAGTGAGCTGAGATCCAGCCACTGCACTCCAGCCTGGGCGACAGAGCAAGACTCAAAAAAAAAACAAAAACCAAAAAAAAAAAAAGTTCCTTAATAGGTAGATAACCAAAAGTTCCTTGATACGTGGATACCCTCTCTTGTAGAAGTATGAGCTAGCATTATAAACAAACCTTCTGAAGGCAGAAGGAAAGCACAGCAGAAAGCGGAAAACAAATGCTGTATAGAAGGCTTTTGAGTTTTCCAAGAAGGCTTTTGAGTTTTCCAAGAAAACAAGTCCTTCAAATTGGGAGAATAGGTCAAATCTAGAGCAAACAAAATATCTGCTGCTACTGTAGAAAAGAATGCATGAAGGTAGAATTGAAGAGTGAGTAACAAACTGCTTTAATTTTTCATTGATATGATGCAAAAAAAGTAGGGAAATTTGAAAAGGCCCCAGGAAGTCAGGATCTCAAAAGGTACTTGAAGGTCATCTTTATGGGATTATGCCAGGGGACTAATTTAGGATAGTCGTATTGTAACTTCAACTGATGGTCAGCATAGTTTTTTATCTGAATATGGTTTAAAAATAATGTATCTAAAGACATTCCACAGCATATTTATTGAGCATATCAGATCTTACTCATCTTTGTATTTTCACTGGTAATCAAGGTATGCTCATATTGAAGTCTATAGGAATGATGGAAGTGGAAAAGAAAAAGAATTAAATATTGAGATCATAGCCAGGTAGAAATGAATACAAGGTATTAATAGATAATGGCAGTTTATGATTTGTAAAAGTTGTTATAGATGATTGGCAACATTTTCAAGTGATTATTAAAAAACAAAATCGTCGACTAATTAGAAAATGGCAGTACAGAAGATTTTCCATGGTGATTCCTACCATTTAATCAAAGGAAGGAAATAAGGTATCGAATTGGACTCTGCATCCATAAAAAAGACAGCTAAGATAGATGAGATGTTCCTTATAGAGACATGGTGCTCCTGAGGTAAAAAGATAAAGGCAGTAAGTAAGACATTAGTTTAAAATGTAGATTCCTTCTTTATAAAGAGAGTTCCTCAAAAGATAGATAAAGGAGCCATGTAGGCTGGGTGCAGCGGCTTACACCTGTAATCCCAACATTTTTAGAGTCAGAGGTGGGCAGATTCCTTGAGCTCAGGAGTTCGAAACCGGCCTGGGCAACATGGTGAAACCTCGTCTCTACAAAAATTAGCTGGGCTGGTGGTGTGCGAGGCTGGATTGCTTAAACCCGGGAGGTGGAGGCTGCAGTGAGCTGAGATCGTGCCACTGCACTCCAGCCTGGGCAACAGAGCCAGACTCTGTCTCACAAGAAGAAGAAGAAGCCGTGAAAAGCTTGATAAAAGCAGCAAATAATGTTGGGAGCTAAGATGCAGGAATTTGCATTATGAATGGAATGCATAGTACAGAGAATTAAAGTATGTGAGGTAGTAGAAGAAGGGATAGCATGTAGAAGAAAGAGATGTTAAAGTGGAACAAAAGAGATTCTGTTTTTTCTGCCATTAGAGAAGCTAAAAGGGATGTCCGGGTACAGATATACACTGGGATGAATGAAAATTGATATCATATCTGCAAGTCATTTTATTTTCCCTGCACCTCCAGAAATAGTATATTTAAGAACTCTCGGCTGGGTGCGGTCACTCACGCCTATAATCCCAGCACATTGGGAGGCTGAGGCAGGCAGATCACGGGTTCAGGAGTTCAAGACCAGCCTGGCCAACATAGTGAAACCCCTTCTCTACTAAAAATACAAAAATATTAGCCGGCTGTGGTGGCACACACCTGTAGTCCTAGCTACTTGGGAGGCTGAGACAGGAGAATTGCTTGAACCTAGGAGGCAGAGGTTGTAGTGAGCGGAGACCATGCCATTGCACTCCAGCCTGGGTGACAGAGTGAGACTCCATCTACAAAAAAGAACTCTCAGAGGCAAGCTAAGGTGTCTTCTGCATAGAAGGTACCTTTTAATAGTCCTGCTCAGTCCTTCTGGTCCTGTTACAGAGTTGAAATGGCCCCATGTAAGGGAGCAAGATAGAGGAAGACTACAGGGTGAAATAAATCATAACTCAGTAACCTTCCCTTACACAAATGAGAATGAATGTGGTTTAAAAATAGTGTATCTAAAGACATTCCACCACATATTTATTGAGCATACCTTGATTACCAGTGAAAATACAAAGATGAGTAAGACTTCGTACTCACAAAATCAGAATCCAGAGTAAAATGACTCAGTTGAACATAAGAATAGACATTAATTTCTGTTTCTTTTCATCCTAATTTCCTTAAATATATTTTATTTAGTGGTAGAAGATGATGAAGATGACTTTCCTACAACGCGTTCTGATGGCGACTTCTTGCATAATACCAACGGCAATAAAGAAAAGTGTAAGTAATACATTTTTCTCCTCAGCTGGATAAAGTATACTTTCAGAAGTTACATAACAACTCACAAAGAATAATTACCTGATTGATTAATTTTTTAAAAAGCAATAGAACTGCTGGAATCCAAGTGAAAATTGCTTCCAAGACATGTAGGTAAAAATCACATTCTGACATTATGTAATAATGGTAACTTTTACATATGCATGTCCAGCTGTCCCAACATCATTTGCTGAAAGGACAATTTTTTTTCCCTTGTCTTGGCACCTTTGTGAAAAACTGATAGACTGTAAATGCGAGTGTTTATTTCTGCACGCTCAATTCTGGTGAGTTGATGTACATGTCTATTCTTATTAAGAAAATACAAGCTTTAAAAAAGCTTTATTGAAATATAATTGACATACCATTTAAAGTGTATAATTTGACAAATTTGAATATTTTCATAAAACCGTCAACACAATCAGTTCTTCTCATTGCTCAGTAGTGTTTTATGGTATAGATATACCATAGTTTGTGTATCTAGTCATTCACTGGTAGATATTTGGGTCAGTTACAGTTTTGACTATTACAAATAAAACTGCTATGAGATTCATAGACAGTTCTTTTCATGGAAATTTATTTTATTTATTTTGGGTAAATACCTAGGAGTAGAATGTTCTAATTGTATGGCAGATGTGTATGTGTTTAATTTTTAAAGAAACTGCCAAACTGTTTTTTACCAGCCACATATGAGAGTTCCAGTTCCTCCACATCCCCACCAGCACTTAATATGGTCAGTCTTCAAATTTCAGTCATTCTAATAGGTGTGTAGGGATATGTCATTGTGGTTTTAGTTTGCATTTCCATACTAACTAGTGATATTAAGCATCTTTTTGTGTTTTTATTTGCCATTTATATCTTCTCTTTGGTGAAGTGTGTGTTCACATTTTTTGCTCATGTTGGGGTTGGTGTTTATTATTATTTTTTATTTTTTATTTGTTTTTTGAGACGGAGTTTCGCTCTTGTTGCCCAGGCTGGAGTGCGGTGGGGTGATCTCGGCTCGCCGCACCCTCCACCTCCTGGTTTCAAGCGATTCTCCTGCTTCAGCCTCTTGAGTAGCTGG
This sequence comes from Rhinopithecus roxellana, assembly GCF_007565055.1. Taxonomy (NCBI): domain Eukaryota; kingdom Metazoa; phylum Chordata; class Mammalia; order Primates; family Cercopithecidae; genus Rhinopithecus; species Rhinopithecus roxellana. Next base: position 3,457,980 of record NC_044551.1, read on the forward strand.
AATTACAGGCATACACCACCACACCCGGCTAATTTTGTATTTTTAGTGGAGACGAGGTTTCTCCATGTTTGTCAGGCTGGTCTCAAACTCCCAGCTTCAGGTGATCCGCCCACCTTGGCCTCCCAAAGTGCTGGGATTACAGGCGTGAGCCACCGCATCAGGCCGTTGTTTATTATTAGTGAGCTTTGAGGTTACTTCATAATTCTGGATAGAAGTCCTTTATTAAACATATGCCACACAAGATTTTCTCCCAGTTTGTGGCTTATCTCTTTATCCTCTTAAGAGTATTTTCAAGAGCAGAAATTTTACATTTTGATTAAGTTTGACAATTTGTTCTTTAATGGGTTATACCTTTACTGTCATATCTCTAATAGTTTTTAAAGTCAAAAGTGTCATTTCATTTATAAGGATTCTACTAAAATGATTTCTTATTAACTATAGAATATTACGCTTTCTTGTTTGCATCTTTGAGTTTTAAGATTTTTTGTTTAATTCAAAAACTAACCATGAATTAAAATGATAAAATTGAAACGTAAAAGGCATTGAGTTTAAGTAAGTGCATTGGTCCTGGATTTAAATTTGTATGTTTATTTTTAAATTGTATATTATTTTATTAGGTTCTTTAGTTTATCTTCAGAGAGTTTTTAAGTTCTAGGTTTTTCAAAATATAAGGTAGTTCTTGCCATAATTAGGTCCTACTCTAAGCTGTCAGAATGTTATTGTTAAAGTATTGCTCCTCCTACCATTTGATTAATTGGGTGCAGCACAGCAAATAAATTTCAGGAAACAGAATCTAGAAAAAAAAAAAGGACTTGAAAGTACATATGCTGCCGCAAAGCTTCTTTGCTCATAGAGCTTGCATAGGAGATTTTTAAATGTTAGCCTACAGGAGGAAAATTAAAATCCCAAAATCTGCTCTGACTTGCTAATTTTCTAAACAGTTTCTAATCTTAAATTGTGATGAATTATTTCTTCATTAGAAATATTTTCAGTAAATAACTTTAATTTTCAGTATTTCCACATGTGACACCAAAAGGAATTAATGGTATAGACTTTAAAGGGGAAGCGATAACTTTTAAAGCAACTACTGCCGGAATCCTTGCAACACTTTCTCATTGTATTGAACTAATGGTTAAACGTGAGGACAGCTGGCAGAAGAGACTGGATAAGGTAAGACTAGTTTTTTTTTTCCTTTTAAAAATAATCACATTTTAAGTTTTATGTATTGTTTGAATATGTAAACCAAGCTAACTTCTTAGGGAAGAATCTTGGGTTGATAGAAATAGCAGATGATACTAGTACTCTGAAGCTTTATGGGCATCTTAAACTCATTTGCCTAACAAGATTCACCAGTTACTTGTTAAATTACTATACAGTATGCTTTCTTGAAAGATTTGCTATAAAAGTTTTTGTGATGATGTTAGTAATGATTTGGAATAGAAGTGTTGAGCCATTTAACATTACCTACCTTTAAGTGTATGATGTATGAAACTGCATTTAAGGCATACGAACTAACTTATATGCCAATTTACAAAGGTAAACATTTACTTATTACAATAATACTCATGTTTTTTTTCCATGGTCAGTGATATCATTTAACATACATTATGTTGTTTGAGCATTTGCCCTATGTTCACATTTTCCCACCTTTGTTTAAACTGCAGCACTGATAGTATTACAGTATGACTCTTTAGTTTCTAGTGTGAAGTAGGGCTCAGTGGATTTGTTAAGTAGGAAAACTTCTATTTATAATTCAGCTTTGGAAAAATAGTAAAATATTAGAATTGAAACATACCTTAAAGTTCTAGTCCAATGCCATCATTTTATAGAAGAAGGAATTGAGGCCCAGATGCTTGTCAAAAGGTGAAAAGTAACAGAGTTAGAGGCATTTTTCTCTATTTTTATATATCAGCTCTGGATACCAGATTAGACATCAGCCAGAATCATACTCATTCTGAGTTATATTGCTTGCAGAGTTTGAAGGCCTTTGAATTTGATCAGGACACTGAGGAAAGCAATGTTAGCAGTATGTGTTTAGGAAGGTTCCCGTGTTTTAGAAGAAAGGAGAACTGTTCAGAATGCACAAGTGCAGGTGAGAGTAAGCCATTTTGATTAGGAATATGTCTTCTTTTAAAACAGGCAATGAAAACATCCTTTTAAGGTATAGAAAATTTATTATCATCCTGGAGCCAGACTATTATATCTTCGAAGATTTCAACTCTGTACTCAGTGTGGATCAAATTGAATTATTAGAAGAGTCCCTGTTCACACAAAAAAACAATGTTGAAAAACATTAGACTGATGCCTGAATACATTAGACTGATGGTTCAAGAGTATCATTCAACTTGTCCAGACTAACTTATTTCCAACTTTTTGGCAACTTTCTCTCTCTTTAGTCTCTTTTTCCTTCACAAAGAGATTGTATTCTTTGGTCACATACTCTAACCACATTGCCTAAAATAAATTTTTTTAAACCTTTGTACATTATATAACACGACTTCCTGATTTTTTTAGCATTCAAGTTTATTTGCCATGTTGAAAAGGGGAGATAGATTTTTGATTGCTTTCAGCATTGTTTATCTTACCAGTTCTCTTTCTTTATTGGGTAGCAATGAGCAGAGCAAACCAAAGATCTGCAGAAAAAAATCATTTTTATTGCTTCTCCATGCAACACTCTTCACCAAAGAACAGCCAGAAAATATGGCAGTATTGGTTAAAATCTGGACACTACTGTGTTTTATAGTCTTCTTACAAATCTATCTGATGTCAAATTTTATTAACTTTTTCCACTGTAATTTTTTCTCAAGGTTGAAATAACTGGATCCCAGTTACATTTTACATGGAATGTAAGTGTGTGTGTATTTGCACATGTGTGTACACACAGTATGTGTGTGTTCATATATATATATAAAATATATGCAGGGTATGTGTGTATTTATTGGTAATCAACTCTATTCAAGAACTTTCTAATCTTTTGTATGTAGTGTGTGTGTGTGTGTGTGTATATATACACACTAAAGACTAGAAAGTCCTTGAATAGAGAAAGTTGTTTATCAACAAATATGTCTTTCAGGTAATTCTTAGAATTGAGAAAGAAAGTACAATGATAGCAATATGGTTTCACTGAAATTGTTTCATTCAGGTGCTGTGTGCTTGACTCTAAGCTAGGAATGGGAAAACAGTGATGAGCAGGAAGTAGTCTCTTTAGGGACTTAAAATCTAATGAGAACAATTAAATAGGTGATAATAACAGCTACTATTAAATTCTACTATTTAATAGTAGAATTGTCTATATTATAGTCTTACGTAGAGTTATCATGTCAGTTCCAGGATTCTTTCAGCTAATTGAAAATACTATTTTGTAGTGATGATTTTTATTGGTTACCTATAATAATAATCCTTTCTACTGTAGAAGAAGTGTACTTAATTGTTAGCCAGTCATGTCCAGGAAGACCAAAAATTCTAAAATTAGCAATTACGGTTAACAATGTTAAGGAGAGATAACCTGTTCATTGAAGATACATTTGCTTACATTATTAGACTTACAGATGTGTAATTTTACATGCATTTTCACTTTCCTGTAAGTCTTTAATATTATTGCTGTGCCGTGCATTTTTGTTTTATTCATTTAAAATATATAACATACATAGAAGGAAGTGTACCAATCTTAAGTATACTACTTGATTTTTTTAATGTTTGTATACACCCCTTTAACCATAGTCAGATCAAGATATGTAACTTTTCTAGCACCCTAGAAGGTAACTTCATGCTCCTTCCTATTCCATATCATACCACCACCCCAAGAGGTGATCATATGGTTTTAACCTATGTCATTATAGATTAGTTTTGCCTGTTCTAGGACAACATATAAATTGAATCATACAATATACTTTTGAGTCAGGCCTTCTCTTTCCCTCAACATTGGCTGTGAGATTCATTCATGTTGTTATATTTAATAGTAGTTTATTCTTTTTTATTGCTATACAGTATTTTATTCTATGATAACTTTTTATTGTATGACTTCAATTTGCTTATCTCTTTTCCTGTTGGTGAACTTTTAGGTTTTTTTCATTTTTTGGCTATCATGAATAAAACTGCTATGAGAGTTCTTGGGGCATATCTTTAGGTATATTTCTCATACCTTGGAGTAGACTTATTGATCCGTGGGGGTATGTGCTTAACTTTAGTGAATACTAATGATTTTCCAAAGTGATTAAATTAATATTTCTACCAGCAATGGGTGAGGATTCCAATTACTTTTAATTCTTGACAGCACTTGGTATTGTTAGGGTTGTGTGGGTGTGTGGGTGTTGTTGATGTTCACTCTTGACTGTACTTGGTATTATGTGTGTGTGTGTCTGTGTGTATGTGTGTGTGGTGTTGGTGTTGTTTGATTTTGGGGAGAGTCTTTCTTTTTTTTGAGAGACAGGGTCTCACTGTGTTGTCCAGGCTGGAGTGCAATGGCTATTCACAGGCACAGCCATTAGCACACTACAGCCTTGAACTCCAGGGCTCAGGTGATCCTCCTGCCTCAGCCTCCTGAATGAGCAGGACTACAAGCACATGCCACTGCACCTGGCTTAGTCATTCTGGTGGATCTGTACTCTCATTTTTTCTTTAGTACAAAAAAAATCAATTAATGAAATCTTTGGGTCTAATGAACCCATCGATTCATTGATTTCCACTGTCTTTAATGCTGATGTGATATTTAGAAGTAGTTTGCTTTTTGTGAGTTCAGTTTAGACTTTAATTTAGCCATTAAGTATAGTTATACACTGCATAACGACATTTCCATCAGTGATGGACCACATATACAACTGTGGTCCCATAATATGATAATGGAGCTGAAAAATTCCTCTTGCCTAGTGACTTCTTGATGATCCTGACCCTGTGCAGGCCTAGGCTAATGTTTGTGTTGTCTCTTAGTTTATAACAAAAAAGTTTAAATTGTAGAAAAATGCTTGTAGAATACAGTATAAAGAAAGAAAATATTTTTGTGCCGCCATACAATATGTTTATGTGTTATCTTATTACAAAAGACTCAAAAAGTTTAAAAAATTAAGTTCATAAAGTAAAAGTTACAGTAAGCTAAGGTTATTATTGAAGAAAGAACATTGTTAAATAAATTTAGTATAGCCTAAGTATGCAGTGTTTAAAAGTTTACAGTGGTGTGCAGGAATGTCCTATGCCTTCACATTCAATCACTATTCACTTACTGACTCACCCAGAGGAACTTCAAATCCTGCAAGCTCCATTCATAAGTGCCCTATACAAGTATACTGTTTTTTATCCTTTATATCATATTTTTCCTGTGCCTTTTCTGTTTAGATTCACAAATACTTACCATCATGTTAAAATTGCCTACAGTATTCAGTGCAGTCACATGCTGTAAATGTTTATAGCCTAGATGTGTAGGGAGGCTATACCATCTAGGTTTATATAAGTACACTCTATGATGTCTGTACAAGAATTAAGTCGTCAGTGACACATTTCTCAGACCGTATCCCCGTGGTGAAGTAACACGTGACAGTAAATTCATGTGGCTTTCATCAGCCTACTTTAGATCACAAGCATAATCTGTTTTCTTATGATTTTTGATGCTCACACTCTTCAGAGTAGTGTCTTTTTGGGAATAAGGGGAAATAGGAAGAGCTGTTTAACATTTCCTATTGCCAGTGTGTCCATGAATCCTGGTTTGACCAAGGCAGTTCTTAATCAGCAAGATTATTACTGACATTCCCTTTCACTTTCAGAAGTGTCATGCTTAGATTAGCCAATAGGGGGACCAAGCAAATCAGTCTTTTAGAAAATGGAATTTGGACAAGATTAAAAAAGAAAGAAAGAAAAGAAAAAAGCCATGTATGACTCTACTTGAAGGAATAAAAGCATTAGATTATTTACAAACATAATGGACTCCAGTATCAGTTTTGACCCAGTGAACCCCATTGTTGTGGAAATAAGTTTTATATGGGACTAGCCTTTGTTATTTTAAGTGTTGACCTTGGGTCTTTTAACCTTTTAGAGCTATAGGCCCTATCATTAAAAGGAGAGTGTTAAAATAGACCTGAAGTATTTTTCAACTCCAAAATACTGTCTTAAGCAGCAGTGAGAAAGTATAAGAAGGTTTTCTTTCTTAGAATATCTTTTTAGAATTCATTGATCCCACCTACTGAGTTCTTTTCTGGTATTACTTGCTGTTTTTCTTCATACCAAAATAAATGTATCTCTTACTGGGGTTGGTGGGAAGGGGAAATACAACAATGTATAATAGGTATTTCTGATGCTAATTTACCTGGGATTTGTTTTTTTTTTCTTAAGTATACATGCAGTGACTTAACCATTTAAACACATCTACTTTTAAGGATGTGTTTTTAGTGATGATTTAAATTGTAGGTTGTGGCCAGGTGCAGTGGCTCACACCTGTAATCCCAGCACTTTGGGAGGCTGAGGATGGTGGATCACGAGGTCAGGAGTTCGAGAAAAGCCTGGCAAACATAGTGAAACCCCATCTCTACTAAAAATACCAAAGTTACCTGGGTATGGTGGCACGCGCCTGTAGTCCCAGCTACTTGGGAGGCTGAGGCACGAGAAGTGCTTGAACCCAGGAGGCAGAGGTTGCAGTGAGCCGAGAACATGCCATTGCACTCCATCCTGGGTGACAAAGTGAGACTCCATCTCAAAAAATACATACATACATCCATACATACATAGTAGGTTGTAAGTGATTTATATCCTAGAGAAAAGTGTTTTCTTGGGCAGAATAATACTCTTTATTTTTCACAGGAGTGTAATTTTTTTGTATCAAATTATAAAATTTCAGTGAAATGTAGAGGAATTCCACCTAAAAGACTTCATTGTAATTAAAATGCCTGCCTCAAATTACAAATTTTCACTTCTTTTTAATAGGAAACTGAGAAGAAAAGAAGAACAGAGGAAGCATATAAAAATGCAATGACAGAACTTAAGAAAAAATCCCACTTTGGAGGACCAGATTATGAAGTATGAATTTATATTTTGATCTTAGAGAAACACATAGGTCATGTCTATCACAAAAGTGAATTTTTAATAATAGTTTTGTAACTTTATTCTAAATATATAATTTTTTCCTCAGTGTTTATGTTAATTCAGTGTATATTTCATGATATATAAATGCCAGGCATACTCAAATATATATTTCTTAATGCCTACAAAGTTTAGGCTTTAAAAGTCTTAGTATTAGGCCTGTTCACTTCATAAGACAAATTTTTATCTCCCCTGTAAAGATCATTTTTAATGTTATCTACTTTTTTTTTTTAACATAAAAGGAAGCTATAAAGGAAAACTCTGAGTGCTTTTCAGACAAAAGATTTTAGTCTGTACTATACTGTGAGATCTTATCCATAGCTGAACATAAACTGTTCTTATTGTCTTTGTTTGGAAATATCTGAAGCCAGCTTTTTTCTCCTTGTGTTTATTTGTTAAGCAGGTAATAAAATCTCCTTCTCCACATATATATATACACACATACGTTAAAATCTTATAAGCTATCTTTCTATATTAAGAGAAAAAAATGTGTAAGAAATATATTTGGTAATTGCCATTAAACAACGTTGAGACTAGGTGCACTGGCTCACGTCTGTAATCCCAACACTTTGAGAGGCCAGGGCAGGAGGATTGCTTGAGGCCAGGAGTTCAAGACCAACCTGGACAGCATAGCAAGACCTCATCTCTACAAAATAAAATATAAAAATTATCTGGGTGTAGTGGCACATGCCTGTACTCCCAGCTACTGAGGAGCCCAGGACTGCAGTGAGCTATGATTGCACCACTCCACTCCAGGCTGGGTGACAGAGTAAGACTTTGTCTCTTAAAAAAAAAAAAGGTGTTGGCCAGAACAGGTGGGTCATGCCTGTAGTCCCAGCACTTGGGAGGCCGGGGCTGGGGGATCACAAGATCAAGAGCTCAAGACCAGCCTGGCCAATATGGTGAAACTCCATCCCTACTAAAAAAATACAAAAATTAGCCAGGCGTGGTGGCAAGTGACTGTCGTCCCAGCTACTCTGGAGGCTGAGGCAGGAGAATCACTTAAACCCAGGAGGCAGAGATTGCAATGAGCCGAGATTGTGCCACTGCACTCCAGCCTGGGCAACAGAGCGAGACTCTGTCTCAAAAAAAAAAAAAAAAAGGGGGGGGGGTTGCTATTTCTGAAATGAGCAGTTAAAAATGGGATATCAGGGAGTATCATTGAGGTGGAACAGAAGAATAAAGTAGTTGTAGTTATATTTATGAAAACAGAAGAAAAATTTCTTGCTACTTTTGCTCTAGAAAGGAAAACTAAACAGCTGCTCTGCTGTTGCTGAATTTTTTTATATTGGAATCAATTTCCAACTGTGAGTACATTCTGATGAGACTTAAATTGCAATATTTTTTAACTGTTCTCAATTTATCCCTTCTAAAATGTATTAGAATTACATAATTAGCTATCCTCTGAGGTTTTAATATGAGGTATTATGATGATTATTTTTATTCTGAAACTAAACAAATTATTTTGCTATTTTAGGATTATTATTTTGGAAGAAATACCAACTTTTTAAAGTACCTTATTTTTTAATATTATAAATAAAACATATATTCATTATAGGAAGATTATACAAATAAGCCAATAAAGCCCATGTTTTAAATTTAACAATACTTGTACAGTTTATCATCTACCAGTAGTATGTAAGTATAATTTGTATACATATTTATCTCTGCTTCGATCAACACAGGTTTTTTTTTTTTTTTTCCATGTGGAGAGGACGGGGTGGAGGGAAGAGGGCCCTTGTGCTAGGTACATGCATTTACTAGTTTCAAAGCCAAAAAATTGCTTTATGTATGTGATTTAGCATTTTAAAAATTATGTTTATCAGACATTCTTTTTTTATTTTTTAATTTTATTTTACATTGGAAGTACACACGCATATTTGTGTACTTCCAGTATATTGCATGCTGGTAGAGATTGGGCTTCTAGTGTGCCCATTACCCAAATAGTGAACATTATACCAAATAGCTAATTTTTTAACTCTCACCCCTCCCTCCCACCCTTCCTTCTTTTAGAGTCCCTAGTGTCTGTCGTTTCCATCTTTATGTCTGTGTGTACCTATTATTTAGCTCCCACTCATAAATGAGAACATGTAGTATTTGATTTTCTGTTTCTGAGTTAATTTGTTCCGGGACCAAACTGAGGGTCGAGTTGCTATTTCTGCGGCCCAATAACAAGATGCAGATAAACTGGAGAGGAAGAGAGTTATTTCTGTAACTGGTTACAGGGAGAAGGCCTGAACATCATCACCAGACCAACTCCAAATTACAAAGTTTTCCACAGCTTATATACCTTCTAAGCTATATGTCTACCTGTAAGTGTGCATTCATCTAAAGACCTAAGTTATTAACTTCTTTTAATCTATAACTAAGGTCTGAGTCCTGAAGACCTTCCTTTGGAGCCTTGGAAAAGTGCTAGGGTGATTACCCTTATCATATCTCCTACTAAATCATATAGGTTTGAGGAGTTCCTTCAGACCGCTAATAAACTTGTTTGTGGAGGACTGGTGAGTTTCTTCAGACCCACGGTCAAACTTGTTTAATCCTAAGTGGGTCCTATTAAGAATTCCTTTATTATTTTGTCATGCTTTAAGGCCCAGGAAAGGCCTAGGCAAAACTCTTGATGGACTTTTGTTACATGCCAGCTTTTGTATAAGGGCACTGGCTTTTAATATTTGACTTAAACACTCAGTCAGTACTGAAACGGTTGTTAGTGAGACCTGGCCTGTGAGAAGTTCACTTTGGATAATGGCCTCCAGCTCCATCCATGTTGCTGCAAAGGATATGATTTCATTCTTTTTTATGGCTGCCACATTTCTTTTTTAATGAATAACTTGTCCATGTCCTTTAGTGGTTTTTTGGGGGTTTTTTCCTATTGATTTAGAAGATGTGTAGAATTTGCCTTTTTTTAATTTTATTTTTTTCTTTCATAACTTAAAAAGTTTGGTAGATTTTGCCATATAAAAGTTTTAAACCTTCGTGTAATTAACTTCCTCAGTCCTTTGATCTACTTTCCTCCACATTTGGTATCATGCTTAGAAGGGCATTTTCTACTTCAAATCGTTATTTATATTTTCTCATTTTTTATTTTCCAGTGGTCTCTTCTACATATATTAATACATCTGGAGTTTTTAAAATAATGGTACAATGTAGAAACCTATTTTATTCCACTAGCATTTGTTGAATAAACATCCTTTATTCACCTATTTGAAATGCACTTTACTCTTTCTTAGCGAAGAAACTGGTTAAGGGTACTTTTTTTTTTCTCACTAAGTTAAATATACAATTCTTATATAAACTGGGAACTGTTTTTACACTTTCCCTTCTTCCTTTTGGAGTTTCGAACCATCTATCTTTTCTTGTTATTGATATTATAGTCGTATGGGTTTTAGACACTTATTTTTCAAACTATGACTCTTTTTGGTTATAATCAGACATTCATGATGTTCTAATTATAAAAAAAGATTTAAGTGTTTCTGACTTCTGTAGCCTCAGAAATTACTTTATAATCTTGAATTTATTCTGTAAGACTTACCACAATGTGGCTGGGCGCAGTAGCTCACATCTGTAATCCCAGCACTTTGGGAGGCTGAGGCGGGGAGATCGCCTGAGGTCAGGAGTTCAAGACCAGCCTGGCCAACGTGGTGAAACCCCATCTCTACTAAAAATGTAAAAATTAGGCGGGCTTGGTGGTGTGCGCCTGTAGTCCCAGCTACTCAGAAGTTTGAGGCAGGGGAATTGCTTGAACCAACAGGCGGAAGCTGCAGTGAGCCGAGACCTCGCTCCTGCACTCCAGTCTGGGAGACGGACAGACTCCATCTCAAAAAAAAAAAAAAACAAAAAACGACTTACCATAATATAGGGTACTTCACTAAGCTTGGAGAATACAATACAACAAGAAACAAGGCTTATAAGGATCCTGCCTAAGGGCCCTACCTGAATGCATAATGGGAACAAAGACTAATAGACAATTATCGTAATACATGTCATGAAACACTTAAAGCAGGGAAGGTGTTGAATCAGAGATGTCTTTCCGGAGGAAAGAACCTCTTAGCAGAACCTTAAGAATGAGTAAATTGAGTAGAGAGTGTTTTCCAGAAGTCAGAAGTAAAAGTATTTTTCCTCAGGCAACTGAAAGTAGTTCTCTTTGGAAGGTAGAGCCTCCACAAATTGAGAGGAAAGAATGGTTAAGAGACTGACTGTAAAGATCGACAAGAATTAGTTCAGATCCTGAGACAGTAGGTTTTAATCAAGAAAATGACATTTTCAGATTTGCAGTTTAGAAAACTCATTCTCCCTGCAGTAAAAAGAATGGATTGAAGGTAACAATTGTGACTGGGCACTTGGACACTTTCTGTATAATAGAGATGAGAGTTGCAGGTGGCCTAAATTAGAGCCAAAGCAGGAGGAATAGAGAGGCACTGACAAATGAGATATAGTAATCCCCCCCGTATCAGTGGTTAGGGGGATACATTACAAGACCCCCCCAGTAACTGCAGATAGTACTGAATCCTGTATACACTATGTTTTTTCCTATATGTACTATGTTTTTTCCTATACGTGTGTACCTGTGATAAAGTTTAATTTTTATTTTAACAATAACAAAATAGAATTGTAACACCGTATTATAGTAAAAAGTTATATGAATGTAGTCTCTTTCTCTCTCAAAGTATCTTACTGTATATAAACCACAGAAAACAAAACCACAGAGAGGGGAGACTATTGTATTTGGAAAGTAGAATTGAAGGGTGTGATGATTGAATGAGGGAAAAGGAAGGAATCCAAGATTAGGCCCAGGTTTCTGCAGATAGGTGTGGAGATAGGAGAAGAGGTGAGTCATATGAGGAAGTCTTCTATGTTAGATACAAAGATCTAACCCTTAGAAGAGAGGTAGTCTGGCTGTGAATTTAAGAGTCATCAAAGGATGACTGAAGCATTGGATATAAATAAGAATACTGTGGGTAGAGCAAGTATGGAACCCTGAGGAACACCAACATTTAAAGGACAGGCAGAGAAGGGGAAACCTGCAAAGGAGTCCCCCAACCACTGATACGGGGGGATTACTATATGTAATTTGTCAGTGCCTCTCTATTCCTCCTGCTTTGGCTCTAATTTAGGCCACTTTCAACTCTCATCTCTATTATACAAAAAGTGTCCAAGTGCCCAGTCACAATTGTTACCTTCAATCCATTCTTTCTACTGCAGGGAGAATGAGTTTTTAAACTGCAAATCTGAAAATGTCATTTTCTTGATTAAAACCTACTGTCTCAGGATCTGAACTAATTCTTGTTGATCTTTATAGTCAGAGAACTCTTCAAGGAGAGTTGTTAACATAAGAAATGCTGTGCTAAAGGGCAGATAAGTAGCTCCTGCCCTTAGTAAGCATGATGAGATAAAAGGGTTTTTTTAAGTCCCTTTTAATAAAGAAAATTTTGTGCCAATTACTTCAGTTCTTCTCCCAAAAGTTTGCCATTAAAGGAAAAACCATTTCATTTGGCAAAATACAATTTTTATTTTTATTTTATTTTATTTTATTTTTGAGGCAGAGACTCGCTCTGTCACCCAGGCTGGAGTGCAGTGGTGCGATCTTGGCTCACTGCAACCTCTGCAACTTCCACTTGCCGGGTTCAAGCAATTATTATGCCTCATCCTCCCAGGTAGCTAGGTTTATAGACGTGCACCACCACACCCAGCTAATTTTTGTATTTTTAATAGAGACAGGTTTTCTTCATGTTGGCCAGTCTGGTCTAGAGCTCCTGGCCTCATGTGATCTGCCCTCCTTGATCTCCCCGAGTGCTGGGATTACAGGCATGAGCCACCACACCTGGCCAGAATTTTAAAATGCTTTAGTTTTCAATTAGACTCTTGAGGCTCTGACATGATTGTTTAAGGACTAGAAATCCACGTGTACTAAATCACTGTAGAGTGAATGAATGGTAATATTTTTTAAATGTAGATGTGGTTAAATAGTTTTTAAAATCATTAGAAAATATGCTTGAGTTTGGATATTTTGTGTTTTCTCTGATCAACAGAGAGCAAAGTTATCCTGCTGTCGTTTTACTGTCTTTGAAATGTTTTGACTTTATAAACAGAATCCTGCAGGAGGAAGGCCTCTAGAGTGTTGTTACTATTTTTTTCATGACCCTCTTGTCCCAGATGGTCATTAGATGTTTATATTCACTTTATGATACTTCACTGAGATATGCACTGTTCTGTATGTTTGTTGTATCTGAATAGAAAGGTGTTTTTGTTGTTGTTGTGTTTTTTGTTTGTTTGTTTTTTTATGAAGTAGGTTGTAGGGGACTGAGTCCTCATAACCCTAAAAGAAGAACTCCATTAAGTCAATATTTCTTACATGCCAAATTATAAGAACGTTACCCCATACCTCCCACCCTTCCAGTATGGTTCTAGGTTATGGTGGGGTTAGGATGATGTTGCTAGATACTTTTTAATGGACTAATGATGACTTGGCGTTATAAGTTTAACTGGGAAGATTTCATCAATTGTTCATGTGTCTTTTTTTATATATTTTAACATTTAAGAAATTCTAAACCCAAGCCTACCTTTTAGCCTCTACTTTTATCATATACAAAGCTGTCGTTCCACTTACTGTCCACTTACTTGGTTCATCACAGCAGGAACATATGTTGATTGTTTACATTTTGTTATTGTTCTTTATATGTTTATCGTCTGGTGCTGCTGAGGTTCCACTTGCATGGAAATCACTTGGGGGAATTATTAAACATGTATATTCCAAGGTTCCACTGAAGACCTACTGAGAATTAATTTCTGGGCATGGAGGCCTGGGAATTTTCATTGTAAGAGATCTCCCACACAATTCCCCAAGTGATTGATGGCCATTATTCTGCCATCTGGCCAGACTGTCAGGCATCAACTCAACTTTTATTTCCCCGTGAAACAATTACCCCTGCTTAGGAAGATCCCCCTCTGAATGCCTAGCCATACTTATTAGCTATAGTTCTTGTGCACATTTTGACTTACCTCATTGCAATTTTATATCTCTGATGTCTCTGTCATAAGTCTCAACTATGCTACTAAAGAAGCCCTAGATAATATATAGATGAATGAGCATCACTGTTTTCCAGTAAAACTTTAGGGACACCAAACCTTTAATTTCAAGTAATCCCCACATGTCATATTATTACTTTTATTTTTTCCAGCCATTTAAAAATGAAATTCTTAGCTCACAGGCTATACAAAAGTAAGCGGCAGACTGGATCTGGCCCGTGGGCCACAGTTTTTGCCAATCCCTGCTCTAGACTATTATCCCAACATAATATTGGTCAATATACAGTAAGTAAGTATATGAGTACTAAGTGAATTAATTATAACACTCGTGATTTTACACAGAGCATACATATGATCTGGTTACTGATTGGTTTGTAAATATGTGTTCTATAAATGTTTATTAGGTCAATTTTCAACCTCAAGTTAGTACCAGAGTTATCAGAGTTTTCTGTTTCTTTAAATAAACTGCTTTTTTCCCCGTGTGTTGGAATAGGAAGGCCCTAACAGTCTGATTAATGAAGAAGAGTTCTTTGATGCTGTTGAAGCTGCTCTTGACAGACAAGATAAAATAGAAGAACAGGTATATCTATTATTGAAAATTCTAAGCTGAGATTTATTTTAACACTATAGGCATTCCTTGATGTATATTATTTCATGTAAATAGAATTTGAACATTGTGAATTTAATAACCAACAAACTTAACTGTGAATATATTAAGTCACAAATGTAAAATTTTTTTTTTTCTTGAGATGGAGTCTTGCTCTGTCACCCAGGCTAGAGTGCAGTGGCGCGATCTCAGCTTACTGCAACTTCCATCTCCTGGGTTCAAGCGATTCTTCTGCCTCAGCCTCCCAAGTAGCTGGGACTGCAGGTCCACGCCACCAAGCCTGACTAAATTTTTTTGTATTTTTAGTAGAGATGGGGTTTTACCATATTGGCCAGGCTGGTCTCGAACTGCAGACCTCATGATTCACCCGCCTCAGCCTCCCAAAGTGCTGGGATTGATTACAGGCGTGAGCCATGGTGCCGGCAGTAAAATAATCGTTATAAGTCAGTTCCTTTATATGTGAATTTCCAAGCAATAGAAAGAAAACCAATAATTGTTAAAAGGTATCATGTATAATTAACATGAACTTAAATAGAAATTTTCTTTTTGCTTTTTTCCCTTTAAGTGTCCAACTTAAACCATTCTTTTAATATAAAGCATATATTTTAAGTAAAAAGCTTCTTTGAATTTTTCTTCACCCAGTATGATATGAAAAGGAAGATAACCAAAAACTTAAGATTTTTTCATCTATATTAGTATCATTGTTTTTATTAACCCTTTTATTGCCTTCACTACTTCACCTTCAGTTTCCTTCTCACTTTTACTTTGTTCAGTGTTTTGTCATCATTATTGAATTTATAGTAGTTACACCCAGCTGCTGTGGAAATTAAAGAAAAGTATTTCTTAAACCCATTAACTCTAGCTTCAAGATTAACTTGATACTTTGTCTTCTTTAATTTGGCAACAATACAGTTACTGTATGTTACCACTAGATGGTACTTAAGGATGAATTTTGTTATTTCCTCCCTTTGTTTAAGCTGTGCTAGTTATGGTGGAAACTTAACCTTTTTGGGGGGAAAGTATTAATAAACTGTGGCTACAGAGTATCTTGCCAAATAATCATGTATGTGTCAGTTTTATAGTACAAATGAATTTGCCTGGAAAAGTTAGCTTGTTCATTTCCTGTCGTTGCTAAGGCAGTACATGGCTACTATGCTCTTACTGGTCTACCTAGCTAAGGGTAAATCAACTATGGTAGTAACTGCTTCTCATGTGTATCTTTCATTATTTTTAAAAAATTACTGGTAAAAAGTTCATGTCACATTAATTTGTAAAGCTTATTGCTCATTTTTTTTAATACCCAAAAGATGCTATATACCACTCAAGAAGAGTGGGAACTTTCAGTTCCTAAATGGGCTCTACTTTTGGAAACCTAAAGTACTACCTGAAGCAGCATTATTTATTTGTTTCCCTTCGGTTTTTTGTCTAGGATGTGCTGTTTTGGGAAAAAGTAGTCAGTGGGTCAAGACATCAGTCTTACTCTTAGTTTTACCTCTAACTTTGTAGCTATGAATTTATCACTGAATTCTCTGGGCCTTGGTTTTCTAATCTGTGAAACAAAGTAGACAAGATGATTCAAAACATCTCTTCTGTAAAATGCTACTCTACTGAGTATCAGTGCGGTAATTGAGTTGGGTTTGAGAGAATTGATGAACCCTTCTGTAAGCTTTAGAAAAAGAAATATTCATGGGGCCATCCAATCAACTTCATTCTATTCTTGACACTGTACTAGATGCTCTGCAAAATAGTCATTGAACAGTGCGTTGTTTTTCTTGCCTAATAGCCAGGCATGTTGATATGATAAAGATACAGTGTGGTAATACTCTATAGAGTAGTGAGAGCTTCAGAAATCCATAAAATCAGTTCCATAGATTTAGATCATTTCCCTCTTCATACCCAGTATATATTGCACAGATCTCTCAACAACACAGCCATTAAATAGATATTCTCCAGGTGACATATCACACATTTTTGAGTTTACATTATTTGCAAACATAGGGAAAGATACATGCGGTAAACGGGTGCATGAGAAATGAGATCTTAGCAGTTGGTTGAAATAAATGAGAACAACCAAGGCAAACTGAAGAGGAAGAAGGAGGTCAAGTGGCATCTTAACAGGATTAAGATGATGAGATGAAGGGCAGAATACCTTCATGGAGAGGAAGCAAAGTGATATACCTATGTTCTTAGGAACATGACTGAAGCAAACAGCAATATTATTTTCAATTATATATAAACCTGTGGGTCAGCCCTCCAGGGGCCTTATAAGGTAGAGTCATTGGAATGATTTGGCCAGAGTTTGGATAGGAGAGAATTGGCAGCAGTGTTAAGATTGACCTATGATAAATAGTGCTATGCAGGTAGCAGGGAGTCTGACTAGGAGCAAAATCAAAGAACTTATCCCTTGCCTAACATAGTATCTGCGGAGTTAGAAAGAAGAGGTTGGGATATCTGAGGCAAGTATCAGGATTTGCCATGTCTGTGAAGTAGTTTCATAATTCTAATGGTTATAAGCACTAAGGCGTTCACTAATCGAATGTTGGTAGTTCCAGGTTATATTATGCATTCTTCAGTTGCAAAATACACTTTAAAACCTTCCCGTCTTAACATATGTTTTTTCAGTCACAGAGTGAAAAGGTGAGATTACATTGGCCTACATCCTTGCCATCTGGAGATGCCTTTTCTTCTGTGGGGACACATAGATTTGTCCAAAAGGTAAGCTAATGTCAGAGTTTACTAAAAGTACACCTTGTATTGTTCTTCACTGTTGGTGGAAATATATTTTATTTGAGATGGAGTCTCGCTCTGTCGCCAGACTGGAGTGCAGTGGCGCTATCTCGGCTCACTACAGTCTCTGCCTCTTCGGCTCGAGATTCTCGTGCCTCAGCCTGCCTAGTAGCTGGGATTACAGGCATGCGCCACCACACCCAGCTAATTTTTGTATTTTTAGTAGAGTCAGGGTTTCACCACGTTGGCCAGGATGGTCGTGACCTTGTGATCCACCCACCTCGGCCTCCCAAAGTGCTGGGATTACAGGCGTGAGCCACCATGCCCAGCCAGAAATATCTTGTAGTATAAGTTTTCTCCCTTTTTCATGAATGTAAGTAATGAGATTGCTTTTGATTTTATATATTGTATTCCATATACATCCTCCAAAACAGTTAGAAATCTTGTTCTGAAAATAAAGTTCTTTCATTTTTATTTAAGGGGAAAGTGGGGGGTGGGCAAATTAGGAGTGGCTAATCCAAAATAGTTAACCAGAAGCATATCCAGTTATACTAAATCTCTCTCTTCTTTGGGATTAAATGGTATTTCTTTGTATTAGTGGAAGCACTGCATTCTTTTTTGGAATGATTTTGGAACATAATACATAATAGGTGCATGAAGTCAGCAGTTGCTGCTGTGCTTGTTTCATATAGTGCTTTGTTTTCTTTTCCCTTTATCTTGTGTTTGGAAGTTGGTACTGAATGCTCTGTTGTGCCTTTGTTCTGATTACTTGGTTTTTTCTTTGTCTGTCTCTGGTAGCCCTATAGTCGCTCTTCCTCCATGTCTTCCATTGATCTAGTCAGTGCCTCTGATGATGTTCACAGATTCAGCTCCCAGGTACTGTATGAATGTATAGAGTGGACTTGAGTCTTTCTGTGCTATATTTCAGCCTGCTTTCCCAGTTCCTAGAAATCTTTTGGTTAGGCCACTGATTTTAGTTTTGAACTTTAAATAGTAACATTAAGCATTAAAAAGGTCTTCCTTGTCTACTAAATAGTTTCTCTGTCAGGTTTGCATGTGTCCTTTACTATTCACAGCTTGGAATTTTGTCATGTAGGAGGTACTCCAGAAAGATTTTCAAACTGAATTGAAACAAATAGAAGATACTGGGTTTTGGTATCATGTAATATCTGTTTCTTCAGTCAGGATTTAGCAGTTTTGATGGATGTGGTCTATATGATATGTTATAGCAGAAAAGCAGATTTCAGCAGTCTCACTTTTAAGCTAATTTAAAGTATCTCCAAATTATATTCAGCAAAGAAATCACTTTTTAATAGTATGTTTCATTTCCATTATCATACTAAGCTCCATTGAGCAGATTGTGTTTTCCTTATACAGATTACCTTTGGGTATTATAAATGAATATTTCTGTTCATATGCTAAATCTATGGAAATTGGTAAGGGTTTGGGAATTTAAGACAGGAAGCTGGATGCTTGCAGTCTCTACCCTCAAAAAAAAAAATCAAATTACCATTGGAGGAAGTTTTTTTTAGTGTGAGCACTGGTTCTTTTTTTAATTTTCTTAATCTTCACATCTTTGCCATTCAACTTTTTATCTTTCTGGTTATTGCATTTTATTGGATTAGATTATATTATGTTAATCCTATATTCAAGACCTGAGCACTCTAGTCGGAATGACTAAGTTTAAATCCTGGTTAGCTGTATGATCCCAGTAAGTTTTCTAAATTTTTTGTGCTGCTTTTTTGTGCTTTAGCTAGAACCTGGCACATAATAAGTGCTCAATAAATGTTAGCTTTTATTGCTATTATAACATAATTTATTTGAGCTAATAAAAGTTTACATCATTATTTTTTCCTCTATGAGAATATTGCTATAAAAGTTTTTAAAAGTCAAAAGAGATTTCTATTATTTTTATATATATAAATAAAGTTTACATTAGTTTTTAACCTGCCATAGAGAAGAATATGGCATGGTGTTTTTCTGACTTGTACAGCTTTTTTCTCTTTGAATACTTTTAAGAAAAAGATTTAGCAATTCTGGATCAGAAATCATCCATAACCAAATATACTACAGTTTATTTTACCTTTTGCTTGTCCATTTATGCATTTTTTTTAAAATTTTACTTATTTATTTTCGAGACAGGGTCTTGCTCTGTTGCCCAGGCTGGAGTGCAGTGGCATGATCTGGGTTCACTGCAACCTCCACCTCCCAGGTTCAAGCAATTCTCCTGCCTCAGCTTCACAAGTAGCTGGGATTATAGGCATACGCCACTACGCCCAGCTAATTTTTGTATTCTTAGTAAAGACGGGGTTTCACCATGTTGGCCAGGCTGGTCTCGCACTCCTGACCTCGTGATCTGCACCCCTCGGCCTCCCAAAGTGCTGGGATTACAGGTATGAGCCACCATGCCTGGCCCCACATATTTTTTAAAAAAGAGATCCATTCATAATGAATCTGTGACAAAACTACATAATACTAGGAGACTTTGGTTTATTATACTAAGCTCCATGTTGCATTAAAATAATATCACAGACTAATCAAAAATAGAGGAATACATAGGCTATAAATGAAAGAAAATATAATGGCAGCAAGGAAAGAATGTAAGCCAGTAATAAAGAATGCCTAAGAAGTAGGGGTTCAGAACCCAAACCAGGGCCCTCATGGTAGTGCTGTAGAACAGCTGAATTGCCTTTAAGTACAGGTAACTATATCACTGAGAAGCAGGTGCCTATATTTTTACAAAATTTTGCTGAATTACAGCTTACTTCTTCATAATAGTAACTTTTTGTAAAGCTCACCTATGTAACAAGAGAAATCTTGCTGAATTTTTTTCCTAATATATGGTGCTCATGATTGATCCGATCCTGTTTTAACTTTTGATGATGTACTGTTTTATATGCCAGCAGAGGTAAAAATGAAGAAAATTACATTAAGGTCTTCAAGTATTTACTGTCCTTGCTAAAGCATTAGTTGTCATTACCAGATATGGACTCTAGCAATTAACTGTTGTGATTAAATTGTGTACCTTATGTTTGACAGTTCCTTTAGAATAGATGACTGATTCCCAATTGTAAGAGTTTTTGTTTCAGAGGATGTTACACTGCCTTATCACCCATTATCAAAGGATCTAGCAAGTTGATTCTGTATAGTCACACTTGAGAATATAGCATTGGATGTAGATCTGGAGTTAATATTAGCTGAGAAACATTGTGTTATCTGGAAAACTCTTCCAGTCAACACAGTGTAAAAGTATAGTAGTGACTATGCAGTAGTGTTACATTTTACAGTTCTCACACCCTATAGAGACTTTTGTATTAAGCAAAGTAAGAGGTTCAAAGGTTATTCATTAACATTAGAAACACTTGTTATATTACATCGGTTTTTTATTTTTATTTTTGTTTTATTTTATTTTATTTTTTTGAGACGGAGTTTCGCTTTTGTCGCCCAGGCTGGAGTGCAATGGTGTGATCTTGGCTCACTGCACCCTTTGCCCGCTGGGTTCAAGCGACTCTCCTGCCTCAGCCACCTGAGCAACTGGGATTACAGGCGCCTGCTACCACGCCCAGCTAAATTTTTTGCATTTTTAGTAGAGACGGAGTTTCACCATATTGGCCAAGCTGGTCTCGAACTCCTGACCTCAGGTAATCTGCCTGCCTCGGCCTCCCAAAGTGCTGGGATTACAGGCATGAGCCACCACACCTGGCCTACATTGTTCTTAATACACAAATATACATCAGTTGCTCTACAACACTTGAAATATTGGAGGTAGCCAAATTCTTTGTTTTGTAAGATCTTCATAATTAATTTAAAAACTAAGTCAACATTTTTAATCACCTTTGATAATTTGCCAAAATATTATATAAGCATAATATAATCCTTATTTACTCCAACAAATTTTAAAAGTCCAGATACATGTATCATACCTAGTTTCTTGATCATTTATATCAGCTCCCATACAGAAGCCTTCTAAATTTCTGGTAATTTCACTTTGCTGTTTGCATAAGTGTTGGCTCATGACTACCTTGTTCTTGTTGAAATGATATTTTATAGTCTTGAATTGGCTGAAATAATCAAGTGTACAACTCAGAGATGCCCTGAAAATAGCTTAAAATAAAATATAGAAATCTACCAGGAAATTAGTACCAACACATGAATCTGTCTGATGGGCAGATATTAGGAACGAAGTCACTACAGATCTGAGAAATTAAAGTTGTAAAGGACTACAGGTTCTGTGTTTTGTTGTTGTTGTTGTTGTTGTTTGTTTTTTCATTTTTGTTTTTTGGGTTTTTTTGAGACAGTCTCACTCTGTCACCCAGGCTATAGTGCAATGGCACGATCTTGACTCATTGCAACCTCCACCTTCCAGGTTCAAGCTATTCTTCTGTCTCAGCTGGGATTACAGGCACACGCTATCACACCCAGCTAGTTTTTGTATTTTTAGTAGAGACAGGGTTTCACCATGTTAGCCAGGCTGGTCTTGAACTCCTGACCTCAAGTGATCTGCCCGTCTCAGCCTCCCAAAGTGTTGGGATTACAGACCTGAGACACCATGCCCAGCCTTTTTTATTTTCATTTTTATTTTTTTAAGGAGACAAGGTCTCACTTGTTGTCCAGGCTGAGTGCAGTGGCACAATCATAGCTCTGTAACCTGACCTTTGACCTCCTGGACACAAGTGATCCTCCTGTCAGCCTCCCAAGTAGCTGGGACTACAGGCATTCCACCACACCCAACTAATTGTTTTTATTTTTTGTAGAGACAGGGCCTTGCTGTGTTGCCCAGGCTGGCAAGTTCTTGAAATAATGACTGTAGCCACCAACCAGAAAATAATTTTCAGGTGTACAGAGAATAGAAAGAATTTAGATTCATAAATTGATCATTTTGGTCACATTTATTTGCGTAACAGTTCACATTTAAAGGTATCACCTTAGAAATCAAAGGGGGAAAAACATCATCCTCAGTTGAAAAAGAAAGAAATCAAAGGATATACAGTACATTTGCAGCTTAATCTATAGGGAGCATCATTGCAAAAAATGGTTCTGTGTGAGGCTTTTTCCCACCTTTTGTCCATAGGAGCACATTATTGTTGTGGTAATTATTTCACCCCTCTCCCTTTTTTAGTGTACAAGTGATACATGCTAATTTTAACAGAACTTGAAAGTAGAATAAATAAAATTAAAATAATAGTTCACTAATATTCCATTTATCTTCTGTCATATATATGAGATAAATATTAAGGTGTATGTAATTATCCATATGTGCCAGATTTTAAAAAATCTTCTACCAAAATAGGTAACTGTATAAACTTTTTTATAATCTTTATTTTAAACTTACATTTAGGCCCATCTTCCCATCAATAAATATAAGTCTATATGTCTTTGTCTATGCATATGCATGGCTGGATTTACCTACTCACCTAATATTGAACATTTAGCTTATTTTTGATTTTTCTCTGTTGTATATAGTGCTACAGTGAGCATCCTTTTATATACATCTTTGCACCCTTATCTAATTATTTCCTTAGAATGTATTCCTAGAAGCATAATTGTGGGAACAAAGGCCGTGAACATTTTCAAGTGTTTATTATATTATATTATTTTATTTTTATTAATTTTAATACAGGGTTTTGCTTTGTTCCCCAGACTGGAGTGCAGTGGTGAGATCACACTCACTGCAACTTGACCTCCTGGACTGAAGTGATCCACCTGCCTCAGTCTCCTGAGTAGCTGGGACTAAGGACTACAGGCACACACCCCCATGCCCAGCTAATTTTTTTATTTGTAACAGAGATGAGGTCTCACTATGTTGCCCAGGCTGGTATTTTATTTATTTTTTAAGAGATAAGGTCTCATTCTGTCATCTAGGCTGGAATGCAGTGGCACGATCATAGTTCATTAAAGCATCAAGTGATCTTTGCCTCAGCCTCTTGAGTAGCTGGGACTACAGGTATGGGCTACCATTCTCAGCTAATTTTTTATTTTTTGTAGATACGGGAGTCTCACTATGTTGCCTAGGCTGGTCTTGAACCCCTAGCCTCAAGTGATCTTCCCACCTCAGCCTCCCAAAGTGCTAGGATTACACGCCACAGGCCTCAGCCAAGTTTTAAAAATTTTTACTGCCAAACTATTAATTAGAAAAGTTGAACCAGCTTACATTCCCAGGCCAGTTTTCTATTGATATAGTAGCACTGAATATTGTAATTCAGTTAATTTTTGTCAATGTGATAGACTGAAAGTGCTATGTTCTTAGCCATCTCTCTTTTGGGTTAACAGTACACTATTAATTTGTTATTAATAATTATTCTATCTAACAAGCCCCTCTGTGCTTTGGTGACTTTGTAGTAAGTGTATTCGTAGTTCTTTTTTTGAGATGGAATCTCGCTATGTTGCCCAGGCTGGAGTGCAGTGGCGCGATCTCAGCTTACTGCACACTCCACCTCCCGGGTTCAAATGATTCTCCTGCCTCAGCCTCCTGAGTAGCTAAGACTACAGGCATGCACCGCAACGCCTGGCTAATTTTTTGTATTTTTAGTAGAGAGGGGGGTTCACTGTTATCCAGGATGGTCTCAATCTCCTGTCCTCATGATCCACCCACCTTGGCCTCCCAAAGTGCTGTGATTACAGGCATGAGCCACCATGCCTGACCAACATAGTTGTATTTCTTTTACATGCCTAAGAGAAAGAGATCTGAGCTGTTTTTGAGCCCTTCTAGACTCTTTTTTTTTTTTTTTTTTAAGTAGATGAAGTCTTGCTATGTTGCCAAGACTAACCTCAAACTCCTGGGCCCAAGCGATCCTCCCAAGCTGCTGTGACTACGGGCATGAACCACCATGCCCAAATTAGACTTTTATTGTGCTATCAAAAGGCAATTTTCTTTTCAGATTTCTGGGTAATAGTGTTAGAAAAATCCTGCTTGGTAGCCTCCGGAAATGGCATCATACTGAGTGATTCAGATATGAGATGGAAGAAAAGGTTAGAATTGGAGCAAATGTCCCCCTATCCCAAATGTATTTTTTTTTTTTGAGACGGAGTGTCGATCTGTAGACCAGGCTGGATTGCAGTGGTGCAATCTCGGCTCACTGCAAGCTCGCGCTTCCCAGGTTCACATCATTCTCCTGCCTCAGCCTCCCGAGTAGCTGGGACCACAGGCGCCCGCCACCGCGCCCAGCTAATTTTCTGTATCAAATGTATTTTATCTCTATGTTGTTTCATAGTTTATTAATTTGAAGATGCTTTGTATGTCAGCTAATCATTTTCAACTCTAGGTCCGGAAAAATCAAGGGCATGATTTCTGAAATTACACTTAGCCTAAAGAAAACTTAGAAACACTGTTCACCTTCTTCAGTGTTTTTAACTGAGTCTTTTTCATTTATAAGTGACAGGAGGTGTTACTATAATATTATTTCCTAGAATGTCAAATTTTGAGCCTAACAGTGTGGTAAATTTGGCTATATTTGCTTATTGTTTGTTTGTTTGTTTTATGAAACAGTATTTCCTTGTTTCCCACTTCTTTTTTTTTTTTTTTTTTTTTTGTAGACAGAGTCTTGCTCTGTCACCCAGGCTGGAGTGCAGTGGCATGATCTTGGCTCACTGCAAGCTCTGTCTCCCAGGTTCATGCCATTCTCCTGCCTCAGCCTCCCGAGTAGCTGGGACTACAGGTGCCCGCCACAACGCCTGGCTAATTTTTTTGTATTTTTAGTAGAGACGGGGTTTCATCGTGTTAGGCAGGATGGTCTCGAATTCGTGACCTTGTGATCTGCCCGCCTCGGCCTCCCAAAGTGCTGGGATTACAGGTGTGAGCCACCACGCCCAGCTTCCCACCTCTTTTTAATATGTAGTGTCTTAACTGAACAGTAAAGTGAGCAGATTATTAGGTTAGATCTGAAGTGTCAGTCTGGTCACCAGTGCCCAAGTCACTGCCCCTATGGTAATATTGGTTACTTCATATTTTCCTATAGCAAACATAAAATTTGTTATAGTGAGATTTTTACCTGTATACCTCTCTTCTTAACTTTAATGTTATTACCTCAAGGAAGATATTACAATGAATGAAGATTCCATGATGAAAGCTTTGCAGAGTTTATTACAGTAATTTAGTACTTCGTTAGATCTTTAGTTTTTTAGGAGCATAGCACTGAATGTTTGTTTCTTTGTTGGACCTTTTGAAAACTGGTTTTCCATTGATGCAGTGTAGCTATTACAGGAATATCATTTTTAAAACATTTTTATACAGCATGGCTGAAAATCGAACCTGGACCTGCCTCATGGCCTACCGTTGAAGGAATAGCATTTTTTGCCTACCTAGAAAGACAATGTTAAATATGCTTTCTATATATTTTTTGACTTGTGCTACCTACTGTGCGTGTATGTTTGTGGAATCTGGTTTCTTTTGGACAATACCACAAATCAAAAACACCTCATTTCTTAGGCATTTGAAATCCCTAATTCAGAATAATCTCCCAAACAGAAACACAACTACCTGCATTGTTTTTGACAAAAGAGCTAAGTAGCATTAAAAAATTACTTTAGGCCAGGCGGGGTGGCTCACGCCTGTAATCCCAGCACTTTGGGAGACCAAGGCGGGTGGATCATGAGGTCAGTAGATCGAGACCATCCTGGTTAACACCGTGAAACCCTGTCTCTATTAAAACTACAAAAAATTAGCCAGTCATGGTGGTGGGTGCCTGTAGTCCCAGCTACTTGGGAGACTGAGGCAGGAGAATGGTGTGGGCCCAGGAGACGGAGCTTGCAGTGAGCCAAGATCGCGCCACTGCACTCCAGCCTGGGCAACAGTGCAAGACTCCATCTCAAAAAAAAAAAAAAAATTTTCTTTTTTGAACCCAATTCTGTTTTTTAACAGAATAAAATTCTTCTGTTCTTCACGTTCTTCTTTCACAAGTAACCTATTGAAAGTAGAGTTTATTTGGGGGAAGCATTTCTTTCTGTCTCTTATCTCATAATAAATACAGGTGTGCTTAACTGCTAGTTTCCTACCTCAAAGCATGTACTCAAATCTAAAGATTTTTAAGATTTTGGGATCTGAAGAGTGTAAACATTTCTCCTAATCACAGTGTGACACAGACAAATGAATCAAGCCAATGCTACTTTTATTTATACATAGTAATTGGCACTTTTCTTTTTGGAAATCAGATACATTTTGTATGTATTAGTAACTTGGAATCCTGCATTAGTTATCCTTGCTCTCTCAAAGCAGATGTTGAAATTATAAAGGTGCACAGTTTCTCCATGCAACACTGAAAGTTATATTTTCCAAGGCTTTGTAAAATTGTAGAATGTCCTGTTAAATTTCTGTCAAATCAGTAACTCACACTGTTTTGAGAATTATGAATAAAGGAATAAAATATTGTTAGTGTTTATTTAGTACAAAAGTAGATTATAGAATCTCAGCATTTTTATCAAAAATATTCTTTGTGATGGTTGACGTATCAGGAGACACTTAAGACCATACCTGCTTTCAGTAATCAAAAATGTATTTAAGATCCAGAAAATCGAGGTAGCAGAAGTATATATCACTATAACATATTGATAACATCCTTTGGTATAGAAAATTATATTCCCAGAGTGAGTTTCTTTTTTAAAACTGTTAATGAGGCCAAGGTGGGAATATGACCTGGGACCACGAGTTCAAGACCAGCCTGGGCAAGATGGCGAGACCCTGTCTCTACAAAAAAATTAACTAGGTGTGGTGTTGCACTCGTGTAATCCCACCTACTCAGAGTCTGAGGCAGGAGGATCCCCTGAGCCCAGGAAATTGTAGTGGCAGTGAGCTATGATCATATTACTGTATTCCAGTCTGGGCCACAAAGTGAGACCCTGTCTCTTTAAAAAAAAAAAAAAAAAAAAATTAGCTGGGCATGGTGGCACAGGCCTGTAGTTTTAGCTACTTAGGAGGCTGAGGAAGGAGGATCACTTGAGTCCAGAAGTTCAAGATTACAGTGAGTTATGATTGTGCCGCTACACTCCAACCTGTGTGACAGAATAACCCTGTCTCTTGGGTGGGGGGTGGGGAGTTGATTATTTACTTTGAAATATGTTCAAAACTGATTCCTGTTCTATATTACTAATGAGCAGAATAGACTTTATATAAAACAAATGAACTTTAGGATAAAATTTAATGGAAGTATGATATATATATGTGTATATATATATTTTTTTCCAGCTCTTCTGTCTTCTAATATATTTATTACATAAAATGAAATTACTTTGTTTCCACAATCTTTGTTATCACTTCAGTTCTCCAATAAATCTGAGAAATCTGGTAGTGTGAAATATTCAACTTTCTTTGCTTATTTACATAAAATGTATAAGGACAATTTGTGATAGTTAAGAGTTACATTTAAATATCAGTAAAAAGTTGTTATAAATTTAAATTTAAAAATTTTTACAGGAAATTGTTAGAAATTTTAAAATGAACTAAAAGGTGATTATGTGTAAATGCTTGAATATATGAATATTAGCATTGTCCCTAAAAGAATTTAGAACAAAGAAACTGGAATCAAATAAATAAGAGTTTGATTATTTTTAAATTGGCTTATATTCCGTTGTAAAACAGAGGTTTATCAGTGGCATAAGGAAGGTTTTTCACCTTTTTTGTATTGAAATCTTTGACATATACATATATATCTTTGCTAATCTTTGTGTATCTTTGCTCATCTGAGAGCAAAGATGTGCTCTCTCTCTATATGTCTTTGTTCATATCAGACCTTCCTGATATCTCTACATAGTCTTAAATATAGAAACATTAGACTGGATGATCTCTGTGCCCCTTTTATCTATACTCTTCCATTATTTTATACTTTAACACATCATCTCTGTTTTATGATATAGAATGGAATATTTCTTTTTTCCAGAAAATGCTTGTTGGTCACTTGATACACATTAGGCCAATATGTGTTACTTGAGTGACCCATCTTCCTTCTTTTCATTTCTGTCTCCTGTCGTTAACCTGGATATCTGGAATATGGACCAAACTCTTCAAACGCTATGTAAAACCTCCTCACCTTTGTGCATTTGGTTGCTCAGCTACTAAGAGCACCATTTCTTAACTGAAGTTAACTGAATACCATTCTGTTTTAGAGATTATGACATATCTATTGGATTCTCATGCCTTTTTCCTCCCCTCACAAGGTTGAAGAGATGGTGCAGAACCACATGACTTATTCATTACAGGATGTAGGCGGAGATGCCAATTGGCAGTTGGTTGTAGAAGAAGGAGAAATGAAGGTAATTCCCTCTGAAATGTTGTAGATTGCCAAAGGCATCTCTGTTTCAGTCATATTATCATTACTATTGATATGAATAAGGATAGCACTTTCAACTTACCTTTAAAACAAATTATTACATGTGATCAAAGCAGTATCATATATTGAACAATAGAATGTCTTTTTGCTTTTCTAGCTTTGCCTTTACTAAAATTGCTTTATGATTGTAATATAAATATATGATTAAACCTTTCTGTTTTGACTAGGCCATGAAGAAAATAAAATTTGGAGAATTAGATATGAAAGGTCACAATTAGCTGATGGTCCTGTATTTGGATATTTCCTTTTGTTTTGTTTTTTTAACATACTGAATGTTGTGCCTAGATAACACTTTGTTTCTCTCCCTTTTTGGTCTATACCCTCCTTCTTTTCTCTTATCTTACTGCACCTTTATTTGATGTTCAGACATTGGTCAGTTAATCTTGTTTACATCCCTAAACACAGGGACGGAAAATAAGAGCAAGGAATGAGAGAGGAAAAAGAATATTGACATTTAAAAGGTACTATTGGCCAGGCACAGTGGCTCATATGCATAATCCCAGCGCTTTAGGAGGACGTGGCAGGTGGATTACTTGAGCTCAGGAGTTCAAGTCAAACCTGGGCAACATGGTGAAACCCTATCTCTACAAAAAATGCAAAAATTAGCCAGGTGCAGTGCCACACACCTGTGGTCCTAGCTACTCAGGAGGCTGAGGCGAAAGATCCCTTGAGCCAGGGAGGTCAAGGCTGCAATGAGCCACATTTGTGCCACTGCTTTCTAGCCTGGGTGACTAACTAAGACCCTGTCTAAAAAAATAGTGTGTGTATATATATGTGTGTGCATGCTATTACTTGGCCCCATCTGATAACGTACTGAGTGAAGAGTACAGATGAGTGGTGGAGAAAATCAGAAAAGAAAGATCTCTGTGATTTGAAACAATTAGATTGTTTTACAATGCAGAGAAGCATTTGAACTGCATCTGGAAATAATAACAAAATTGTTTTTATTAATAATTTTATTAATAATGATGTGAGCAAAAACTTGAAAGCAATCTTTTTAGTCGGGATTTTTGCATAATCTTTGTTGACCAGAATTATTCTAGCAAATAAGATATATTATTAGATGCTGGGATCTCCTCTCCTCTTGAATAAGGAACAAATTAAGACATAAAATAAAAGAGACAGATAAATGAGATACCAGAATGTTAGCTATAATTCTGATAAGGTGATTGTAGAAAATAGTTTGAGATCAGCTGCTACAGGGTCTTGTTATTCCAGAATTAAACATGTTCCTGGCATTGCTGGATAATCCCAAACCTTTACTACAGAAGCAGGCCAGGATGTATGCTCTTTGTGGAAGAAAGGGTTGAGCCAGACCTGCCTTATTTCTTCTGTAGTCATCATTCAGTCACCGTAGAGTCACCTACCTCTAGGGAGGAGGAAGTGAAGCACTGAAGAGAAGCCAGGAGTGATGGTCTAGATGAAGTCTCTCCAGCTGGAATGAGGAATAGAAAATAAGAACTCCGACAGCCACAGTGTTAGAGAGAAATTGGGCCTAGATTATGGGAAGCATAAAGTTACTCTCTAAAGAGAATAGTCATTGTCTATAACAATTGTCTGTAACAGTAGATTAGCCACTGTATGAAAAGTATCTTTTTTTTTTTTTTTTTTTTTTGTAATCCCGAGTAACTGGGATTACAGGTACCCACCACTACCCTAGGCTAATTTTTGTATTTTTAGTAGAGATGGGGTTTCACCGTGTTGGCTAGGCTGGTTTCAAACTCCTGACCTCAGGTGATACACCCGTCTTGGCCTCCCAAAGTGCTGGGATAGAAAAGTATAATTTTAAGAAGATCAAGCTGATAGGGAAGAAACTGGAGAACAAGCAGACTGCTTAAAAGAGTCAGGCACAAAGTGATAGCTGGACATAGTGGCTGGCACCTGTAATCCCAGCTACTCAGGAAGCTGAGACAGGAGAATCGTTTGAACCTGGGAGACGGAGGTTGCAGTGAGCCAGGATGGCGCCATTGCACTCCAGCCTGGGCAAGAAGAGCGAAACTCTGTCTCAAAAAAAAAAAAAAAAAAAAAAAAGAAGAATAGTAAAAAGCTTACTAGCTGTGTGAACTGTAAAGGGAGGAATCAAAAGTCTAGAGTTTCTGGTTTGGGTAGCTGGGAAAACGGTGGTCCCAGTAATATGAGTAATAAATATGTAGGGGAAGGTAGTCTGTTGAGAGATGCTGTAGTAGAAACTATGTGAAATGTCTAACAATGTCTAGCCCCATAGGTCCTTCATAAATTGACACTTGGTTCTCCCCCATGATACATGTTTCTTCATTTCTCAAAAGTATTTATCACATAATTATCTAAAGTAGCAAACGATAATTTTAAAATAATTAATTTTACTTACCATTTAAGGTATATAACCTCAGTATTTAAAGTAAGATAGATCTGTTATTTATGTTTTTGCCATCTTAGCTTTCAGCCATTGATTTAACAAATAACCGAGTGCCTGCTGTGTTTCAGATACATCTATTCTAGATGTTGGGATACAGCATTGAACAAAGCAACCTTAATTTAGTATCTTTAAGGAGAATATATTCTAGCCAGATTTATTTGGTTTTCTTAGCCATGTTAAACAGTCTTTGAGAATGTTTGGTAAATAATGCCAAATTCAAATTGATACGTTTATTTTTAAACAACTCACAGTAAGTCATTTATCACATAGGCATGTTTTTTATGAAGTTTACTTTGGATTTATAATTTTCAGTACTTTTTGTCTGTTAATTTGAAATTTTTAATTTTCTTTTAGCAGAATATGTTCTATAAATAG
This sequence comes from Rhinopithecus roxellana, assembly GCF_007565055.1. Taxonomy (NCBI): domain Eukaryota; kingdom Metazoa; phylum Chordata; class Mammalia; order Primates; family Cercopithecidae; genus Rhinopithecus; species Rhinopithecus roxellana. Next base: position 3,489,490 of record NC_044551.1, read on the forward strand.
ATTTTCATAAAAATCTAAAGAGCAGCCATATTTAAAAGCATGTTTTCATGCTTTTATGGACTTGATTTTTAATTTTCAAACAGTTTTGGAATTATGTTATCTTTAGGTATACAGAAGAGAAGTAGAAGAAAATGGGATTGTTCTGGATCCTTTAAAAGCTACCCATGCAGTTAAAGGCGTCACAGGACATGAGGTCTGCAATTATTTCTGGAATGTTGACGTTCGCAATGACTGGGAAAGTAAGCTGTCATTAATATATTTTAATCTAATTATTATTTTGAATTTAATATCAAATCCAACCTAGTTTTCTGCATCTCATACATAGTTCACAAAGTCAACTTAGAAAGTATTTGGAAAATCATATAGAGGACTAACAATACGTTTATGTGGAACTTTTCAGTGTACAAAATGCTTCCTACTATGTAATTTGATCCAATAACCTCAGTAATGCTACAATGATAGGTAGTTATTATTGCTTATTTTACGTACAAATTAAGTAAAACTCAGATAGGCAAAGTGACTTGTCAAAGGCAACAAGATGGAGAAGCCAAGACTGAAATTGAAGATTTCTGTTTCATCATCTACTTTTTCCTAAACTGTTTCCATGGTAAATCCTAGTTGAATCCTTTTGTGATTACTTTAGAATTATTATTTTTTTTTAGATGGAGTTTTCTCTTGTTGCCCAGGCTGGAGTGCAATGACGTGATCTCAGCTCCCTGCAACCTTTACCTCCCCAGTTCAAGTGATTCTCCTGCCTCAGCCTCCCAAGTAACTAGGATTACAGGCGTACACCATCACGCCCAGCTAATGTTTGTATTTTTTAGTAGAGACAGGGTTTCACCATATTGGCCAGGCTGGTCTCGAACTCCTTACCTCAGGTGATCCACCCGCCTCGGCCTCCCAAAGTGCTGGGATTACAGACGTGAGCCACCGCGCCCAGCCTAGAGTTATTCTTATTGTGTATTCCCCTTAGACACAAAATTTCCTAAGTATACTTCTCAACATCATGTTTATCATTGGCAGTTTGACATCCCTTTTTCACAGAAATAGCCACCTAAGATTAGATATAACAGTTTATTTAACATCAATAAATTAGGGAAAAGGGAACAGTTTTAGTGTTAGGGAATTATTTGTGCCCGAGTGATGCAGTAGTGATTAGAATTGCTTTCTTGCTGTGGGAGATAGATATTGGGCCAAAGAAAATGAAGCTTCCTGGTGATGAGATCTCACATCCCTCATCTGTAACCACAATGCTAAGTGTTAGCTACCTTCCATTTGGACGTAGCCTAGATAGGGCAGTATCTTGTTCAATTTACCATACTGTCCATTCGTACTTGACTTTCATCATAAGTTAATTGATCACATTCTAGGAAAAGATAATTTATCTTTTTATTATTCTCTTCATTTCAGCAACTATTGAAAACTTTCATGTGGTGGAAACATTAGCTGATAATGCAATCATCATTTATCAAACACACAAGGTAAAGATCTCTTCATTCATCCTAAAAGAATTTCAATGTAGTTCAAACACAGACATGCAGATTCCCTAAAGTAAAATTGGGTAGGTTATTAAAAGGCACAAAAATCCAAAGACTTTATTAATGATTTATGAATGTCATATATTTGAAAGGTGTATCAACCTGTTCAGAGCAGAAATGTGTGCAGGCAAGAATCTGAGAGATACAATCTAGAAATAGAGTGCTTGATAAAGATCAACAGTTAGTTCCCTTTATGCAGTTTTTATTTTTAAAGAGACAGGGTCTTGCTATGTTTCCCAGGCTAGGCTCAAACTCCTGAGCTCAAGTGATCCTCCTGCCTCAGCCTCCCAAGTAATTGGAACTACAGGTGTATGCCACGCTCTCAGCTTTCTTTATACACATTTTAAGTCTAGAAAAGAGCCTTCTGAAATACTGAAATACATTTAAATACCTTTCTAGTATCTAGTCTCTATTAAGAGGTAAATGATAGTTACCAAATATGAATGTGAATTATAGCTTCCTGTGACAACAACAATAAGGGTAATGGCTAGTACGGTATTAGCCTATGTTAAGACTAATAGATATAAAAGTAAGTGGATTATCTGAAGGCAAAGAAAAATCGCAGAGCATGACTTGAGAGGTTAGTCATACACCAGAGCACACAGAAACATAAATTAGTTCCCTTTCACCTTATTTCTTCTTCTGCTATTCTTGATATTTAAAATTATAGAATTAATATTTCTCTTGCCTTATTCTGCTCTTTCTTTTCTGAAAACTGCCCAATAAGATAATGTGTATAGCATAATAAAAGGAATTAAAATTTTGGAGAGATCCACCAAAAACAATATTAAACATTATAAAAGAAATATAATGATTTAATAGGTACTTTGTTTTTCCAATTCAGTGAGTACTTCATTTTTCTTTTTTAAATGGTTTTTGAGTGCATTATATGAAAACATTATAAGTCTGTTGTGTATTAAGCTCAGTCTTGTCATCTGAGACATCTTATATCTAATAATTAGGAGCCATACTTAATTTTACACAATAGCTGCTCAGAAATGCGTAACAGTTAAGATTCGGTTTTAGCATACAAATTTTGAAGTCTAATTTGAAATCTAAAATTTAGTAAATGTCAGAATATTAATGTCACCCTATAATTGGGAATGAAGATAAATAACCAGTAATTTAGAACCAAAAGAGCCTTATTATCTGAAAATAATCCATCATGGAAAACATCTGCTGAAGGTATTCTACTAGATAAATAGTAGATGGAGAGAGGGTCATGTAAGTTGTATCAGGATTCAAAAATAAAACTAAAAATTATTAAAATCTTATATGTAACAAAATGTGTTACAGTTATAATTATTTGCCAATTCTTGGAATAAACCAATTGTCCTGGAATAATTTTTTCAAGAAAATCACATTACATTCACAATGTATGTAACCATACCACTAACACTATATCTGAAATTTATCATCACCCCAAACAGAAACTCCGTAATCATTTAAGCAACAACTCTCCATTCCCCTCTCCTCACATTCCATGATAATGTTCTGCTTAGTCTCAAAGTCTATAGTGTTATTTACACTACAATATTTTTCCCTTTAAATTTGACTTCTTTTACAATATGGTCTTAAAAGAGGGCTACTGGTCTCTTGTTGTTTAAGTCATTCTCATTCTTTAAATTTCTATCTTACCATCCTGTGGATTTGTATTCATTAGGTCTAAATTTGCCAAATCTTCATGTATTACTGTCTCCACACAATTTACCCAACACTGTGTTCGTCAACTGCATGAAATTTTGTATCTTTAAAAAATGAATCATTTCATCTTGCAAATGATTTGTATTGTATGCTATTTATTACTCTTAGTAATCAAGAATGACACTGCATAATAAGGACTAGTCCAGGTACATATATGAGATAACCAAAACAGAAGTAACGTAAACAGGATAAAAGATTGTTGTTGGTTTTTTTTTTTCTCATTTAAAGGAGGTAGTCCCATTTATTGAAGACCTAGGCTCCATGTCATTCCCAGAGTATATGTTTCCCCTTGCATACCTTAATATTGAAATACTCAATCTAAGTGACTTAGAATTCTTTCTAATGTGATTTGATTCAAAGAAGTCTTTTTTCTTTAAATCTTTGAATCTAAGCGGACCATAATCATGGAGTATGAGGAGAGAGGAATGGAAAGTTGTTGCTTAATGGGTACAAAGTTTCTGTTTGGGATGATGATAAATTTCAGAGAGCGCCGTATGGTTACACAGCACTGTAAATGTAATTAATGTCCCTGAATCGTACCTTAAAAATTAGTTAAAATGGGAAATTATACATGTATATATTTTACTATAATTAAAAAAAAGAACATTATTCCTTTTATTATATTGTTCTGCAAAGCTATTAACTCTGTTCATAATTAATCATTTGGTAGATAGCCTCAGATGCTTTCCATTTAAAATTTGAGAGATTTACCTTCAATTAAGACATTTATTGGCATTACATTTGTTTGTCCTGTTAGTTCCATGTTAGATCTGTTTTTCAGAAGATTTTTACTTCTCCACAGAGGGTGTGGCCTGCTTCTCAGCGAGACGTATTATATCTTTCTGCCATTCGAAAGATATCAGCCTTGACTGAAAATGACCCTGAAACTTGGATAGTTTGTAATTTTTCTGTGGATCATGACAGTGCTCCTGTAAGTACAATATATATAAATGTGTATAATTAAACAATATAAAGCTAAATACACAATGCAGGATAAAGACGATAAACACATCCCACACACAATACTTGATTTGATAATGCTTCTTAGATTTTGTGTTAGATTGAGTGCTAGCAATAGTATAGCCCATGTGTTGTCTGAGGGCAACAGTCATGGCTGTGAACATTGCACCAGGGCCATTTACCTTTCCTTCTAAGGTTTGGTGAAACAGCCAAAAGGGCAGTACGTACACTGGGCAATAGACTACTTCCCACAGTTATCTCTTAAGCCATTATCAACTACCAGCCAAACCTCTGTGGTTTACCACAGTTTAGCTCCATTTAGCACTTAAGAGGAGGGAAGCCTGGGCAACGTGGTCAGACCCCATCTCTATTAAAGAAAAATTTCGTTTTTCTTTTTTTTTTAATTAGCCAGGCCTGGTGATGTGCACCTGTGGTCCCAGCTACTCTGGAGGTTGAGGCAGGAGGATTGCTTGAGCCCAGGAGTTTGAGGCTGCAGTGAACTATGATGGCGCCACTGCACTCCAGAGTGGGCAACAGAGCAAGACCCTGTCCCCGAAAAAAGTGGGTGGGGAGGAATCCTGGTGTTATATCAGCTTGGTGCTTGTAAGATTTCACTGGAGATAGTTTTTAAGAGTTATGATTTTGGTTAACCTAATATGATACTAGACCAGCAGAGTTTACAAAATACTGGGTATCTACTGATGCTTTGTTTTTTGTTTTGGCAGCTAAACAACCGATGTGTCCGTGCCAAAATAAATGTTGCTATGATTTGTCAAACCTTGGTAAGCCCACCAGAGGGAAACCAGGAAATTAGCAGGGACAACATTCTATGCAAGATTACATATGTAGCTAATGGTATGTATTTTATTGTTTTTGCTCTTTGATAATGTGGCTGTTCTTGATCATGACCTGTATGACAATTTGGACAAATGCCTTTTTAGTTCTTATCCATTAGATTACTAAATTTTAATTTGGAGAAAGGTATATCAGAATTACTAGAGAATCTTTGAAAATACAGATGTCTGAATTTCACCCTGGAGCTACTACTATATGAGTATTTCTGAAGCTAGAGGTGGATAGGTAAATTTTAAAACTTTATCCCTAGGTCACTGTCATATACACTTCTTTTTTTTTTTTTTTCTGAGATGGAGTCTCACTCTGTTGCCCAGGCTGGAGTGCAATGGTGCAATCTCAGCTCACTGCAACTTCCGCCTCCCAGGTTCGAGCATTTCTCTGCCTCAGCCTCCCCCGAGTAGCTGGGATTACAGGTGCCCACCACCATGCCCAGCTAATTTTTTGTATTTTTAGTAGAGACGGGGTTTCACCATCTTGGCCAGGTCTTGAAGGCTGGTCTTGAACTTCTGACCTCGTGATCCACCCACCTCGGCCTCCCAGAGTGCTGGGATTCCAGGCGTGAGCCACTGCGCCCGGCCTAGCCTTCATTTTTAAGCACTTTTTCTTAGATATTTGCCTAATAGAATGTGTTTATAATTAGGAATATAAGCAACAGTGGGGGAAGGAAATTAGAGTTCTTTTACTCATTGTTAGCCTTTTTAACTTTCTGAATCAGTGCTCCCCTACTCCTTATTTGTTGCTAGTTACATATGTATTTCTCTTTGGCATTCATTGTCAGGCTTTTTGTTTTCTGAGTCAGCGCTTCCCTAGTCCTTGTTAGTTGCTAGTTACCTATTTCTTTCGCTTTGGATAGGCCTTTTCATTGCTTGCTTTGGGTCCTTACTTTACCTACTTTGCACCTGCAGTAATCATTGCAACCTCTCTCATCAAAAGTCAAGCCTTCTTTATACAGGGCCATAACTGCTAGTATGTTTAAAGCCACTGCACTCCAGCCTGGGCGACAGAGTGAGACTCCGTCTCAAAAAAAAAAAAAAAAAGAAAAAAGAAACAGTTGTACCTGAGTAAGTTACTATTTAATTACAGTACAGATTTATGAATAAATCTGCCTTAAATAACCTTAAGTGGTGCTATAGTAATTTTTACAGGTAACTTCGGGAACCAAGAACATTGTAGAAAGGTTATAAATGCTTTCTTATTTGCTGTCTGATTATGTCTGATGGATAGTGTTAAGGAATGAAAGGTTGGGACTTAAAAAATGCTAATTAGTCCGGCCGGGTACAGTGACTTATGCCTGTAATCCCAGCACCTTGGGAGGCTGAGACGGTCGGATCATGAGGTCAAGAGTTCGAGACCATCCTGGCCAACATGGTGAAACCCTGTCTCTTCTAAAAATACAAAAATTAGCTGGGCATGGTGGCGTGCACCTGTAATCCCAGCTACTCAGGAGGCTGAGGCAGGAGAATCACTTGAACCCGGGAAGCGGAGGTTGCAGTGAGCCAAGATCATGCCACTGCACTCCACCCTGGCAACAGAGCGAGACTCTGTCTCGAAAAGAAAAAAGAAAAAAAGAAGATGCGAATTGGTCCAATGTGAGGAATATTTTAAAAGCAAGGGAACAAATGAAGTGCTTCACATATGTTTGGAGAATTGTATCTTAATACATTTTAATTTTCCTTTATCTTACAGTGAACCCTGGAGGATGGGCACCAGCCTCAGTGTTAAGGGCAGTGGCAAAGCGAGAGTATCCTAAATTTCTAAAACGTTTTACTTCTTACGTCCAAGAAAAAACTGCAGGAAAGCCTATTTTGTTCTAGTATTAACAGGTACTAGAAGATATGTTTTATCTTTTTTTTTTTTAACTTTGACTAATATGACTCTGTCGATACTAAAATTTAGTTGTTGAAAGTATTTGCTGTGTTTTTTGATGTTCCTCTATAGAGTATTATTTCGTTGGTTTTTGTTGTTGTCGTTGTTGTTGTTTTAAACAGGGTCTTGCTCTGTTGCCTAAGCTGGAGTGCAGTGACATCATCACAGCTCACTGCAACCTCGACCTCTGGCATCAAGCGATCCTCTCATCTCAGCCTTCCCAGTAGCTGGGAGTCCCCACAGGCATGTGCCACCACGCTCAGCTAAGTTTTTATTTTTTGTCGAGATAGGGGTCTTGCTATGTTACCCAAGTTGGTCTTGAACTTCTGGCCTCAAACAATCATCCTGCCTCAGTCTCCCAAAGTGCTGGGATTACAGACATGAGCCACCATGCCTGGCCTTGGGAATTGTAGTTTATAGCCTTTAAAACTTAATTTTTTTATTGTTTCCTTTTTCTTCTAATGCTTATGTAAAGAAATTTTGATATTATAGAACTGTAGAATTGCAGAAGGGCAAACTTCTGTATGTATTCTTTCCCTTCCTAGAAACTGTTATTTTTGTTGTATAATCTTCCAGATTTTTCTTTGTATGTACTGACATATTTTTGAGAGTTAAAATGTTTATACTGACTATTACAACAAAATTCTTGTTTTATAGCCTGCTTTTTTTTCACTTAACAATGTATCTTGACTATCTTTTTTTTTAAGACATCAGATGTGTAAAACATCTCATTCTTTTAACGTCTGTTACATGCATGTTGCAGAATTTATTAACTAGTCCCACGTTAATGTCTGAGTTGGTTCCGTATTCTTACTGTCAACCAGTACAGCACTGAACGCCTCTATGCAAAGAGGTAGAATCTTTAACCTTTTTTGTTGTTGTTGAGACAAAGTTTCTCTCTTGCTGCCCAGGCTGGGGTGCAGTGGCATAATCTCGGCTCACTGCAACCTCTGCCTCCCAGGTTCAAGTGATTCTCCTGCCTCAGCCTCCTGAGTAGCTGGGATTACAGGCGTCCACCACCATGCCCAGCCTATTTTTGTATTTTTAGTAGAGACAGGGTTTCGCCGTGTTGGCCAGGCTGGTCTCGAACTCTGACCTCAGGTGACCTGCTCTCCTGGGCCTCCCAAATTGCTGGGTTTACAGGCGTGAGCCACTGCGCCCGGCCCAGAATCTTTAACTTTTTAAAGTAAGTGATACATTAACATGATTAAAAGTCAAAAGTGACCAGGCACAGTGGGTCACACCTGTAATCCCATCACTTTTTGGGAGACCAAGGTGGGAGAATGGCTTGAGGCCAGGAGTTCAAGTCTAGCCTGGGTAACACAGCAAGGTTACATCTTGACAAAAAAAAAATTAGGCGTGGTGGCATACATGTATAGTCCTAGTTACTTGGGAGGCTGAAGCAGGAATATCGCTTTCTCCGGGAGTTTTAGGCTGCAGTGAGCTGTGGTTATACGACTGTACTCCAGCCTGGACAGGTAATGTCTCTTAAAAAAAAAAAGTCAGAAGTATGAAAAAGTTCTGAGACGGGCGGATCACGAGGTCAGGAGATCGAGACCATCCTGGCTAACCCAGTGAAACCCCGTCTCTACTAAAAAATACAAAAAACTAGCCGGGCGAAGTGGCGGGCAGCTGTAGTCCCAGCTACTCGGGAGGCTGAGGGAGGAGAATGGCATAAACCCGGGAAGCGGAGCTTGCAGTGAGGTGAAATTCGGCCACTGCACTCCAGCCTGGGCGGCAGAGCGAGACTCCATCTCAAAAAACAAACAAAAAAGAAGTATGAAAAAGTTACACAGTAAAATTTACCCCGTCTTGCATACGCCATATACTATTAACTATTACTATATGCTATTACTAGTTTCTTCCAGAAAGTTTTTAATGCTTGAATGAACAAATACTAGTGTAAATTCTACACACATACACTTTTTTTGTTGTTAGAGAAGCAGCAGCATACTGTAAACACTATTCAACATCTTACATTTGCATTTTATCTTGAAGGTCTCACATATTTATAAGGAGCTTCCTCATTTTGATGGTTATACAGTAGTCCATTGTATAGATATACATAATTTATTTAATCAGTTCTGCATTGGTGAATATTACAGTTTCCAGTTTTTGCTAGAACAGTGTTATAATTGTATCCATATGTCATTTTGTACTTGCAAGTTTATATGTGGGAAAAATTAATAGATGTGGTACTACTGGCCCTGCTAGGGGTTTGTGCATTTATAATTTAGATACTACTTTTCATAGAGGTTATAGTAATTGACCATCTCAACAGCAATAATGAATTGCAGTGCCTGTGTCCCATAATTTTTCATACAATGTGTAAAACAAAACTTCATAACTTCCCCAACTCATTAGGTGAAAAATAATCTGTCAGGGTAGTTTTAATTGTATTCCTCTTCTTATGACCGAGTTTAAGCCTGCTTTGGTCCATTGAGAATCTTTTGTATAATACTATTTCTATAAATTCTATTTTGTAATAACATTTAAAATATTAGTAGGTATTGCCAATTGTGATACACAAATGGTAAGCAGTAACACGTGAATATCCTCTCATTCTCACCTATACTGAATGTTAAGTAATTGGCTGAGAAATGTATATTCTTGAGTCCTTTTCTTTAGCTAAAAATAATAGTCAATTATATAATGAAATAATGTTAAATCTGATTTCTAATGATGTTTATAGTATGTCTTTCTTTTAAAAAAAATGCAAAGGCTAAATTTATTGTCCAATACTAATATCCCATACTAACATAAGGTATATTACATTGATGTCTTATTTAGCTTTTTCCCAGGAAAAAGGGTATTTGAAAATACTAAACAGATTCCAGTCTTTCTTACCTGAATGATTGGTGTTTTGTAATATAGCCTGACTCTTTAGAGTGTCTCTTCAGGCACATGTGCACTGCATTAAGTGTGCTCACAATTTTTATAGTATCTTGTACTTTAGAATTGTTATAGCTAGATCTGGATGCATTACTTCTTATTGTTTCTGTGTCTGTGCCATATTTATCAAATAAACCAGAAAACTGATGGCACGTGACAGCAACAGGCTTATCACCCTGCTTAGCGATATGTCTCTTTGCCATGGCCACTAGGTTTTTAAAGTGGTGCTGTTTCACTCGATCCAAGACCAGATTTTGTTTCACTCTATCTGTCTTCTCTCTTCTTCACCATGACCTCACTGAAGCAGCCTGCCTCTTGATGCTTTATATGACTTCCTTACCAAAGGGGCTCAGATATTCAACTAAGCAAGACAGAAAATACAACTTTGTATTAAAGCAAAAGAAATCAGAATGCAGTTCTGTGTAAAACGTGCTCTCAATTATATTTGAGAAGAATAACTTTTTGAAACATTTGAAAGATAACATGGTAGGATATTAGCAGCATTTGCATCTAGGCTGTTGGATTTAGAGCAATGTTTTACTGACTGTCTGTGTGTGTGCATGTATATGTGCACAGATTTTTCATTTATGGACCTAGGAGGGAGGAGCTTGGAATCTTAAAAACATCTCTGGGGAAGAGAGGTCTGTTGTTTGTGGATACGTGTATATGTGTGCAAAGATACAACTGAAAAGATTCATTGACCCAAACTCAAATCTGGCTTTTTGAGTCCAGATTGAGCTTCTTTGTAACAAAGATCCAAATTCAAACCTTAATGTGAAAAAATCTTTGTTACTGTAACATGATTTTTTTTTTTACAATAATTATGGAAGATAAATGTATGAAGTCAAACCCAGCATTGAAACCCTAGGAAAGCGAACATTCTTAATTTTAGTGATGGAAAAAATAGTAACATTAAATAGTGTGTATATCACCTTTAGAGAAAGTTCTGTAAAGAGTTAATAAGATCCAAAGTTGTTTAACAGTAAAAACTAGATAGATAGATAGATAGATAGATAGATAGATAGATAGATAGATAGATAGATAGATAGATAGATTTTTTTTTTTTTTAAGACAGCGTCTCACTCCTGTCGCCCAGGCTGGAGTGCACTGGAGCAATCTCAGCTCACTGCAGCCTCAACTTCCCAAGCTCAGGTGTTCCTCCTACCTCAGCCTCCTGAGTAGCTGGGACTACAGGCACACACCACCATGCCCGGCTAATTTTTTGTACTTTTAGTAGAGTTGGGGTTTCACCATGTTTCCCAGGCTGGTCTCAAACTCCTGAGCTCAAGCAATCTGCCTGCCTCAACCTCCCAAAGTGCTGGGATTACAGGTGTGGGCCACTAGCCCAGCCAGTAAAAACTTTTAAACTCATTTGACAAAGAGGTCGGAGCATGTTTGTTGATTAAATAAGGCAAGCATCTCTCTCATAGCTTGAATACATTTTTAAAATTCTTGATAAATAGTATTGTATGTCATAATTTTTATTGCAGGCTAAGAGAAAAGAAATGCCATGTTGTGGGGTAAAAATCAGGAGACCTTTCACTGATCCCCTCTGCTTGCCTCTATTGCCCTTTTTTTTTTTTTTTCCAGATGCCTAAACCCCCTTTATTTCACACACCTATGCAAATTGTGAGGCCAAGGATGTGACTACAAACAATTAAGATTTGATTTACATGAATAAGCTTTCTCCCTCATGAAAATACACTGTGTCACTTCACACTTGGTCTGACACACACAAAAAATTCTCACCCTATGTGGCACAAATACACTCAGCGTGCAGTATTAAGTACACTTTCCATTTTATTTTTCTCCAGAGAATAGTCCATCTTCAGTCTTTAAGGACGCAGCTCCTTACATGGGCTTTGGTGGGGGTCAAGGGGCAGCACCCGCGATCTAAATTGGGGCGGAGGTGTTTGATTCTTCTCCTTCACGAGATCGATTCCTGACTACTTTGTTGTGAATTGCACAACTCACACAGTGATGTAGCTTCACATACAGCTTGGTAAGCACATAGGCATCAAAGACGCTTGCTTCGGAAATGTCCCTGACTGCTGTGGCCTTCACTGTGTATCAAATGACAAATTTCTTAATGGCCTTGTCCTTGGGCACGCATAGGGCACAGTTGGTGCAGCAAACAGGCTGCACGTGGCAGCGGCCCTTTTTGGCACAACCATTGTTCCTTCTTTTCTTTGTCATCTTGGAGGCCCAGACCATAGAGAGGACTATTCCCCTAACTTTTGAAAAATTCCATATACCTTCGATTCCTTGCTGATAGGATAAGTTCAAATTTGTAAGGTTAATAATTTTGCATTCATAATGATAAATTTTAATAGAGATTCTGTGCATTCCATGAATATGGAGAGTGGGCGAACTCTGTTCTAGTAGTCTTGCAGCTGTTAGTAACAAACATACTGCTGAGTTTTTTACTTGTCTTTTTTTTTTCCTTCAGTGACTGAAGCAAGGCTGTGTGACATTCCATGTTGGAGAAAAAAAGAAAAAAAAAAAGCTGAATGCTCTAAGCTGGAACGTAGGATCTATAGCCTTGTCTGTGGCCCAAGACCTTGGCCTTGTGTACAAAAATGACAAAATACTGCAATAGCAAAGCTGAACATCTAACACTAGCTATCTCCTGCTAGATCTCCTTGCTCAGCATATAACTATAAATACATGTAAAATTACATGTATATGGCTATATTTTTATTTGCTTGCTCCTAGAAGAGAAAAAAAAATCAACTTTGAATCACAACTAGGAATTGATGCTTTAATTTTTGGATACTTTTCCAGAATTTTTAATTTACTATGGTCCGGCCTAAGATCCTCTGTTGTATCAGGTTTTGTGCACAAAAGAAAAGCACAAAAGTTGAACGCACATGGGGCATGTGCTTTCTGTGCAGCAAATATCTGGATGAGGTTCTTTTTTCAGGCCTACAGTCAAATCTGTGTCCAGAATTTTTTGACTTTTTTGCTTTGTATAATCATAGAATTCGTTGCTGCTGATTTCTATAATGATTCATGTTGTCGTGTGTCTCTTAATAACTGAGGGCTGTCAATAACCTGTGATTTTGCCTTTTCTATAGTCTTACTCCCATGAAGAACCTTGGTTCTGATGGAGAAAGTGAAAAGCTTTATTTCTTCCCCCAGATATCTTTATATTTCTATTATATTTTTTAGTTGTGTACTGTGTGCTAGATATTTTTTTCAGTTTATTACAAACACAATTTGGTAAGCCCTAAATTGGTTCTGCCTGTCTCCAAACAGAAATATCCGTACAAATCTTGTTGGTATAGACTACTTTCTGGAAAATGGTCAAGATAAGTTCATGTTTTCTTTAAATTTCTAAGATAGTATATGGTATAACTTGTTTAAAGCAAATCAGACTGAGTTTGACATTTAATTCAATATTTCTGGTATTCAGTAACGGGTATATATGTTTGTTCTTCCAGTTTGGGTCAGTTTAAAAGATAGGTTGCAAAGTATACATGGAAAATGTGAGCAGTGCCTCTCTGCCTCTTGATCAGAAACTTCAGCAGAGCAGTAAAGATTCCACATGATTCAAACTGAAATGAGTTTCTTTGTTGCTATATGAACTTAAAATGTAAAATACCTTTTTCAGTTTAAGTCCTGTGAACAACATTGAAGCATGGAGATGAGGCAAGGAATAGTACTCACTGAAGTTGAAATGACTGCCCACTTCAAAATCTTCATTGTGTTTACACACCAGTGTATTTATACAAATCAGAGGCATTTTGTAGATGCTTTGCTGACTTGTTCAGCTCTGTAAAAACACAGAAATTGGACCCATTTTGTAAAGCAGAAAGTTATGTCACATGGAACATTTCCTGTATATATCACATACATGGTAATGGAGTCTTAATGATAAGTGCAAGATAATAATTTAATGATGGGATTAGTCTGATCGCTTAATATGCACAATCCTGGAAGTGAATTACTTGCATCAGATATAGTGATATTTATTATTCTGTACAGAGAGAAAAATACATATAAAACATATGCTTACATTACATGCACGCAGATTTCACGCTCCATAATCTTTTCTATTTTTTAATTTACCTATCTGTAAATGATGTGCATGGAATATGCCTTATAGAAAAATGCTGTTCATAATTTGACTACGTGGAAAAGTGCCTATATGGTGGTAATGCTAGTAAGGCAAATAAGACAAATTATCATGTTGGTTTACTACATCACCAGTTAACATTTTATATTGTGATGTTTAAAAAAGAAAAGTTTATACCTCAAATGTGTATTTTATTTTACAATCAGCTGTGGGTTATGGGGCTGGGATGGGAGAATGGGAGGGTTGGGGAGGGCAGGTTTATTCACCATAGCCACTGATAAGAATCTTCAAAAAAATTCTGTATGCTCACTACAAATGTTTCTCTGTTTGCCATTTCTGGTAACTGTCATGAACACAGACAGTTAACTCTTTCATTGCTAAATTGGATAGCTTTATTTTACAGAAGTATGGAAAGTTTACAAAGCAATATCTAAATCTATCACTAGTTGCATTTGGACTAAATGTGATGATATACTTTTGCAATTGATTCTGTAAATAAAATGATTACACTAAAATATTTGTATTAAAGAAAAGATAACATTTTACCTTTAGATAACTGCACTTGTACTTCACTAGAGTTAATCCCACCCAATCAGATTGAGAAATAAATTGGTGAATATGGAAAGAGTCCAAAAGAGGTCAGAATTTGGAGAGGTACTGGCCTTCTGGACAACATTTAGATCCTCTAGAATTATTTTCATTAAGCTGATTCCTACATCCTGAATATTCATGTTTTCTCATCTACAGATATTTGTCTTCCCCCAAACCAAAAGAAAAAAACTACCCTTTACTCTCTTTTCTACTCAGTTTATCTTTTGTGCTATGTTAGAACTTGAAATATATTGGTGATGTGGGGTGTTATCCCTGACTGCCGCTGCACAGGACAAGAGAGCACAGTGTTTCAGCTGGAATTCAGGACTCCTCGTTTTGAGGTAGAGGATGATCACTGCAGTACTTGGTTTGGTATTGCCACAGGGGTAACTAAACCAAAGGAGGGTTTTATCTGCAAGGGAGGTGTAAGAAGGCAAAATAAGGAAAAGGAGGAATGGATTTCTCTTTGTTCAGTTTCATCAACTAATTTATACACCTAATACAACGTCAGTGTCAACTGCTATTAAGAAATTTTTAGTTGGGCTGAGCTGGTTCTCTTGTGAAATTGTGCTGGTTATCTTTAAGCTGATCAGTTATTTGTCCAGTTAAACACTTTTCACCAGTATTTAGTCCGAGTTGTACAGACGATGTATTTGGATTTTGTCATGGTTCATCTACAGACTGAAAACATAATCATTTTAAAGTACCTTGGGAGTGTGTAGAGTAACTTCTATAATAGCTTTATGATCCTGATGATGTTTTTTAAACATAATAAAGTTGGATCTTCCATGTTACAATCACAAAATTAAAACCAGTATTTAAAGTGGAAAAGTATTAAATATTATGGACAAATATGCTGGCTTGATTTGTTTCCTTAACCCTGAGATATTGCCCTACTCTGAGTAGCTAAGAGCTTGAAATTCAGTGTTCTTCCTGTAACCCAGTTAGGGATCACTGGGATCAAGAAAACACAGAGTTGCAGCCGACATTTTTATTTTGTTTTATTCTTTTGAGACAGAGTCTTGCTCTGTCACCCGGGCTTTGAGTGCAGTGGCACGATCTTGGCTTACTGCAACCTCCCTCTCGCAGGTTCAAGTGATTCTTGTGCCTCAGCCTCCCAAGTGGCTGTGATTACAGGCGTGAGGCACTACGTCCGGCTACTTTTTGTATTTTAGTAGAGACAGGGTTTTGCCATGTTGGCCAGGTTGGTTGTCGAACTCCTGACCTCAGATGATCCACCAGCCTGGGCCTCCCAAAGTGCTGGGATTACAGGCATGAGCCACTGCCCAGCCCAAATTTTTTTTTTTTTTAACAAAATATAACAGTGGAATATATCAAGTATATGACATGTAATAAATACTTTGTATGTATTTTGTCATATGTATTATACATATGTGTGTAGTGGGTTACAGTTTACAATGAATTTCTTACTGTGGATCACGTCCAGAAGTTTTAAAAGATTGCTAGAGAAGCCATATTCACTTGGGTGTTTCTAAAATGGAAGCACAGTGCTGGCGAATGATACACACTTATTTTGTAATTGATCTGTATGCACTTAACCATAAATAAATCATCTCATTTATTTAAATCTCATTTAAATAATCTCAGCTCCACTTGTTGCACTCAGAATTTATGCCCTAGAAACACCCATGAAATGGGAAGTGTGAACTTGCAGTTCACTCAGCCAGTGGATTCATATTGAAAGGCACTGAGCATATTTCTTTCCTAGTGTTCAAAAATACATGACATCCAAACAATGTGATCTGTAAATAAAAACCAACTACTTAATCTGGTGGGATGCTGGAGGGAAAAATCTGACTTGTGTTGAATTTGTTGACAGAGAAATATGTGGTCCTCATTCCTAGAGGGATTTTCTAGGGCAGTTTTAACTGCAGTTTTTGCTTTAGGCTTGACTTTGGAATATAACCTGCAAGTAAGGTGTAGTTGTAACTAGCAGTTTCAAATGGGGTTGCTTTTATAGGCTCTTCCAGATTTTTCTTGTCATTATTTGAACTTGGTTACTACAGGGTTCATACTATCATGTACATTGTCTGCCTATTAAGACACA